>NC_137470.1:44039807-44639807 GCF_964235325.1 Thermobia domestica
GGTTCTCCCGTTTCCTCCCACTTTCTTCATTCCACCATTTCATTCATTTCTCATAATCACCGTCTCCATTAGTATAACCGTGGGACGTAAAACTCAAAAATTTCATTTCATTTTCAATTTATTTGGAAATATTATTGAAAAAGAAACAACTTTTATAGGGAACAATTTACGCTAAAGTCTACAGTTTGGCATCCACGAGTGTTATTTGTTGTTGAATTGCAACTATCAAGACCAACCGTCTCAGGCATTTTTCTCGCCTCGGAGTGCAAGGAGATACTTCAAACAAGAAATTGAAAGACCAAATCGAATGTGGAAAATCAAATGGTGATACTTCCACATCCAGTGGCGTAGCGGAAATATTTCCATGGAGTGTCAACTTCAAAATTTCAAATCGAAGGTGTTATCAATTTCAAATTCTTTGGAACTATTCTTGAAAAAGAAACAACTTTTATAGGAAATAAATGTAGGTAAAGTCTACGGTTTGGCATCTACGAGTGTTATTTGTTGTTGAATTGCTACTATCAAGACCTGCCGTCCCAGGCATTTTTCTCGGTTCGTAGTGCACGTAAACAAATCAAACAAAAAAATATGGTAAACGGTTTCCCGAATGTGCTCGGCAGTCGAGAAAAGTATTTCGGCGCTTGGCACTTCATGAGTAGAGGACTGGGCATGTTCAACCTCATCACAACAAACGTCAACAGATCAAACTTATTGTTCAAGACAATCGGTCTCCCGACATCCTTGCTGCAATCCATATGGATCCCCAAATATCCACAAGACAATTAGCCACGGATGCTGCTATAAGCCACATGACTGTTTGGAGGATTCTCCATAATAACTCGTTGCATCCTTACCATGTTCACCTGCATCAGGAACTATAAGAACAAGATTTCCACAACCATCTGAACTCTTGTCAGTGGATGAACGCCAGGAACCCATGTTTTCACCAGAACATTCTGTCGACGTATGAGGCAACCTTCAAGAGTAATGGAGATGTCAACATACACAACGCTCACTACTGGTCCAGCGTGAATCCTCACTGGGTACGTGAAGTTGATAACCAACATATCTGGATACTTAATGTCTGGTATGGTGTAGTGGGAAGAAAAATAATCGGTCCCTATTTCTTCCAAGGTACTTTGACAGGGGTAGAGTACGCCAATTTTTTGTCACATGTTCTTTGTGAGTTCTTGGAAGATGTCCCAATAGCAAATCGTGAAATGATGTGGCTACAACAAGACGGTTACCCTGCTCATTTTTTAAGAGTTGGCAGACAAACTGTTGAACGTTTATTTTCAAACAGGTCGATCGGAAGAGAAGGCCCGGTTTCCTGGCCAGCTCGTTCTCCCGACACGGCTCCGCTTGATTTTTTTTCTTTTGGGGACGTGTCAAGGAGCTGTTTACCAAGAGTGTCCTATTACAAGAGAGGACATGATGGAGGGGATCCGTAATGTCTGCCGTGAACAAAGTCCAAATAAAGTGTTAAGAGCAGTCAAGAGTGTCTCGGTACGCATTCGCATGTGCATCGCAAGTGCTGGATGATCCTTTGAACATTTATTGTGAGTTTATTTTGTCCAAGTATGATATTTTGGGAAGAATGTACGGAACTTGCAGTTCATGTTATTTACTGTATTTATTATCTTCACTTTATTTGTACTATTCTTGAGCAATTATTTGTGCAATAATTTTGAAAAGTGATTTTTCATAAGTTAGGTAACCCGTTAAGAAGCCCGGGAGAGTTTCAATAATGCATAACTTTTAAATTTTAATTTTTGTTTTATGTTTTTTGCTGATACTTTAGATCAAATTTGTTTCATATGTAGTTTAACTTAAAACACATGAGTGTTTTTCTTTGCTTTTCTATTTTGAATTGGTTCCGACCCCGCAATTTAAACTATACTGTCCTGCAATATTGTTTTCATTTGTTGATACGTACAACAGATATGTCATAACGTTTGGCACTGAATGATATAAAGAATTTTCAACAACAATGCTATTAGATAGAACATGTGTTATCTCGTGTTCTTTTGAAGTAACTGCCAATTACGAGGGGCATACTGAAAGTCGTGAGCAACATCATTGATTACCCTAATGTATTACTTCCTACATAACTAATGGGAATTAACTTTTTCCAACATTGCAAAGAAAGTGATTCTGCGAAACTATCGGCTAGAGTTGTAACTAACTGTATCGTCTGCTACTGGCAGTAGCTAAGTGCATCATTGGCTAGCTCTATCAGACTCAGGCGCTCTGAATATTCGTTCTTGTTTTTAATAGTTCGTAGTACCCAACTTCCTTGAGTGGTGGCGCCACGGTCTCCTGAGTTTGAGTGGAAGAGAAGTTGAAACCTCTTATACAATATAATTACTCTATGAGCAACATATTTTCACAATTGAATCACTGATTGGAAAAAGGGAATAAGTGCATCAGACCTAAGTTTTCAATAACGCTAAAAAACCTTCTAGAGGCGTTGTTTGTATTTGTTGCAAAAAGTGTATAATTGATTACTTGTAGCAAAACAACTAACAAACACTAAGACAACAAGAAGAATCTTGTATTGCAGCCCTGGAATTGGTTAGAAAAGCTTAAAAATGGAAAAAATATTCCCTTTTTCCAATCAATTAAAGTTGGGTGCAATTGTAATTGTGTGTAGGGTATGTAATGTGCAGTTTATGATAGAAAGCTATGAAAATATATATGTTGAATGCAATGTTGTATGTTAATCTTGGATATATGTATTCGAACTATCACGCATATTAGGCTTCTAACACTTTTATTGACACCGTTCGTTTTTCTGTGCAGTTCATGTTATTCGTACAGCAAGAAAAGTAATACAATAGACAACTGAACAAAATACGTAGCAAAATACCTTGTCACAGTAGAATGGGTTTACATAGGGTCCTATCCGTCTGCATCTTCGTCTTCTACAGTTTCTTGATCAGTGGTTTTCCATGAACAAATCATCCTATAAAACTGTTTGTATTGGTCAGGTATGTATTTGATGATTTGTGAAGAATCGTTGATCTTTTTCTGATTGATCGAGACTTGCCAATCGTATGCCTTTGACGTTGGCAGTGCAACGTTTGTGACATTACTTTTGAGTAATCGAAAAATATCAGTTCTTAGTCCATTGATAAACTTATGAGCTTGGACATAACCTGAAGATTCTGCTTTGTAAACAGTGTCTCTATTTACTTACTTGGAATTTCACTGTTTTGTCCACAATGCTACCTGAAGATTTCTAAAGCGGTTACCACCAATGTTTAAAATCTAAGATTTCTTCATTGACAACTTCGTAAACCTGAAATGGAGGATCAGTATTTGTTGCATTCGTAATCATGTGGTTATACTGTGCTGGTAAATAAATGCGATTGTGTCGTTTGAGTTCTGGTTTGATTACAGCAAAATTTCGGTCACATGGTAAAAACTGTGACCTCTGACAGGCAAATATTGGTGTATAGTGGAAACCGTTATGATACGATCAGGCTGAAAAGCATTCATGTCATTGAATGATTGCAGTTTTGACCACCACTTGTATCACTGAAAACATGTAAATCTGTAACTGATTGGAGCAAAAAGTTCTCCATAGATTGTGCAATGCAAAAAGAAGGCGAAGTATCGTAACGAAAGCAGAGGGCTCTGGTGGTTGTCTACTTACACACAGTCTCACAGTTGTGGTCGTGTCCTGTAGTGACTAAGAAGGAAATAAGAAACGTAGTTATTCCCTTTTTCTAATCAGCAAGAGATTTTGCCTTCTACATTGGTCACATAGAGTTGCCCAAACATTCCAATTTTCTACTCAACGATGCAACTATCTTAAAGGAACACATCTGCTATCTTAGGTTAAAATCGCAAAAAATTGTACTTATTCCCTTTTTCCAATCAGTGGTTCAATTGTAATCTTTAGTTGTAAGTAAAACCAAGTATATCATCTCAATCTACAGACATTTCTTTCTTTCTTTCCAGACGTTGACGCTGTTTTTTGCTAGCACGTAACCACAGGCAGGATTTCCAAAATGGCCTGCAGCGATATTTCGTTTCGACAACGTGTTGTGTTTGAATTCCTTGTTAAAGAGGACCAATGTGCTTCTGAAATTCACCGTAGACTGCAGCGTGCCTATGGAAATGTGTGCATGGGTGCCAGCTGTGTTAGGAGGTGAGTGAAACATTTTAAGGATGGAAACACGATTATCTAACAGCAGACACGCAGCGCGCACTCTCGAAGTGCCTAAACGAAACGCAACAAGGTAAAGTTTGATGAACTGATTAGGGGAGATAGGGATAAAACTTATCAATGTGAATGATATCGCTGTAAAACTTGGTGTTGAACATAGTGTGGTGCAATAAATTATTCACAGGGTAGGTTATCGGAAGGTTTTTGCCCATTGGGTCCCACGGTTATTAACCGAGGACCATAGACGTAAGGGGTTAACCATTGCCCAAACAATTCTTCAGAGATTTTGATATGAAGGTGATGACAAATTGACGGGTATTGTGACTGGAGATAAAAGCTGGTTCCATTATTATAAACCTGAAACAAAACGACAGAGTATGGAATGGCATCACTTGATTTCACCACCAAAGAAAGCCAAGAGAGTGCAATCGGTAGGAATACTTATAGGGAGCTTCTTCTGCGATGCACAGGGTTGCCATCTGATTAACTTTCTTGAGCCTGGACAAACCATAAATTTTGGCCGCCACATCCAGACACTTTTGAAGCTCCGTCGTGCCTTGCGTGATAAGCGCCCTGGAGAGAAGATCATCCTTAAATTGGATAATGCGCGTTCACATATTTTACGTGCCATTATGGAGCAGATCAGGAGATTTGGGTGGAAAACACTTCCACATCCTCCCTACAGCCCCGGCATGGCACCCTCCGACTACTATCTTTTTGGTCTTGTGAAGGAACAGATGAGAGGCTGTCGAAAAAGACATTGCAGGATATTCATCAAGCAATGCGGCAGTGTCTATGGGCAGCTGGAACAGAATTCTATCGCAAGGGTATTTCCAAACTTGGAGAACGATGGGAAAAATGTGCGCAAAAGAACGGACACTAAGTAGAAAAGGAAAGGAAATATCTATAGATTGAGACGATATATTTGGTTTCACTTACAAATAAATATCGCGGTTGTGAAAAAAATATTGCTCACGACTTCCAGTGCGCCCCTCGTAAAGCTTTTGTTCTATATTTCTAATTAAAAAATAAATAAAACATAGATGCAAAATCGTAGAATTTAACAAAAAGTGTTTCCTGTAAAAGTTCTTTCTTTTTCAATAATACTTCCAAAGAAATTAACATAGATACCACCTTCCATTTGAAATTTTGAAGTTGACACCCGTGGAAATATTTCCGCTACGCTACTAAATATGAAATATCACCATTTCATTTTGCACGTTCGAGTTGATCATTCATTTTTTTGTTTGATGTGTTTATGCGCACTAGGAGCCGAGAAAATGCATGGGACGGGTGGTCTGATACACCCTATATATATATACAGAGGGTGTCTTGCCTAACTTTGAGACCTGAAATATTTCCGAAATGACAAAATAGACAAATCTAGTTACGCAAGAATGTACCCATGAAAGGGTCCTAAAATATTCTGTAAACAAGTGCCCCAGAGCTTTCATCATAGGGCCCCAGGGGCCAACTTGAAAATTTCAAATAGAAACCTCCTATTTTTATTGCAGATTCTGATTTGGCGATCAAAACTAAACAACTTTTACTTGAAGCACTTTTTCGTTATTCTAATAGATGGCGCTGTAATCGCAGAAATGAATATCGTCTTATGTACGTCCCCTAACTTTGCGACCTGAAATACTTCCGAAATGACAAAAAGTGTGACAAATCTATTTACGTAAGAATGTACACATGTCAAGTGCCTATAAAATTCTGTAAACTTCAAGTACCCCCAGGGGTCCCATCATAAGACCCCAGGGTCCAACTTAAAAATTTTAAATAGGAACCCCTACTTTTATTGCAGATTCTGATTCGTCGATTAAAACTAAGCAACTTTTACTAGAAACACTTTTTCGTTATTCTAATATATGACGCTGTAATTGCAAAAAAAATGAATATCTTACGTACGTCCCCAAACTTTCCGACCTAAAATATTCCCAAAATGATAAAAAAAAGTGACAAATCTAGTTAGGTAAGAATGTACAAATTTCAGGGGTCTATAAAATTCTGTAAACAACTAGTGCTCTCCGGGTGTCCCATCATAGGGCTGCAGGGGCCAACTTGAAAGTTATAGATGGATACCCATTTTTTTAATTACAGATTCCGATTATGTGATCGAAAAGAAATAACTTTTACTTGTGGCACCTTTTCGTTATTTCACCAGATGTTGCTGTAATAGCTAAAAAAAATGAATATAATCGTAGGCACGTACGTGACCTAAGGTTGATGAAAAACTAAATACCTCCCGAATACACTTGCAATTTAAGCGTGTGTCCAGTCAGTAGTATAGGCGTCTGTACGGACCACTTTTTTTGGACCACTTTTTCAATGATCAAGTTCAAATTTTATGCGTCTGTACGGACCACTTTTTCAATGATAAATTTATGAAGCCGCCATTGATCATTACACTTTAACACAGAAGGATACCCTCAAGTGAGATTGAATATGCTTTTATGACATTTAAAATCATAAAAACTTATAATTAAAAACTTATAATGGAATCCCACACGAAATATATTTATTGTATCTTAATCTCCAGTTTATAAGCTTTCATTTGACACTTGAATCATGAAAATCCGTTAGTAATTAGCTTTAAAAACTCAATAAGAAGGAATACATACAACTTCGGAACAGGTGATCTATCACTGATTCATTTGAACGATTCCAGTACCAGCACAGGATCATTCAATCCGATTCTCTTTCTTTCTCCTCATGCCAGCATACATATATGCACTTAGCAACTCTCTTCCTTCAACAGAGCTTCTAGCTAGCAGTGGACAGGGAGCGCTGTATATCAATGACGTAGTCTCCTTCGGAGAGAATACATCATACATGACGTCATTGAATCCGTGACGAAGTCTCCTTCGGGGAGAATACATCATACATGACGAAATATCTCTCGAGTCTCTTTCTCTCTTTCCTTCCCATCAACACTGAGCGATACCAGAATATCAGAACTAAATCCTAAATTGCAAGACAAAAAAGAAAAAATGTCAGTGTTGCCAACTCACTTGCCCAATATTATAGTGTTTAACCAAAATATTTTTAATAGGGTAGTCTTACGTCCCCATAGTTATAATGTGCTAACTCATCAAATAAAAAAGTTGGCAAATTTCTGAAAAAAATTATGAGTTGGTATACACTGCAAAAATAAAAATTCAGATATTTGAAAAATAAAAAACACTAGCATAATCCTCACAAAATTCTAAGACTTTTTTAAAGAATAACATTTTCCCGAAAACTCAAAAATAAACACGTAAAAATTCCCGAAATTTTGAACTTGATGTAACTTCGTCAAATATTAACCGATTTTCAAAATTCAAACGGCAATCCATAGACAAATAAATTTCCTATCTATCGAATGTCTTATAAATTGCATAACTCTGAGGATATAATTAAAAAAACTCAAATAAATCTCTTATTTATGTATGGATATTTAAAATTCGAATGACATTCAAAAGTACTGCTTTTCCTTATGCATTGTGTATGTTTAAAGATCTCAGTTTTATTGCTTTATCACCATAAAACACTTAGAACATACTTAAAATTACAAGTTCGGATATTGATAATGGAATCTTCTGTTAACCTCGTTCTCAATAGGAAACAATGACTTCTTAAACTCTGTCCACTGATCGTAATTCAAGCTGAATAGACAACCGTTAATATCAAAATCTACTTGAACTTCGGTTTGCACATTTTTCACAATTACATTGAAGTTATTAGTAAGAATGAACTTCTTTTGGGGATCCATTTCTAAACACTCCATTATTTACTTCTGACAACATATTTTTGTTCATTTTCGTTCATTTTTGGATTTGCATATAGAACTCAACAGTTGGATAGTTACCTTTTAGACCAGTGTATTTGATTTTTATTCCATCTTTAGCGATCTCATCAATCATTTTATCTGTTAAGTGTTTTGTAAATCTAGGTGGAAGAAAAACCTTGAACTTCTCACACTCAGCTAATATGCTCTTCCCAAACTTAGTTTTAATCTTTTCCATTTTCACAATCTTATATTCTGTATTTAATTCTAATTCTCTTAATCCAATAACCTCTTTTTGTTCAAGACCTCCAAGCTTGTTTAAAAAATCAACGTGTTTTGCCATCGTATTTATTATATAGAAAATCAACGGTTACTCTTCAATTTTTATCTTCACCAAAAAATATTTAATCATTTTTTATCAATTTCGTTTGATGGAAAAACTTCCATAAAACAATCGCTAATGAAAACAGTTTGAGGGTATCTTTTCGATACCCTTATGCTCGTTGATATTTTGCTAACTAACTAGAACTCTTCTACTACTTTTTCATTCTTGGGATCATATGTAAAGTTCTTTCGTCCAATTAAAATCGCATAACATATAGTATTAGCAGCCACAACTTCTGCAAAGTCTACAACAATCTTTATGTTTGTTCTTTCATTTACCGATACATTCTTTCTCTTACTACAATTAATCACATACATTGGTCTGTTGTCTATAAACTCTTTAGGATCATAGTACATTTCGGTGTTGCCACATGTTATTCTCTTAAACGCAGTATAATCTTCGTACATCTTGAAATATTCCTTGTTAGCAATATCTAAGTTTCTTGATTCTTTTGGAAATACGTCATTCCTCCCATTCTTAGGATAGATATTCTTTACCTTACAATGATCGAACTTACTTGCATCTGCTGTTTGTTTACCACTTCTATCAGTTTGGAACATTACAACTACGAAATCAGGCATATCAAATTGTCTAGAATTAAATTGAGTAATAACATCAAACTCCAAGAAAGAACCTGCAACAGCCTTTTGAACACATTGATAAGTATGGAATGGAAACATGATCTTAGGTTCTTTAAGAATATTCAACTTTAGCTTGTTTTCATAATTAGATTCGTATTCAACAATAGGCATTCTTATCTCCATACATTTTATTGTTATTTTTCCATCATGAGGAGCTGCTCCTGATCCAGTCCATTTGTACAAAACATCGTTATTGTTGTTAGCTTTTGTAAATGTTATTCTCAGTCCACCTTTCCACATAACCTCTTTATAATCACTTAAGAAGCCTGGAATTAATCTTAATGGGTACAAAACACTAAAGTTCTTTCTTAGACCAAGTTTATCATCTGTTTCAAATTCTGCTTGTTTTAAATATTCAACTTCTGGCTTGAAAATTTTTAATGTTCCGACAGCTGTAGATGTTATCCCAGGTAGCTCAACCTTATCTATAAGAACTCCATGCTTTCTAACCTCAATTTGAGAAAAGAAGAATGGGAAGAAGTTATCTACAAGTTTTATAGTATCATTTGCACCAAATGTTCCTCCAGCTGATGCACCAACAACTTCAAAAGTCATATGACAATCTGCTTTGTGTGGATGTATAAAGCCATCACCCACGTTGAAATCAAACTCAATATCTTTGTTAGCTTCATTCAAATTATTAAATGTTCTTGTGTTAGCTTTAAAACTCTGTAACTCGTAGCTCTCAACACTATCCATTTATTATAAAGAAAATCTTGAAACATCGCTTTGATGGGATATACCCATAAAAGAATCATTGGTCCTTCACATGTGAAGGGCCTATTAACAGTCAAAAACTTATAATCCCCATCCCAACTTAACCTTAGCATTCATAGCAGTACCAACTCCAAAAGCAGCTAATCGTTCACCAATTGGCGCATCACTACTAAATGGTCTTTTCCATGCTTTAGTTTCTAGTTCCTTATCTGCAATATGTCTCGACACTGTATCTTTATTGTCTCCGTAGTATATATATCGTGTTCTTTACAAGCCTCATCTAATGGGTTAATAATACCTTCATCACCTCTCTATAACCTTTCTTGAAGCTTCGTAAAAGGTCCGCAAAATCTGAAGCCTGGTATATGTAACTCCGGTATTCCCTTCATGTTTAAAATCTTATTCATTAGTCCTTTTCCAAGCTTCTTATCATTCCAGAATCGTGGCGGTAGCGTATTTAAGATCTTAATCAAATAACCTATACCTTTCGGATCATTAGGAATAAATTGTGAAAGCTTATTATTAATCATACTCACTATACCTACTTTCTCATTGTAAAAGTTATGATTTCCAGCCCTTTCTTCTCCATCTATAACTATTAGCCGATCAATTAACTTTCTCACATCATCCATCCATATATATTCTTTAGGTATCTCTGTATATTGTTTAATTCCTTCACCAGTCCTTTTAGGTGTCGTGTTCTTTTTAGGAGTTGGGGGTAAAGTTGGTTTAATATAATTATCCCAAATAGGCTTGATAATATTAATGTACTTTGAACCTCTACTAGATGCTACCTTTTTATCTCGATTATATTTTTGGAAGGCAGCATCTGAGTCTATTATTATTTCCTTGTACTGTTCAAAATCGTCATCATCATAATCTTCAATGGTTTTACTAGTATTCGTCGTTAACAATTCCCATAGACCTTCTGTTCCTTTATAAGTTTTACCATTAATTATCAAATCATCACCATTCACTTTAACTTTCAAATTTCCTATCTTGTTTATTATTTTTCCATCTTCTTCTACAGTTCTTATTCCAAACACAGCATCATTTCTTTTACTATAATATTTCGTCGCAATCTTCCCAAATGACTGTGCTGTTGTTAAAGGTTCTACTCCTTCCACTTTGTCTTTAATTTGTTTTCTCATTTGTTTTATTTCTCCCGTTATAGGCGTATCACTACTACTTGGAGAACTATCATAAGTTATCTTTTTAGGTGTTTCTAGTACACTGGGATCTATTGAGACCGTCTTATGTGCAACTGGAACAAGTTCAGTTATTAGATTTTTATTTTGTTCTGCTACTTCTTTGATCTCACTTCCCAAGTTTTGAATAGCATCAATTACAGGTTGCTCTTGTGTTTTAAATTTATCGTATATACCTGCTCTTTCTTTCTTCCAAGATTTAAAGCCCTTTATCAAGAACTCCTTCAACTTAATATTCTTATCAATTTCTTTCTCATCCATTTATTGTATAGAAAACGAACGAACGTCAATGAACGTCAAAGAACGTCAAACGTTATAACGTCAAACGTCAATAAACATCAAACGTTCAAGAAGTGTTTTATCTTGTTCCTATACTTACCATTGTTTACCTTCCTTGTCATATCAATTACTATGAAACCATAATCTTCTTGCCAACATTTTGAACACAACTCTTTAAATTTATCATAAGACATATCTCCCCCAACAAACTCATTATACACATGTTTAAGATTAGTATCATCTTGTCTGAATATGCATAGGAAGTTGACGTTATCTCTTATAAGCTGTTTAGGCACTTTTGAATATGTTTGTGCAAGATAGAAACAGTCTAAATGTCTATGCCTACCTCTTGTAAAGTAATTTCTAACAGTATCTTGATTCTCCAAAATGTAATCGTCAAACACAACAACAGAGTATTCTTCGCATTCATCAATAGGTACAATAGAATCATTACCGCTTAAGAACGTTGCTATTTGCTTCTTAAGCTTTAGTTCTGCCTTTTCAAATCGATCTCTTAACTGCTCATACTTTGGCTGATTCATGCTTTTAGAATATATGTAGAAGTAATTATTGTTTAACCAACCTGGCTGTAATAAGAAGTTAAAGAGCAAAAACGTTTTACCAGACCCCGACGAACCTACGATAAGACAACGAATATCATCAGGTATAAGTTCTCCATTTCTTTTCTTAGCTGTTGTTTCTTTTATCATCCCTTTTACATCCCAATTAATAGTTTTCTTACTCATTTATTATAGAGAAAATCAGGGAGCCACCAGCACTGGACCCCTTTCAAACAGTTTGAGGATGAACTGTAGGGTGAGCGTTTTGCTCACCCTTAAGAACATTTTGGACATTCGAATACAGCGGGGCACCTTTTATGATCTTATATCTTTAAGTTGTTCTCGGATCTTAAGCAACGTATCTTTTATATATTCGCTGTCCATTTCACCATTTAATGTTATTATCATCTCTAACTGTTCTTTAAATGAGTTAATACAAGTGACAATGGTTTTATATTCGTCTTTTCTTTTGCTTATGTTTAACTTCGAAGACAAACCTGTTATTATAGCACTTCCAGTTGCAAGAGACGTTGTTAATATTGAGTGAATTGTTACAGGTATAAAAATATTAATAAACCCAGTTGTTGCAGAAAGTATAACCGACAACGTGATCAAAGTGTAGTATGCGTATCTAACAATCCGTAGTTTTCTCTTTTTCTTCTTTAAACTGTTTTCTAACTTTTGAATGACATCTTCTATTAACTTGATTACTTTCTCTCTTGGAATATCTCTCGGTAAATCAAACTCATACATTTAGTATATAATAAATGGCTAAGGTATTTAAGCTAACGAGTGATACTTCTGTTTTAAAGAAGAAGCTCTATTACGAATTAGACAACAAGAGCAACTATTTAAGTATAGGACTAGTTGGGTTTTACAGTACATATCTGACACCAAACATAACAACACAAAAAAACAGTTTCTCATATGGTGATAGACAAGTTTTTATACCAGAAGGACAATACAGCTTAAACAGTCTTAATGAATATTTAAAATCTCAATCCATCAACATAACATTATCAGAAGATCATTTAAGAAATAGAGTTAAAATTGAAACTGATAGTAATGATGTTACAATTGGAAGTATAGGCACTGTCCTCGGGTTTAATGTTTTTGAAGTTTTAGAAAAGAACAAAACACATATTGGAAGTAAGTTGCCAAAGTTTCACCCATTCGATACTATAAATGTTCACTGTAATATAGCAGATGGCATGTTTGTTAAAGATACAGAATACACACATAGAGAAACAGGAATTTTAGCATCATTCAAAACAGATGCTGAGTTCAAACATAGTATTATTTACGAGCCTACTTATCCATTATTTTTCCCTATATCCAAAGACAAGGTTGACAATTTCGAGATAAGGATAACAGATGAGAATGATTCCTTAATTGATTTTGGTGGAGCAACAACAACTGTACTTTTGCAAACCAAGATTTTCTCTTAGATAAATAGGAAGATGTGTTCCATTAAAGGTTGTGTGTTTAGTGTTCCTTATAACGAACTAAAGGATTTAAATATTGATCATGTATTAACAAAGAAACAACTTAACGATAAAGCCAAGAAAATTAAAGAAGGTAAAGGAATGGATTTAACTTTAACTACTGCACAAATGAAAAAGATTAAGAAAGAGCATATTGGCGGTTTTATCTTTACAATTCCGGCCATTCTAGCAGCTTTAGGAGCAGTTGGCTCATTAGCAGGTGGTGCAGCAGCGATTACTAAAACTGTACTGGATGCTAAGAAGAATAAACAAGAACTTGAAGAACAAAAAAGACACAATATGGCTATGGAAGAAAAGCAGAGGGCAGGTAAACCAAAGAAGTCAAAAAACTAAAACCATTGACCAACTTCGATATAGAGAGGTTGGCTAAAGAATTAAAGATAAAACGATTTAGAGGTGTATTTATGAGTGATGAACTTACACAAAAACCTTATGTAAATGAGTGTGGCGTAGTTAACCTCGATAAATCAGAAAACATTGGTACTCACTGGATATGCTATTGGAAAGATAACAACATAAAGTACGTGTTCGATTCTTATGGTGGTGTTCCTCCTAAACAACTGGTACAATATCTTGGTACCGAAAACTTGCTTTACAATGACGAACGAATACAAGACTTTAACTCAGTTATATGTGGTCATCTTTGTGTTAAGGTCTTAAATCTTCTAAATCAAGGGTATTCTTTTAGCGACGTTATGTATATGATTAAAATGATTAAGTGCTTTTATGGTTTTGTATCCATAAAAGTTTTGCTTTAAGATAAATATGGAAGCTATACACAATAGATTTTTAGATTATTTTGAGAAGCATGAGAAAGAACTAGATGCACTAGATAGATATAATTTTTATCAGTATTTTCAGGATGTTAGCGAGATAGACTTAAAAGATAAAAACAACGTATACAATGCTATTGATCTATGGAAAAGGTTAATACTGAAATTTTTGTACACGGAAGAAGAGTTGAGAAAGTTACGTCCAATAATTACCTTAAAGGACTTGCTGTCAAATTATAGCTCTAGACCATTACAATGCAGTTATTGTGGTAGTAAGCCATTAACAAAAGGTATGAGTAGTTACATTTGTGGCGATTGTTCTGTAGAGAGTGGTTGGGTTTACAGTACTTGTGAAGAAACGAAAGCTGCTTGCGTAAGAAAACCATGGTATGATACTATAAAAAGATTTAAGTTACAGCTATTTCGTTTGCAAGCTTTACAGGATAGAATTATTCCCGAAGAGGTGTTCAAGGTGTTAAATGATGAACTTAGAGATATACCAAGAGATTTAATATTAACAAAAGATGTTCTAGAAGTACTAAAGAAAAACAAATACACAAAATATTATGATGATGTCTATTTAATACACTATCACCTTACCGATCAAAAACCATTAAAATTACAACATATGGAGGAAACACTTATACAACATATGGAGGAAGACTTCGAAAACTTACACGAGGTCTTTAGGGAGCTGTATCCGGAAAGAACATTGTTTATTAACCTGAAATGTGTATTGCACTATCTCTTGAAAAAGCACGATGTTCATGTTGATATTGATTTTAAACGCTCACCTAGACAAATAGAGATGCTAAAGAAATGTTTTGAAAAATTAGGATGGGCATTTTCTGTATAGTAAATGAGTATAGATGTATTTGGCAATGTTAAAGATAGAAAAGGTGATGTTGATATTAGCGAAGAAAAATTAAAATTGTTGGAAAATTTAAATGATGTTGTTAGCGTAAGTCAACTTAGGTCAATAGAAGCCCAATTAGAGAACGATATAAAACGATTTGAAGATGCATTAGATACGTTACAAGACACATACATAAAGAAAGAAGATTTTCAAAAGATTAAGATGGATACTACTAAATTGATTATGCAGAAAGAAACCATACCTCTATTATGTCGATTGAGAGCTAAAAACGTTAAGGAGCCAATCTTTAGAATATTTAATCTCTCTAATGGTTACAAATTTCTCTATAATGGGAAAATAATGCACATGGAGTTAAGTTTGGATAAATACTTTCTAGAGATATATTTGGGTGATACTTTGATTGAAAATTTACCTTTTAACTTTAACAAGAGTGATATAATTACAATTAAACCAACTAAAAATTCAGCTATGGAAGAAGGGCAATTATTGTTTGTTGTAATGTACATAGAAAGAGAGCTTTCATAAAACATTTGCTATACAATAAATATGGATATCTTTGGTAATGTTAAAACGACATCAGAGTTAGATAATACAGTTGTGAGAAAAGATATTGCCATGTTAAAAGAAGAGCTTAAATTCATCAAACGGAGTTATGTTATAGAGCTTCATAGTCGGTTGATATCAGAAAATGTTGAAACTCCGTTCTTTTTAATACATAATCTATCTATCAAATACAAATTTCTTTATAAAGGTAGGATAATGCATATAGAGTCATCTTACAATACGTATTATATAGATATATATTTAAATGATTCTCTAGTTGAAACTTTTCCATTGCACTTTAATACAAATTATAATTTGGCAATTAGACCTTCTAAAGATTCTGGCCTGAAACATGGAAAATTACTATTGCTTCTTATGCATGTAGAAAGAGAAGACGAAGATAGTGATGATGATGGTGAAAATGTTGAATGCATAATATTAAACAACGGTAGTTATTGATTTTCTATATAATAAACAGGATGTATTGTGTTAAGTGTAAGAAATCAACAGATACGAAGAAAGATAGCATTAGAATTGAACAAACAAAGAATGGAAGATATCTAAAGAAAGGTATTTGTTCTGTATGTGGCGTTACTAAAACTCAATTCGTTAAGAAGCCTGATTGACTAGAAGAAGGTAAAGGTGTTAGAGAAAACATTATAGAAGAAATCCACAAACCATCTAGAAAAAACTTTGACAGATTAAGTGTAGTTATAAAAGGTATCGATGATCTTTGGCAGGTTGATCTTGTAGAAATGGATAGTGGAGTATTAAAAGGTGTTTCCAAAATCAATAAAGGTTATAAGTATTTGCTAACGAATATAGATGTGTTCTCGAAATATGTGTTTGCTGTTCCTGTTAAAGATAAGAGTGGGAAGAATGTTACAGAAGCATTCGGATCCATATTAAGAACGAGAAAACCTAGCAACTTACAAACTGATCAAGGTAAGGAGTTTTACAATAAAGAGTTTAAGAAGTTGATGGATGAAAATAAGATTAATCACTACTCAACCTATAGTGGTAAGAAAGCTTCTGTGGTTGAAAGATTCAATAGAACGCTTAAGCAGAACATGTGGAAAAGGTTCACGACACAAGGGAATTACAAATGGATAGAGATATTACCAACACTAGTTAAAGAGTATAATCATCAAATTCATAGAACAATTGGTTAAAAACCTATAGAAGTTAATAAGAAGAATGAGCGAGCAATATTGGAGAAAGTGTATCAAAAAGAATATAAGCGTGTTAAGCCCAAATACAAGTTAGGTGATCATGTTCGTATAAGTAAGTCGAAAGGGTTATTTGAGAAAGGATATACACCTAATTGGTCAACAGAAGTATTTGTTATTAGTGAAGTTATTCCATCTAATCCGCCTACATATAGAATTAAAGATTTAGAAGAAGAGGATGTGCAAGGTAGATTTTACGAACCAGAACTATTAAAGACGAAGCATAAAGATGAATACTTGGTAGAAAAGGTGTTGAGAAAGAAAGGTGACAAAGTATATGTCAAATGGCTAGGGTTTGATGATTCGCATAATAGTTGGATAGATAAGAGTAATGTTGTAGTGTAAATATAGACGTTTGTCTTTTATGGTTATTACGCCATAAAAGGATAGTTTGAACGAGATAAGGGTATCGAAACGCTAACCTTCGTAGCATATATTTCCAGCGCTCGAATTAATTCCAGCTGTGGAAATTATCAACGCAACTAAGCTTTGTAAGGATGGTGGAAAGGAGCTAAAACATTGGCAAGAAATTAAACGAAGTAAGAGAATGATTAAGGTGTTTTAGCAAATTTTTGCTCGGTCGACTTTACGACAATGCCAATATTTATACAGCTATACAAACACAAAACAAAATACCATCCAACAAGCTTGTTTCAGAAAAGATAAGCGGTCTAGATATAGACCACTTCGAAGTCTCTCCGAAGCTAGGAACTTCAGAAACTCATCTTAGACAGTAAAAACTAGCTGGTAACGAAAATGAAGTTAAAAATAAAGATTTTCTATATAATAAATATGGGTACTATGGATAGTCCTCTTAGTTTAAACGATATTTGCTACGAACAGATTAAGGATGATTACTGGTATGGTTTGTTTGGTGACTTTAGACTGATTATAGTTTAGAAGACTGGTTACTTCAATGCTACTAAGCTGTGTCAGAGCGGAGGTAGAAGATTTAAAAAATGGCTAGAAAATAAAGATTCAAACGAACTATTAGAATATTACAATAACAAACTAAGTGGACCGAATTCGGGCCATTTCAAAAACTCATCTTACACAGTAAAACTAGCTGGTAACGAAATAAACAATCTAATCTCAGGAACATATGTGTACAAAAGAATTTTCCTAGCTATTGCTTTTTGGATATCACATGACTTTTACGAAAAATGTTCTGTGATCATCGAAGACTATTTCGTTTCTAATTTTAAACAAATTCAAGAAGACCAAGAAGAGTTACAATCAAGAGTAGAAGAGATAGAGCAACAAATGGAGCAATTACATTTGCACAATCAAGAACTAGAAAGCAAAGTTGATTATCTTAAAACAGTTGCAGCACCATATACAGAAGATCCAGGGAAGATACATAGGCTATTCATTATCAAGAAAAACCTTACTAAAGAACAACTTGAAAATGACGAAGAAGAACGAGATCAAAAAGAAAGAATAGAACGATATAAGTATTGGGTTTGAAGAGTACAAACATGCAATTACGAAACTAGGATTAAACAACTCAAACTTAAGTATCCAAGTATGAGTATTCTGCTTAACGTTGACGATCCAAACTCTATCAACTTATACAACAGAGCTAAAGAAAGATATGATGATAGAATAACTTGGCACGGTTCGCATATGAACACAGATTTAAGTGATATAGATCTTGTTGACAGGTTTATTCAGTTAAGAGACATTTAAGTACGAGAAACTAAATATACCATTGCTTTTATGGGTTAGCCCATCAAAGTACGAAGCGTTGTATTAGAACAAAATAGGGAGCTCCGATCGGTGCTGCCAAAATAGCTGTGTGGGATTTTGCACATGGGGAAATTACTATGAGTAGAAAATTAATCATCGGAATTCTGAGGGTTTCAAACAGGCATCATATGAAGTCAAACTAGCTAGTAACGAAAATGAAGTTAAAAATAAAGATTTTCTATATAATAAATATGAGCACTATGGATAATTCTCTTAGTCTTAATGACATTTGCTATGAACAGATCAAGGACAACTATTGGTATGGCATCTTTGGTAATTTCAAGTTGATTATAGATAAGAGCACTGGATACTTCAACGCTACTAAACTGTGTCAGAGTGGTGGTAAAGAGTTTAAAAATTGGTTTCAAAATAAACAATCCAAGGAATTGATAGAATACTATAATGAAAAAACCGGTATCTGGAATCCCATCGGGCGCTCTACTTATCAAATAATAGGAGGAAATAAAGAAACAATCACAATCATCTCAGGAACATACGTTTATAAAAAAATATTTCTTGCTATAGCTCAATGGTTGTCTAAGGAGTTTTATGACAAATGCTATGATATTATCGAAGACTACTTCACACAGGATGCTAAACAATACCTTAACGACAAAGAACAACTAGAATCAAAGCTACAAGAGATAGAACAACAAATGAACGATTTAAGAATAGAAAACACAAGACTTAGAGAGATAGCTGTAGAACATACAGAAGATCCAGGGAAAATACACAAACTAGTTATTATTAAAAAGAACCTCACAGCTGGTCAGCTTCAAGACATAGTAGACAAGTACGACATAGACAAACACGATCAGGTTAGGCGTTACGAGTCATACAAATATTGGGTTGGAAGGGTTCAGCAGCGAAACATCAAAGCAAGACTTCAGTGTCTTAAAGAAAAGTACCCAAGAATGTCAGTGTTATCAGAAACCAAAGATCCAAACTCAGTCAACCTCCTAAACAAAGTCAAAGAAAAATACAGCTGTGTTGTTTCGTATGGTTGTCACGTGGATATTGAAGGAGAATACGACGATGAGTTAGTTGTTGATTTGTTTTTGAGTATAAGAGATTTGTAAAGGTAAAGGTAATGAGTTTTGAACATCCCTACCAGAAGAAGATTTGGTTACAACTGGGGGGGCCACCAGCACTGGCTCCCTTTCAAACATACAACTTTTATGGTATAATAGCCATAAAAGATAATTAGTTAAACATTACCCTCTGCTGTAACAGCGAATGCTACATTCAACATATCACCTAAATTGGGATTATTATGATATTTTCTTATTATAGCTCTCCAATCTACGTAATGTCTAAACGAATATATAAAGTCTATAGATAGGTCTTGATAAGTTGAAATGTTACGCCAATGAACTCTACCTTCGAACTCTGCAATAAATTCTTCTGTTAAATTTTGAGACATTGAAATCATTTCCCAATCTACTTTATCAGCGTAATCTCTTATAAGGTTTTCTGATAATTGTTTAGTTCCAGATATGTACCACCAATTAACTCTATCTGCATGTTCTCGTATAAAGGCTTCAGAGAGTTCGTTTTTGTAAGATATAGCATCAAAATCAACTTTATCTATAAACTCATTAATAAATTCTTCAGATAGCTTTTGGTGATACGATACTTCTCTCCAATCAACTCTATCTGCAAATTCTCTTATAAAGTCTTCTGATAAGTCTTGGCTTCCTGAAATAATCTCCCAATCAACTTTATCAGCTAATTCTCTTATAAACTCTTCCGATAAATTTTTCCATAAACATATTTCAATCAAATTAACTTTCTGTAGATATTTACGTATGAATTCTTCTGTAATGTGATCATAGTTGTATTCCCCCTCATAATCATCATAGCCTATAGATAGTCATTGTTCATCAGTCAGTGAATCTAACATGTCTTCGGACAAATTCATAACGTTCGCATAGAGAATGTTTTGTGTAAGAAATGAGTTGTTTTCTTTAGTAGCCTTCTTGAACAAATGATCTAACATACCTACGGACACGCTAAAATTTATTTTGTCTTCATCGTTATAACCACCAATATCTAAATGTTTACATACACAATCAAATATAGGTTTGTAAGATAATATTTCCTTAGCACTAGTCATGTTTGTTTTTATTCTTAGATTTTAAAATTTATTTCATTTTTGTTGGTTTTCTATATGACAAATATGGAAGCACATTTTGATTTATTACATGATAGACTTGAACTAATTCATCATGATCTTAAACTCTTAGCAACACTACTAGAGAAGCAAATACTGTTGAAGGAAAAAGAGTTAATAGTAACGCAGCAAAAAACATCTGATTTGAGTAGTGATGATGAATACAAATATGGTAGTGATGATTATGATGATGATGATGATGAATAAGCTTACAAAAATGAATCAGTTTTAAATGTGTATATGTGACTTTGATGGGCCTTCCCATGAAAGTTCTAGACTAACACAACGAGGAAACATATGTAGGCAATTCCAGACGCGTGCAGATGTTTAAACGATGTGTTAGAAAAATAAAAATGAATTGAAATAACTCGGTGAAGGGTACTAACGAAGATTTTCTATATAATAACTAAGATGAGTAATTATAATAAGTTTACTGTAATAGATTTAAGACGACAATGTAAAGAGCGGGGAATCAGACGATATTCCCGATTAAGAAAAGCAGAACTAATAGACCTTCTTAAACAACATGACGATGAACAAAGCAGGAGACAGATTAGGAATATATTCCCATTTAAACAAAAAGTGTTCTCTGAAAGCGAAATAGCACAAAATACACCAAAGTTAAAGCGAAAGCATTTGAAAAAGTTATTTCCATTTGATGATGCTTTATTTACAAATAAAAAATATTACGAGATCTTAAATGTTAATGAGCCGACATACAATGAAAAATTTAAATCCTATACAACAGATTACAAAATAAAACTGACAAATATAACAGGTGAAACACTTACTGAAACAATACAAAGATTACACACAGCAGTAGACGATATGATTGACCAAGCTAAACAAGCTTCCAATTTTAAAAAGAATGACAGAATAAGAGTTGTGCACAACGATGGATTTTGGACTAAAGCAATATCAACACCAATAACAACTGAACTAAATGCTAGAAATGTATTAACACACGTGCAAAGAATTGTAACATCTGACGAAACAATCAATATTGAAGAAACAACATTTAATATTCAAATCATTAACATGCCTAGAGGAAGTAAAACAAACAGACGATTATTAAACCTTGCAGAAGACAAAAAAAAACTAAAAGATGTATTACCAAAATCAATAACAATGACAATTTGTGTTGTCCACGTGCAATCATTTCAGCCTTAACGTATAAAACAAATGTAATACTTGATCAAGAGCTAACACCACAAAACATTAAAGATATAAGACGTGGAAGAAAAATACAGACAAAATTAACTGAGAGACTTTGTAATCGTTTACCGAGCTACTGTGAAGACGGTTTTACATTAGACGATATTAAACAATGTGAAGAACTATTAAACATTCAAATTAAAGTTGTATGTGCTGAAAACATGAACGCTATTATTTACTCAGGCCAAGACAAAGAGGTGAAGATTTATTTATATAAAAGTGGAAATCATTTTGACGCAATTAACAGCATGCAAGCTTTTATTGGAAGTGTTTATTATTGTGAAAAGTGTGATACAGCATAGATCATAAAGAAAAACACAAATCATGTATACGAATTATACCAATTTGTAATATGTGTAAGCAACCTAAACATCAAGAAGAAGAGATTGATAACATTTATTGTGAAGCTTGTAATCGATTTTGTTATAACCAAACATGTAAAGATAACCATTCAGTTGTTTGTAAAGAAGTTTATAAGTGTAAAGGCTGTAATAAAATTTTATTAAGATATAAGAAACACAAGTGTGGATATTACTACTGTATCAACTGTAATTGTGTAGCTAAAGAAAACGTTCACAAATGTTACATGCAATACAAACGCCAGAAAGGTTATTGTGATGATGAATGTGTGTGTAATGCTAAAAAAGAATTAACTGTTACAGATTTGTTTATTATGCTATACAAGACTTATGGTATCGAAGATCGTGGTAAGAAAATTGTTAAAGAAAAAGACATGTACGAAACCATGTCTAAGTGGAGGAAACTTCAAAAGATATACGATGCATGGAACAACAACAAGTTAACAGTAGATGATTTTAAGTATATAATTAAGAACTTTCTAAAGTCGAGTATTAAACAAATGAACAGTTGTAATTACACAGAAAAGTATATATGGTCTGATTACGAAGCACAACAAGACACAGGAATTCATAAAGCTAATTATGTAGTTGCTCATGACTTTAAAGGTGGCAAATATTACTTTGAAACAAATGACGATTTTTGTAAGTGGTTAGTTTCAAAAGAACATAGTGGTTACACTTGTATTGCGCATAATGCCAAAGCTTATGATTCGTACTTTGTTCTTCAGTACTGCATTAAGAATGCTTTGAAACCTTACACTATATATAACGGCTCTAAGCTAATGTTACTTGAAATTCCAAAAGCAAAACTTTGTAGCACAACCATTATCGAGTTTTCCTAAGACATTTGGTCTAAAAGAATTAAAGAAAGGTTATTTTCCACATTTGTTTAATAAGCCTGAAAATCAAAACTATGTTGGGCCAATACCTAACGCAAAATACTATGGGATTAGTACCATGAAAAAAGATCAAAGAGAAGCGTTTCTTAAGTGGCATCAAGAAAGAAGAGAAGAAAATTATGTGTTTGACTTTAAAAAAGAGTTAAGAGAGTATTGTGATTCGGATGTAGATATTTTAAGAAGAGGTTGTTTAGAACTAAGAAATCAGTTTTTAGAAATAGCAAACATTGATCCATTTCAATACTTAACAATTGCAAGTGTGTGTATGGGCATTTATAGATCAAAATACATACAAGAAAACACAATTGGTATTATTAAAGAAGAAAAGAAAGAAAAATACTCTAAACAGTCTATTGCATGGTTAAATTCTTTTAAGAACAATAATATTAAACACGCGTTAAACAATGGAGAAGTAACGATATGTGGATCTAAAGTTGATGGTTACGATTATAAAACAAAGACAGTGTATCAATATCACGGTTGTTTCTGGCATGGTTGCAACAAATGTTTTGAGAAGTATACTATCAACAACGTCAATCACGAAACAATGGAAGTTCTATATGAGAAAACAAGAAGAAGATCTCAACAAATAAAAGAAGCTGGTTATAATCTTATAGAGATGTGGGAGTGTAATTGGTTAAAAGATAAAAGAGCCAAACAGTTAATTCAAAAAACTAGTCTTATTGAGAAACTAAAGTTCAGAGATGCATTCTTTGGTGGTAGAACCAATGCTTCAAAATTAAAAGTTACTAATAAGAAGATGAAATATATCGATGTGTGCAGCTTGTATCCAACTGTTTTGTTTTATGATCAATTTCCTATTGACCACTCAACAACATTAAAGTCTATCTCTCCTGAAAAATACAAGTGTAAAAAGTACTTTGGTTATATACTTTGTAAAGTTCTTCCGCCAAAACAATTGTATCATCCTGTATTACCAGTTAAAGATAACAATATTAATAAGTTGGTGTTTCCCTTATGTAATCAATGTATGGTAAATCAAACTAAGACGTGTACACACAGTGACGAACAAAGAATGATAACAGGTACTTGGACAACTATAGAGTTAGATAAAGCTTTAGAGAAAGGTTATGAGTTAATTGAAATTTACGAGATTCAACATTCTCCCAAAACAAGTAACAAACTCTTTAGAGGTTACATTAAAGACTTCATGAAAATCAAATTAGAAACATCACCATGGGAAGATGACTTTCAAACAAAAGATGATTATATTAAAACTATTAAAGACACACTGAATATTGATTTAAATCCTGATCAAATAATGGTAAATCCTGGTAAGAGAGCAGTTGCAAAAATTTGTTTAAATTCGTTATGGGGAAAGTTTGGCCAAAGACAAAACTTAACTCAAACTGAATACATTACAGATGTTAGAAGATGGTACGAGTTACTTTTAGATGACAAATTAGAAATATCTGAATGTTTGTTTATCAGCGACGAGATGGTTCAAGTTTCATATAAATACAAAGACGTATATGTTAACAATTCTTATTCCACTAATATTCACATTGCAACTTTTACAACAGCACATGCGAGGTTAAGACTTTATGACATGTTGGATAAGTTAGGTGAAGATGTAGCGTATTACGATACTGATTCTATTGTTTATATTGTTAATGGTATAAAAGTAAAGACTGGTAGTAACCTTGGTGAGTAGACAGATGAGTTAGGAAAAGATGGTTATATTATTGAGTGGTATTCAACTGGTCCAAAGAGTTATTACTACAAAACAGATAAAAACAAAACTGTGATGAAAATTAAAGGATTTACTCTTAATTATGAGAACTCTTTGAATCTTAATGGTGAAAACATAAAGAAGGTTGTTAACAAAGAACTAGCGAACATAACTCTTAATTATAATCAAATAACAAGAGACAAGAGAACAAAAAATTTAGTTAACAAACCTGTGACTAAAGAGTTTCAAATGGATTACGACAAAAGAGTTGTTTTAAAGGAAAAAGATAATATCATCAATACTTTACCTTATGGTTATTAGGTTTAAGTTTTAGATTTAGGTTTAGTTTTAGTTAGATTTAAGTCCTTTATGGTTATATATCATAAAGGTCATTATGTTCTGTCTTCTTATGTTCTGTGTGGTTTATGTTCTCCAAAGACAGTGGTCCGTACAGACGCGTAAAATTTGAACTTGATCATTGAAAAAGTGGTCCAAAAAAAGTGGTCCGTACAGACGCCTATACTACTCCAGTCATTTTGAAAGATCTATTAAACTAATACAAAATGAAGTTTCCTTCATCTTCCCAAAATTCGGAATAGACATCCTCTACGTTAATGCAGATTCGGTTACTGCGACTGAAGATACGCAACTTTTAGTTTAAGTATTTTTTCGTTGTCCTCTTAGATAACACATAAATCGCACAAAATTGCATCATTGTCGTCATCTGAGGTCGATAAATGAAAAGCTGGTTCAACTGGACATGCTGTGTGTTGTTGGTGCTAAGACTTGTAAACAAATAAAGTTAGAACACTTTTTTAATAATATTCTTCAAGAACTGATATGTTCTCTGTGAGCTTGTGGACAGTATGAAAGTTGATTAGCTCTAGCTCTCTCTTGGGACTTGAAGTTTCAGTTTATAATCAGACATAGTGTAGAAAGAGAATGAAGCTATTCATTTTTGCCATGTTTGTGCAGATATGTATAATAAAGATTATATATGAATATAGACCATGTGATTTTACCTGAGCGGTTAAAGTGAAAGTGAACACGTAACGTTGATGGGTGGATCTATTAAAGTTTAAAAGGATATAATCATTTTCTTGTTATGGTTATGTAGATGTGCATAGTTACGATTTGATTTGAAACTGCATGTAATTCCATTTGAGAAGGGAAGGTAAATATGAATATGTAAAGTTGATCGGTAGATCTAAGAGAGCAAATGTGCTCTTATAAATTTAGTGGAACAAATAACATTTGACCAGAAGACAAGTACTTGTCACACCTATGTCATGTTCTGTAAATACTTATGGTGTATTGCAAATTACGGTCCAGCAGCGTAGAAGCCATTAGATATTGGTAGCAGTAAGCATTATTACAGAGAACCTCTGAACACTCAAGCTGCATTTCAACTGGTTTGTATTAGAGCTCTCAAGGTAAAGTTCTAACGTTCTCGGTGATACAAGGATAGAGCAATCACCAAAGGTCCTGTGCTGAAGTAAGGGTAATATTTAACGAAAATAATTCACGTTCCTCACAATCCCATTTCAAGACCTAATGTCGAGTGCATCGTAAGACGAATCGAGGAAACGGTAATTATAAAGGATTGTCACATTCCTGGTCGAACGAAATCGGCGACAAAAAGTTTGAGGTTCCAGTCATTTGTTGAAAATACTCAAATTAGCACTCGTAAGGCTGCTGAATAACATGACATTAGTCACATGTCTGCGAAAAGAATATTGAAGAAAATGAAGGTCTACCTATACAAAACTCATCTGCTACATCAGTTGAAAATGAAGATGTCTCTGATCGCCGTGTAGAATTTTGTGAATATATGATTAAATAAATCAACGATAATCCTACTTTTCTAACCAGCATTGTGCTGTCTGATGGAGACACGTTCCACCTAACAGATTACATGAACATAAATAATTGCAGGTTTTGATTTGACAGCAATTTCATTGGTCTTTTCAAACACACTCCACATCCTGAAAAGCTGAATATCTTGGCGGCAGTGTTAAATATACAATAATTGGTCCCTATTTTTATCAATTACAATTTAACTTCTGTACTGTGTGAGGAGATGCTTCGAAATCAGGTAGTTCCAGCAATGAGAGACCATGTGGAAGATAATTTCGCCCACAGATGGCTTCAGCAAGATGTGTTGGACCGCACAACGGTGTAAATATGTGGCAATTTCTTAACACGGAATTTCCTAAATAAAGATTGGTAGAAGAGGTGAGATTGGGTGGTCCCCATGTTCTGTGTTCCTATGATTTATCGCCACTACTTTTTCTGGCTTTATATAAAAATCCGATTATATTTATTTATTTGTTTAACAAGCACCAGATACAGCTTAGAGGCAATTTTATACTGAATATCTAACAACAAGAATAGCAATGGAAAGGAAATGGGTAGGAATCGGTCAGGGCTTGTTTAGTAGGTACCTGGTGGGACAGAGGAAAACTCTGGAAAACTCAGTCAGGATGGTCGGCAGCGGAAATCGAACCCACGACTTCCCGAATGCGAAGTCAACGCTCTACCACTTGAGCTACTTTGCTTGGTAAATATCAAACAATATAAAACACTTTGGATAATCTTCGTAAAAGTGTTATTGATGAAGTTGCACTTATTGAAATGGACGTCATCAGGAATGCGTTATTTGTGTTTTACCATCGAATTGCTCACTGCCAGACCAAGAAAGGTACGCAGTTTGAACATATGTTGTGAAACATCAATTACACTTTGATCAACTGCTAATTTTAGGCAACCAAGTCATGAGAGGCAAAGGGACTCATGATAATCAAGTTCTTCGAAAAAAAAAAAAAAAACTGGAAGACACTACTTGACTGGTAAGCTGATGTTCAGTTACGCATTCCGTAACTAGCAAACTAACAAACTAACTCTGTGGCCTATGAAACCTGGAGGTTCAATGCCGCGTTCATAATGGCTCTCCACTAACTTCTATCCTTAGCTAACTAGATCCAGTTTCTACTTTGTATTTCTATTTCTATATATCAGTTACACTTTGTATTCCTATTTCCGTAACTAGGGTAACAGTAAATCTAGATAGCATTGAACGAAAACAGGGCATTTTTTTATTCTCTACTTTCATGTAAAACGAAATTTTCAACGAAGTTACGGTTATAATAAATCCAAGTGTATCAGTCACCCCTCCCTAACAATTTAACTGAACTTAGAGAACGCATGTAAGAACAAGATTGGTCTCCTGATTCTGGGATGTAAAAAGAAGTGTGCCAAGAATTAGACTATCAAACGGATATATGTTGAATGGCAAGCGGCACTCATCTTGAGCAACTTTGACAAAGAACATAACACGCATGTGTTTATAAACAAAAAATAATTTTGAGTTTTCTCTAATTTAACATAAGCTGCATGTCATTATGACTAAACAAAGGTGAATTATTATTAATCTTTCAAATCGGGAAGATCATTTACAATAGCCCTGTATATAAATTCAGTTTCTTTGCGCTTTATCCAGGTTTCGTAAATTTGTTCTCCTGTGAAATCCCCTTTGGGATTTGTGCTTGTACGTACTAGTCTGAAATAATGATTTTACTTAATCTGTCCGTCTCATGTGATATTCAACAAACACATTCGACTACTTGACCTTTACAATCTTAGGGAAGATATTTCTTCTTGCAAAACACAAAAACTTTCATTTCCATATCGTAATGGTCTACCATGGTCGCATTGAAATGGAAATGAAATCAATTTTGTTTTATGCTAAGCATTTTTGAAATATTGGTAACCTATTCCCTACTTTATAGTTGCACATGTATATTTGTCGAGATTAATACCGGCTAGCGTACGATTTAGTTTATTATCAATCCCAGCTAGCATACGATGATATTTTTTTTTCTGATTACAGCGTCATCAAAGCGAATGACGAAAAGTACTTCAAGTAAAATTTGCGTGTTTTCGAAAGCAAAATTAGAATCTGCAACAAAAATACATAGGCCCCTGACATGTGCACATTCTTACATAACTTGATTTGTCCTTTTTTCATTTCGGAAATATTTCAGGTCGCAAAGTTAGGTGAGACACCCTGTATATATATATATATATATATATATATATATATATATATATATATATATATATTTACTTAACAATCACCAGATACAGCTCAGAGGCCATTTTACACTAGATATCCAACAACAACAATAACAATGGAAAGGATTTGGGAAGGAATCGGCCAGGGCCTGTTTAGTAGGTACCATCCCGGCATTTGCCTGGTAGGACTGAGGGAAACCCTGGAAAACCTCAGTCAGGACGGTCGGAAGCGGGATTCGAACCAACGACCTCCAGAATACGAAGCCAACGCTCTACCACTTGAGCTACTTCGCTCGGTGAAGTATTTTTATATATATTTGTGTGTGTGTGTGTGTGTGTGTAATACATAGATCGTAAGAGGGATTCGAAGCCCCGATACGTAGGTGTTACAGTCAACTAGCATGCCAACTGGCTGTATAGTTTGACACTGTTTACAGCACAATCAAGTTGGAAAAGTACGGATCTAGCGGCTGGTGCCTGACTGTGTGATGCAAGTTTGATTCTCAGTGATAGAGAACTATGGTCATTCTCCACCTTGAGCTATAAGTCCAAGTCTTATATTTCCTTGATGCTGAACAGATACAATACTTGAAATCAACCATCAATGCGCTTAAATTTATCATTCGTCTCTCTTATTCTATGAAATAATACTTTACGACTGAATACTCTATAACAACACACGTCGTTGCTCGCATTCACAGTAATCCGCATGAAGAGAGGAAGGAGATTGCAGGAAACCTAATATTGATAAAAGGCAGTTGAAACAGGCGAACACGAACATTGATACCATAGTTGATGATTTTCCTCATAAAATATTCGTAGATCTATGTCTAAAAGGACGCTGGCAACGCTGCCTTCTACATCCTCCTATCTCCTGCACTTTCCCTAGTTTACTCAATGCGTTTCTTTCTCGCTTATCTGATTGTAACAGAACACTCCTACGTTGTATAAAGGCAACCAAGAAACTTCTGTCGCTTTTTCTCCCACCATCTTCGAAAATCCATGTGTCAACAAAGACGTACCTCAAAGATTAAAAATAGCCCCTATAAGCATCGGTGACCTTTTGACAACGATCTTGAAGGACATGGATTTCATCGCGATAGAACTTGGTGAAAAGTGAAGCGAAGAAGGTATCAAGTGCATTTTACACCTCAACTAGGGATTTGACCTGGCGTCGTCTAAGGTGATTGTCCAAGGGATGGAACAGGTGATAATCGGACAATGCAATGTCCATTGAGTATAATGGATACAATAGAGTTTCCCATACAAGGCGCAGAATGGTGCCCAGGTCATCCTAGCCACACGGGGCTTAGCGTTGTCCTGTAATAGGATGACCCTTTGAGATTCAGAAGTACTCGCTCCAGAGTTTTGAGTTTCTCTTGAACACGGCTCAACTGCTGAGAGTGCACAGTTGCATTGATGCTCGGATCAGCTGGCAGCAGTTCCAGATGCACGATGGCGCAAGCAGTCCAGACATTTATACTTCTTTTCGTGCAGTGCTGGTTTTGGCTGTTTTGGAACCGGCTCGTGGGATGCTAACCAATGATGACGACGTCGTGGAGCTTCGTACAGCAGCCATTTCTCATCATATGCAACAGCCGGTCCAGAAATGTCTCCTTCCTCAGATGATACAGCAAAAGCAAAGCAGGTGTCTGCCTGCGTTGAATTCTGGCCCGGCGTCATATCATGTTGGACCCATTTATCAAACTTTTAGTGCTTCCCAAGTTGATGGAGGTGCTGCCGAACGTTCCATCCAGTCACATTGAATTGTGGTCCCAGTTCATCACATGTCTGCCACTGTTCACTTCAATTGAGACCTGAAGATCTTTATTTTGTACATGTGTTTGTCTTCCGCACGAGGTGCGTCTTCGACTGTAGCATCCCCGTCCTTAATCTTGTTAAACTATCGCTGCATTCTCCGCGTAGTCATGATACCCTTACCAACGGACTTGCATATCTTACGCTTCGTTGCAGCAGCGTTTGTCCACAATTTAAACTTGTACAGCATACACACCTTATGACGCTCTGCGGAGGTATCGTTTTCACCCTGTCCTTACGAACGCCACGGTATAACTACACTGCCACAACCAGGTAGTATGTTGTATATACCCACACCAACAACTGGCCTTGGCCTTATCTCCATTCGCGTTCAACTCACGGTGTGACGGCCATTGGAACACAGACCTCCACAAAAAAAAAAAAAAAAAAAAAAAAAAAAAAAAGGACAGGGATTTCTTGGTTACCTTCATTCAATGGACTGTTTTAAATGAATCTTTCAAAACACAATGCTTGTGGCTAAAGTAAAACTATAATTCTACTACTTCAGAAGTAAAAATATAATTCTACTTCTATTTCAATCAGATATTGCAAAAAAATTAAAGGGAGAAACATTCTGGTGTGATTTCCTTACAATACAATTTCGGGAATGTGTGCAAAGAGGAGTTAGGGAATCTGAACTGAAATTTAACATTTATTGCTACTGACATAAATGTTATGAAAACTAGAAGCTTAACTAAACTAAAGTACAACAAGCAAGGCATGTGCTGAATACAAAACAGGAATGAAAAAAGTACCAAAACACATTTTGCTAAATAATTATATAAAACATTTGTAATTGTTTACAAACAAAGTGGAAAACTTTAAACACTTAAAATCAGAAATAAACCAATTAAATACATTAGTTTCTTGCTAATCAGGCAGTCAACTTTTATTTTCTTTATTTATGCATGTATTACAAAATTACAAAAATGTAAAAAAAAAAAATGAGGAAGCATGCCTGAAGATCACCTGCACGAAAAGGAATATATTAAGAATAAAATGATAAGCTATTCCATACTGGGTAAATAATTCTAAATTTTGTGTACCGTTCTTTCTGTTGTTTTGTACAAATATTTCTGTTCAATAGGTATTACTGTATTTTACTATATGACATTTCTCACTCTGTTTAATAGGTATTACTGCATTTTTATATATGGCATTTCTCGCTAGATATGTGTTCTGATAATATGTATTAACTTCTACTTGCAGCATTACAGCATGAATAAAAACATAAAGTGATGTGAATTCCTACACACAAACAAACAGAGAGTTCTCTCAGTAGTCCCGTACTTTACCAGTTCGTTACCATTCTGAGCAAGAAATGGCCAAATTAGCAAAGAATATGGCACAATAAAGCAGTTGCAGCTAATACATATTAAAAAAAGCGTAAAATTACTTGTATCGATTTTTTCAAACTCTGAACAAAAAACAAATAACATATTCCACATGTTTTATACTCCATTATAAAATAAAGTAAATCGTCATGTGATACACATAAATAAAAATATCCAGCTGGAATTAGCTTGAAAGTTACTTTTAAAAATATAAACTCAAAAGCTTAATAAAACCGAAATGAATTGTTACATATTTAAGGTAAATTCTAAACTAATTGATTTTATATATATTTCTGAACTTCATAAAATGTTTCCACTTCTTCATTAAGCGTGGTTAAACTCCCATAATACACTAACCTCATTTTTATTATTAGTGTTTCGCAAATTTGGCCAATTAACGAGAAACATATAATAGCTCTAAATGAAGAGCAAAATGAGATATAGCATATGGAAAAGGGCTAACAACAACTTCTAGTTATGCGTTTAGGAATAAAACGATGTTATGTTCGGAATAAATATCTTACGTATGTGAAAATTCAGGCTGCAACTTCTACAAAATTAGTTATTTAATAAATGGTATATAATACTTGCTATCTTATTAAATAATATTTAAAATTATTTTTACAAAGTAAATCTAAAAACGAATAAACAAATGTGTAATGTATCTTCCTGCACCTACAGCATATTTAAATTGTTACAACAAATATGTTAATTTAAAAATTGTCAATCTTAGTTTTTTTTTTTTAATACAACATAATTTCACACAAAACTACATGTGTTTTTAAGCAAAATAACCAAAATCAATCTGTAGAAATTTGTTACTTGATTCTGGTGCAACCAGAGGCGTCTCTTGAGGGAAGCCAGATTGCGAAATATTTGATTGCAATAGCTACACATATAATATAATTTTTGTACACAGCAACTATTATATATGGCAACATTTTCCCCTTACTTTGAGGCAATAAAAGATAATCCTTTGAAAACAATACATGTGTTTGTGTTTAAGAGAATCAGAATGAAAATCTTCAAATGGTGATTACTATTAATATTGCAATCTAGTATTCATCTAATGTACAAAATACTCTCAAATAAACTATTCCACTACAAGAATAAGAAACAACACGATAAATTAGATGTCCATTGGAATGAGCATACCTACTGAAAGTTTTCCTTTTCCAAATTTCTTGATTGAGTCCCGGGGTTTCTTCGATTCGATGAAGCTGCAAAGGGTGAAGGAGTGAAGCTTGTTATGGCTCAAAGGTCAATCATCTACGGTACGTAAACTGTAAACAATTACGGTCTCATTTACTGGCCGATTATCGTCAGTTCTGGCTGCAAAGTAATTAATCTAAAATTTAAGATATTACTGTAAAATTTACAGATATGATTGTAGTCCATAAAAAGGTCGTATTTATGCTCTATTTCTATAATTTTAACATTATCACCGTAAACAGTGTGGGTTATATCCTTAGTTGCGCCACAAAGTTTGCAAACAGATCTCTGTAGCTTGCGGCAGATGACTTTACCAAGGCTATTATTCAGCTTATGGATACCATAGAACAGGAGTGGCTGATTTTTCTCCCGATAGAAACTGCGTTCTACGCAAAGTTATTCGTTCAGTTTTTCCAGTTTCTCCCTTGTGAGGACATGTTGAGATCTAGAATGTATTGGCGATGTTTGTGGGCATTGTCCAATAACTAGGATGTCTGCATCACATTGAATTCTAGGATTCTCGTACGCAACCGGGTTGTATGACAGTTCATCTTCATTCCTATTAAAATAATCCAAAATTGCCTCTGAACAAGACAAAAACACAACAATAATATTTTACTAGATTAAAATCATACATAAATGTAACTGAATTATTAAAAATACTGTACTAAACTAAGCATCTCCAGGATTTAGGGAAATGTCTCCGCCTGAAAAAAATGAGTGGAAATGATAGTGGAAATTTACTAGCGCATGAAAATAAATTGGAGTGCTTCTAAAACGTACCTCCACTGGCTCCGATCTGTAGAATAAATAGCAGAAATTTAAGATCATATATTTGTGGGAATGATCCCAACACTCTCTAATTTTTCGACGGAAGTTTTGCGAATAGAGCAGTGTCTACGAGCTATCTACGCAGCTATGGGAAAAGCATGTTATGGAAAAGTACAAGTCAACTTAAATATATATTTTAGAAAATACGAAAATAATCCAAACGATCGTGTAATCTACGCAAAATATTTGAGTCTGAATTGAACACAATTCATAACAATGAAAGCAGATTGAAATTGTCTCTACGGATATGTGCGACACCATTCTGCTTCTTAAAATCCATATTTTATTTATATTATAACGTTATATTATACAACACTACCAGAAATGGCCGTTATTTACAAGGGAAGTTTGAATGCCTTATGTATATATGGTTCAGTTTCCAGTGAGAGCTCATATGGTTTGAGTCCCACGTTAAGCTGTAGGTACATGCCTTATCAAGCTTTGCTGCTCAATGGGAGGCCTACCTTTAAATCAACTAACAAAACAACCAAACAGGAAATTAGAATATTGTAAGAAAAATATCTCTTTTTAAAACGAGAATCTTTGAAGACGTTAATACATTTATTCTCGTGTTTCTAATTAGGAATTTGTATACCGAAATTAACATCTCCGACTTAAACGAATATTCTCATTTGGTATTTTCTGAATTAACTAACTAACCCTATGGCGTATGCAAAACGGAAGTTCAATGCCGTGTTCGCCAAGTTCTTCATTTGTTTCTGTCCTTAGCCAAGTACATTCAGTTTATATTTTGTATTCGTATTCCTTAGAGATCCATGTTATATTTTTCTCCCATTTAAGCTTACGTTCTCCTAATATTTGTTTCCCAATTGGACCTAGTGAGACTACACAGTGAGGTCTGCAAACACTGCGTGTTTCATCGCACTCAAGCCTGCGTAACAGGGAAGCAAATCGGGTTAAGTAGTTAGAAACGGACAGCTATGAGTGGCGCCGTAATCCGACATGTTTTCTAGGGAGAGGGGAGAGCAAGCTTGGATATTTTGCCCCCTGCCTTTGTGCTGTCTAGTCTTGGCCCCTCTTGTGTTAGGACTATCCAGCATTGGACCGATCAAAATAATAATATCGATTATACTGTAATGTATGTTTGTGACAAATAAACCGGCAATGAAGTTTGTGGGGATAAAAGAGACATTTACTAGCTATAGTTTGTACATTTATCAACTATTTAATTCAAGTACAACTTTAGGCCCTTATTGGGCACGAGCGAAATGTTAATAAACATGTTTTGTAATTGCGGAGGCTCCAGGTAGAAGCTTTACTGAAATAGCGCCTGGAGGATATTAATGCTTCATCTTAGCAAACTATGATTCAGATGATAAGGCAACAGGGCCTCCTGAAAGGATTTGCAATTCTGATGAAAGGAAACGGTGGACGCGTTTCATACATGACAAGTTTATTGAGTGGACAATGTTGACAAAGCTCAAAGTCTGACGAAATACATTATTGCTAGGGGGCCTAACAGTAGACAATTTACTGAAATGGCCCCAATTTTCATCTGTACTGTATTGATCATTTATGTGATGTTGTGGTCATGTGCTGTGGTAATCTTGATGTTTCATTTAGAATATCATGTTCGTATCGTCTATTGAGTAAGAATATGTTATACAAAAGTGAGCCTTCCTTGTCCCCACAATATACGAACATGTGATATTTTGTTGGAAAATGTGATTGGTGCGATGTCACATAAACCATTATCAATGCAATGTACACCTGCCATTAATAAACAGCATTAGCTGCAACAGCAAAGGGTAGAAGCAAGAGAGGAAAGATACGCGTTACAAGAGAAAGGAAACGAGAAATAGTCCACTGCGCAGAGTGCACAAATAGCAGTCGCCTTGAAATATACAAACGCGCATTGTAAATCAAACAGTTATGTGAAGGACACGGAATCGTACAGATCACCTTTGTCTTCAGGTTCTACTGCGTGAGTATAGCGTTTTCCGCACTACTAACAGCTTTTGACTTAAAATAAGGAGATTCAGGCTCAACGTTGATAAATCAATCTCTGTTGTTTTGTTTTGAATACCGGAGAACCTTTTGCTCACATGGTCCTCATTATCAAACGAGAATGGTTATAGATGGCCTTCTCCGGCACAGCAATTATGCTAAGAGTCGTAGAAGTGCTTCTAAAACTCTCTCTAACAGCACTTTGGAAGAGATGCCGCTTGGAAAGGTAACAAATAATTATGAGAAATGCCTTATTAATTGTGAGGATTCACGCTTGGTTACAGTTAAAAAGTGTGTTCAGCTTCAAGTTCTTAAGAAATGGAAAATATGATTCCTCCAATATATATACCTTGCAAGTGTCACTTTCGACCAGGATTGTTCACAGCCGATGATACGGAAAACACCAAAGATGTCTGTTTTCTTCGCAAGACGTTGGTATGGTGTCGCTCTCAACGGCTAACTTGAAGCCATTTGAAGAATCATATCCATACTACTTTCAATCCCCATTTGAAAACATGAGCGACGAGGAACTTCATACATTAACAGTAATTAAGAGATCACAATTCAATTAGCTGATTGAAATCGTACCTGATATAAGTAATGAAGCTGCCAAATTAACAAACCTTGGTGCATATTTGAATTGGTTGCGAATGGGACTTTTATTGACCAAAATTGGAACATATTTCAAAATACAATAAACGTCCTTCCATCTCTATTTGACTCTTTCCGGAGACCTATTGACCGTATATCTTGTGTCAAATTATCTGAGCTTATCACGTTATGATAGAACGTATTTACGGTCAACAATAACAACAATAGCCCGGAATCACTTTTTAGAAGCAAAGGGTAATGCCACTTTAGTAGCAGTCGATACCACATACGCAGAAAAGAGGTAACTTTGTCTTCCAACATCGTATAATCAGTGCTCAAAAGACACGGAACGTGGGATAGCCGGCAATGATCGTAGGTCCGAATAGGCTTATTCTCGATGTTCTCGAAAAGCCATTTGAGGGAACTCCAGTGATGCAACCAATTTGAAATTGGTAATGAACCATCCGGATTTCCAGCATCTTTTCAAGCCAAGTGAAATTTTTGTGGGTGATAGGGATTTTGATAGAGTCGTTTCCGCAATTACTGTGCGAGGGTTTGACGCCGAGATTCCTCCGATGAAATGGAAATAATAGGCAATTGACCACAAAAGAAGCTAACGAGAGCAGAGATGTGACCAAAGTGAGATACATCGTTGAGGTGATGAATGGACGACTGAAAACTATTTGTAAACTCTCCACCCAGGTCTGAGGCATCAGAGCTTTTTACCACATGATAAGTCACCTTCGAGTAGGTACTCAACTTTTAAATACATATTTTGATAGGGATCAATGAGACGCAGACAATCCAATGATTGTTTCCAAAATGAAATCCAAACGCTCTCACATCAACATGGTGCAAACATTTGTTGAAGAACTTGGTTTCGTTCGAAAGAAAACAACAAAAGCGTTGTTCAGACCCTTGATGGCAATACAATGGATGTGGATTTTCTTGGATTTTCCATTTAACACTGAAGGAAAATTTCGATGGAATAATACGCTGTGAACAATGCACCACTTTATTGGGCAGAGCATGTTTCATCCGAAGAGAATTTTGTTATAAGGGTCGCACAAACAAATGCCTGGATATATTGCCCATCACGGTTCGCATCGTTTCAAATATTTTACCTTTTTAGTGCTCATATTCACTCAAGCCACAATAATCGGTTAAAGTACTACACTTTCGTTTTGTACTTCTGATTGTTGCACAGTGAGCAATTTGTGCGTCGATAGAATACTATGTGGCTACGTAAAAATCACCGTAGGCAATGGTTTGCACCTTTAAAAATTAGCCCGACATCTTTACTAACTTATTACTCACCATAGAAACAGATGGAAATCAGCTACAGAGTATTATATTATTATCATAGATTAAGGAACTATCAGATATAGCAACAATGATACTTAGCTGTTTTCGTGGTTATAAAAGTATTTAGCATGTTGTATACAAGTTTTTTTTTTTTTTTGCTGACTAGTGTCACTGCTTTATTTACCTAAACTTGGAGTCATGGTACCATACAAATATGCATACAAATTAGGTCAGTATACAAATTATTTGAAGGGAACTCTAAAGTCGCTAAAAGAGCTATATAACACTGAGGTTATTTATGATGCTTCCTTAATCAATATTAAATAATAATCAAAATGATTGTTATTATTATAATATCATAATATATGAAGGGTAAACGCTCACATTTCTTACCATGCAAATATCAGCAGGATACATTGTTTGGCATACATTTTATTACAACTAAATTAACAGTGTTGCCAACCCAAAGCTAATCCATTTTAGAACCCACTTCCCTCATTATTATTATTCTTAATAATAATAATAATAATAATAATAAAAGTAGTACTACTACTAGTGGTAGTAATAGTAGTAGGCGCTATTAGTTGCAAACAGGACTGCCAAGTTATTACATATTTCAAATCTAATGCAGAAGGAAAACTTAGATTATCACATTTGTTAGTCAATGTTGTAAATTGAAGTTGCTACGGTATCAGGAACATCCAAACCTTGGTGGCCTTTACAGCAGTAGTGAAAACAATGAAATGAAATCTTTTTAGACTAACGTTCCATTCTTATTTTATTTAAGTTAAGAGAGACGGGGAAGCTAATGATGATGGAACATTCAGTGGAGTAAGAATATGAAAGGGTACTGGCGTACTCCTAGAAAAACCCAAAACACGATATTGTCTATCACAAAATTACATGGCCAAGGACCAAATGACCTCATGCATCACGTACAAGGTCTTTACCACTGAGCCCTCGTGCTCCCCTACAACAATAATAACGAAAATCAGAGGGAAGGACAATGGACATCCAAAATTCATTAAAGTCAAATACAATGCTCATAATGTGGTGGTTTTCGAATCAATAGGAACAAACTTACAAGTGATTTAAAATTTGATTTCTATCAATACCATTTATTTTTAAAAATTCTGCCAAGGTAAGCACATCATCCAATTACACATATGGACTTCAGGTGATGTAAAGATTAGAATGTCCTTTCCTGCATTTTGGTATCTAGAGCATTTGTGGAGATATGGCAAACACTTTAAAGTTCACAACACTGCTCTAAATTATGTAATTACGAGACGTTGTTTTAATTGTGCGTACTAAAAACTATTGTTGTAATGTTATATAAGCAAAATACACTTTACTAAATGCTATGAAACGTTCTCATAAACATAGAATTTTAAGCAATTTATCAAACTTTGCAATTTTCAACGAACTTGAAATGTTCATTATTGAATTCTCTATGTGTCTGTGTCTATCTGTCCGTCTGTTATTTGCGATTATTTTTTCAACTTTGAACCCTACATTCGATAGAGCACCAAACCTATCTAAGAAAGTAATAAAAAATTTTGGGTCACTCATACTATTCCCGAGACATTGGCCAAAAAGCGGCCGATTTCCCGATATTTCAGGGGCCATATCTTGGAAACCGTAAATGATAGATAGATGATATTGGTGTTGATCAATACCTAATAGGATGATAAACATTTTGTCAGCAAACATTAACCAGTTGGCCAGTATCCATCAATTAATATCGCCACCAAAATGTTTACCAACCTCTTAGGTATTGATTAACACCAATATTGTCTCTCTACATCTAACCATTCTCGTGATATTGCCAAAAAAATCCGATTTCCAGATATTAGAGGTGCCATATCTCGGAAACCATAAGTTATAGAAAGATGATATTGGTGTTGATAAATATCTAAGAGGATGCTGAATATTTTGGTACCAAATAGTAACCGATGGCCACTGATCAACTGGCTACTGACCAACTGGCCACCGTTGCCCAGATATTCGCCAAAAAATTCGAATTTCGGGAGATTTAAGGAGCCATATCTCGTGAACTGTAAGTCATAGAAAAAATATATTTTGCGAATCTTTTTTCTGAAAAGAGAAGATGTGGATAAAAAGATTTACATGTAGGAACAATCAAAGTTATCCTTCCTGCTCCAACTCTCCATTCTTTTTAAGTTCGTTCTGGCAATGCTTTTGGAGCACTCTCAGCTGGTTTATTATATCAAGTTAGTGTAAACAACATTACCATCTTCACATTTGTTGAGAACCATCTACGTAATTGGGCTTAGTACTTATATAAATGTTTTTTTTAATAAAGTGATTAAAAATCAAATTTTAAATTCCTTGTAACTTTGTTTCCTCTTGTTCGAAATACGTCATATAATGATTGTAGCGTTCGACACAAGGACATTTTGGATATGTATTATCTAGTCCAGCTAACTTGCGATACTACTGTTGTGGAACCATCCATAATTTGATGGTTTTTTATGTTTGTAGTAGTATGGAGTTTTCACTTTGCAATACTGAGCAATAACACTAATACAGTAAGTTCCAATTTTACATCTTCATTCGCAAAACGTAAGAACCTGTCGTAGTGTCATTTGGAAAGAAATAATATTTGTGATCAGTTGGCAAAACGTTCAAGCTGAGGAAACCATACAGTGCCCGTATGACGATATTTCTATAGTATAAAATTTCAAAGTTGCGTACCTACTTATTTAGACGTTAGAAGGGCGTATTAAGGCAAAGATTCACCCTATATATAGGGTGGAACGTATATCTTGATACCCTCTCTTACTTTTAAGCTAATGGACAAGAAACATTGAAATTTTGTACCATTCCATAGCAGAGGACGACCACTATTTAGCTTAATATTAACCCTGTGATACCGTAATATTAACAGCGCTGTCAACCCTTCATAAACTTAATTTTCTTCAAGTGGCAAACGCCAAGTTACTACATGCTTCATATCTGCAAACTTACGACGCTATATTGTTGCAAACATACAAAAGCAACCCAATTTTGATCTGTCCTAGAACAGGAATGACGCAAGTAAGGCTGGCGGATTAATACGGATCTAAAGTGTCCTAATGATGAATATTACAGTCATCATATGACGTTTATCGAATAAGTAGGAAAAAACGTTACAAGGAAGTGAACACTTTCCTTTTTGGCAAATAACTTTATTTCGAAAAACTGTTTTCATAAGTACCACATCCAGTTACTAGCATGCTTGTCAATATACATGACTATCACAATGCTGTTTACAGCAATTTGATATCTCAAAAATCGGGACATATTTTTTTCTTAACAAAATTATAAAATTGATATACTTCTTAAAATAGCGTATTGGTGGGAAATTTTAGAAACAATTTTAGCTTTACTTTGAATCTTCAGTATTACGTTACAAGAATACTTTTAGATAGGTGCCAACAAAACAAGTTCTGGGAACAAAACAAGTATTAGGAAAACTTTACTCATTTATTTTTTGCATATCTCTGGAATGATTTGATATATTGAATTTCCGTAAATGACATTGCAATGTTCACATCTATTGAAAATAGTTTATGGAGTTGGGTGAGATACTTATCTAAGCAGTTTTTTCAAAATAAAGACTTCTGAAGAAAAGAATAATTTCCAATCTCTTGCAACTTTAATTATATTCATTCGAAATCCTTCACATTATCATCATGGCATTAAACACTAAATTCTTGTCTGACTTGCGTTATTACCGCTGTAAATACTACCTAAATGTTGATGTTTGTAATACTGTGGCGTCTTTACTTTGCAACACTGAATAATAAATAAATTGTAAGTTTATGCTTGTCCTGCAAGTTTGAGATGTGCAATAATTTGGTATAGTACATTTGAAACATACATCTTCGTATTTGGTTCCCAATATTGTTAATCATGTTCTACTGCAAAGTATGGCAAGTGATGTCCCTTTGCATATATTTATGGCACACAATTATAACGGTTTGGTCCATTAGTTTGAAAGTTGCAAGTACATACACATTACTTTTCAAGATAAGGCTAGACAGTTCAGTTCTTTCTCACCCGTCTTATGTTATTGTTTGAGGCAAATATCTCATCAAATTATATCCAATACATATTGTGTAAAACTGAAATTGTGTCTTGATATGTTTACGAATAATAACTTGAACTTGTGCTGTATAAAATAACTATATAACATTAAAAGGAAAGTTTAATTCAAATGTAAATTCAGTTCCTATATTTGTACGTAATTAACAAGAAAGCCATGAAATATAGTTATGTATACAAAACAAATCAATAATAGAAATTTTAGAAGTTCAGGATGCAACATAACTCTTATATTTCGATAGATTTTACTTATTTCAGTAAATAATGCTAGGCATATACTTCGAATATGTTTTTTTTATATTGTTAAAATAAAGAATATTGGATTAACTAATTACTATTTAAATGGCGTTTATATATTACATTTTTTTAAATAAACGAATGCATTAAATTCAATTTATTCTGTAATTGAACATTTAATTGCATAACACAACTAAAATTATATTTTTTAGTACTTACCTTCCTCTTACCAAATTGAAATCCAGCATCACCAAAGTCATTCTCTCGACTTTCACCACATAATCCCGAACCTACAAAAGGAGCAACTTCAGGTGAACCAAACAAAGCAAGCGAAAGAGCAGCACCACTGCTTTAATTTATAATAAACATTTACTAATAGCACTACATATATCCATCCTATTTATTTCTCTTTCCTCTGTTTATCAATCGATATATGGTTATATATAGTGTTCGGTTAGTTACAAATTTTTGTACCTAGGCACAGGTACAAAGTACTGACCAAAATTGTACCTAGGTACAGGTAATAGGTAGAAGCTGGCCAATGTACCTAGGTACAGGTACAGGTATTGATCAAAGTACCCAGAGTACTTTTCTAGGTACAGGTTGCTACCCAAGAATTTTCGTATATAAATGAACAGTCCTCTGTCAAATGAAGTTAGAATATGATATATAATTATAATAATAGATCATTGAGGATGGGATTTACTGTACATTAGATAAGGACAGTTGAGATTTGTAGATTTAGAGTGCATATCCATTTTGATGCTCAGTGAACATATTTGTATTTTCTGGTTCAATCCTCAAACGCTTTTCGATGTATAAAATATTTTCTGTTTAAAATGTGTGTTGAGATTTTTAACAAACACTTATCCAAAGAAAAGTATTGCAAATCAACTACAAAACTTAAATATGCTCACCAACTGACCACAATGTATCCATTTCATTTTGCTCCACTTGTTTCTCGCATTTATATCTGAAATGTCCAGGCTTTGTTTATGTTGTACTGCTAAATATTATTTACACAACAGTTATCAGTTAATACGTGTTATTGAAACACTAGCATTTGGTAAGTACAATTTTTGCAGAGTTCTTACCAACTAGTCCACAAATGACGATGAATCTCAAAGGAAATCCCATATGTATTTCCTTAATAGAAATTCTATTCCAGGATTTCCCGTGCGCTTGAAACCTTAAGTACAACATTGACAGGGAACAGTAAACACAAATAATTTGCAGTAGGCCACGGTTTAATTTTACATTATTTGAAAATCACTAGATAAACGCAATTTACATTAATAAAAAGTGGGAAGTTTTTTCCATGGTTCAGAAACACAAACACTTAACCCATTTGTCTTCCACTACAGCTTTTACTAATACATTGGGACGCTAAATGAAGCAGTTCGAGTTTCACCAGTAACAACATTTCAGATTTTTTCATTCCTTCTCCTTAGCGTAACTTGATTTTAAAAGTAGTAAAGCTTCAAACATATCGTGAGTTAGGCGGTTTCTTCTCGCAGTCAAAATTTATTCCCTTTGCTGAAAAGCCGCTCGACTGGGGCAGATGAGGGCAAAATTGTATTATATTTCAAAAAGATTTGTTTCACAATTAGGAACGAATGCAATGCTGACAGATCTTTGCTTTTGTCCTCCAAATAGGACAGTACTTGAATTTTGGCTGTATTACCTGCACATGAAAGACGTATGGCAAGATAGGCCCCCACTTTAGAAAATTGAAACAATGACTAGGTCATTCGTTTGTACTATGTTTGTACCGAAAATATTTTCGTTTTTACCATTTTCCTTATAGTTTTACTTCAGAGGTCAACTGGGGGACCTATCTTGGCGCCAAGATAGCCCCCCAAATGTCATCCTTCTTTCTCGAAAAGTATCAGGGTACAAACAAAATTTTTCGATATAATCGGTACAAAGGATTTGCTTTCGAATTGTGTATTTCATTTTCTATGCTGTGATACGGGGGATATCTTGGCGCCAAGATAGCCCCCCAGTTGATCTCTCAAGTAACCCTATAAAGAAAATGTACAAATGAAAATATTTTTGGTACAAACGGTACAAACGTACTGCAAACGAATGACCTAATCATTGTTTCAAATTTCTAAAGTTGGGGGCTATCTTGTCATACGTCATGAAAGCGTGTCTGAGGAAGGATTTTGATTCTGAAATTTAAAAAAAAGAAGAAGTTATCAGAATCGCAGTCGTAAAGCTTTGACATTGCTCCTAAATCACTGGTTTTAAGTTCTGACAACTTTGCAGCTTCGCTAAACCATAACTGCTTGCCATGTTGAAGTTTCCTGGATCAGATTCGATCCATTTTAGTTTGAACTTTGGAATAGTGCAAGTCCCTGCCTTGCTCGAGGAACAACTTCTGTCAATCACTGATGCGAAGCGACTCTCCAAGCCATCCAAGATAGAGCTTACAAGAGGAGAACAGAATTCCAAATGTGATGTTTAGATTTCACTTGATACGCTACAGGCAAAACAAATTTCAAATACAGTTGTCGCCCTGCAGTATGTCCAGCGCTGACGCCAAAGGTTTCATAATTGTGATATATTCACTCTAAAGTTCAATGTCAGATGTTTTAACCTGCCTATGCTCAATTGCCTGCATAGGTCTTCTAGATGCCCTTTGACCGAAACAATCTTTGTGATCGAGTCGAATGAAGAATTCCACCTTGTTGGGAATGGGACTGGAAGCTAAAAGCCACATATGCCCTTGAAAACATCCGCTGATTTTGTAGTTCTTACTAAATATGACCAAAAGAACCAGTGAAATTACATCAAGTTTCGACTTATTTGTTCTTTGGGTTTGGTCAAACTAGCTCAAACTAAAACCAAGAATAAAATTAGCAAGAAAATAATAATATAGCTGAACTTGGTGATGCAGGTAAGAAATTATGATTCACTGAAAATCAATGTGTGCGAGATGGATCAGAAAATTTCTTTCAAAGAAGCAAGAAAATATACAATATTTTTTTGTGTGTGCAACCTACCTAAAAATTCAACTACGAAATATACCTAAAATATGTATTAAGTACAGGAAAATCATACCAAGGTACAGGTACTAGGTACAAAATACTAAATGTACCTAGGTACAGATCTTAGGTACGCGTTTTGTACCTAGGTACTGTATCTAGGTACAAAGTACCTAGGTACTTCCCAACACTGGCTATATATGGTGGCCCATCCATCTAGAAATGTCCCTTTAACTTCAGAGTGAATAAATGCAAGACTCTATAATTATAACACATGTAAATATTAAAAGAGGATTGTTAATTATTAATCCAATACTTTACTATGAATTCTATAAAATCATTTGATATAATGAGCAAGATATTCTGAATAAGGAAGAACAAATCTACATTAAAGTTTGAAAATTCGGCATCATTTTGCGAAATTATGCGATATACGAGTATGTCTAATCAAATCATATGTACACACACACACACACACACACACATACACACACACACACACACACACACACATATATATATATATATATATATATATATATATATATATATATATATATATATACGCTAATGATTATGAAACCAAACACTATTCGAAGCTTTCTTGCACCCACTGGAAAACGTGAAGTATATTAATATTTATTTGCAAATATTGTTATTGTAGACTGTTCCCATAATGCCCACCGACTTCGATTTTACAAAATTTGAGAAATAAATTTCACTTCTTATTTTGTGGTCAATTTGAAGGCATTTTATTATACTACCATTAAGAAACCCATATACATCATATTACGAATCAATCATTATGGAACAATTTCATGTGTTACACGCAGCAGTGGTACCAATCTTTGAAAGTTTCATTTACAACTTGTTTTCCTTTTTTTCTTTTGTAATTGATTTTGTGACTAATGGTGCATTCATTATAAAGGTACAACAAGATGTTTTCTCTCTCTCTTTCTCTCTCTCGGTCTCTCTCTCTCTCTGTGTTTCTAGTTTCCGGCGTAAGCGTGTGGATACTACCAGGTATACTTTCGTGTGTACATATGCTAGTTTGTGTGTGTGTAGCGGGGGTATATGAATTGGTATCGCGTAGTAGAACTTATCAATATTAGTACGTACAAACGAGCGGCCGTTACTTCACACGATAACTTTGGACGAATGCGAATTTTTTTAATTCTGCTTTTTGCAATAAATAAGTAGAGTGATTCCTCTAGAGGGAGTTCCTTAATGGAGGTGATTCGCCAACTGGAAGTGGTAGAAATGGGTCATTTCCGATTTTAACGTTGATCACTATAGAGCTTACAAAATTTGGACGATTTCTGTGTTTGAATTTCATGATAATATTTGAGTGTACGTCTCATATAAGCTCGATGCGGAAAGGAAATCCTAAACTTAAATAATAACTAACTCGAAACCGATGAGAGTACAAAACTCAAGGTTTCTGCAGAAAAATAGCACAAAAATTTGAAATAGAAAAAGTATCAAGTATCCATTGGAGGGGGAGGGAAAGAATGCGAACACGGACATAAGACCACAAAACAAATTATTGAAATGGCAGTCAGTGATGATTATAGAGGTGGCTCTTGGGCCTAGAGCTTCGAAATTCACCCTATGGCATTCTAGCAGCACACCATCTGTTACTATAATTTTTACAGTACTATATTCAACCATCGTTTATTCAATTCCCTCGCCCTGGAAAATCTGAAATGAACATTGCTTCCTATCGTGCTCAATATGAATTACATGTATTTTAGCAGTACTGCTTTTCACGTCCATTTAGACAACCCCCCCTCTCAAGACTCAATCGGAAATGGTCTCAATCGTTTGTACATCGTTTGTACAGAAATGTGCATGCGAAACTTTCGTTTGTACACAATTAGGGGCGCCGCCAGAACAAACACAAAGTGGGTGTTGTCCAAATGGTAGACTCCACCATGTCAAAATTCAACCACAAATTGTCGCAATCGTTTCTACATCTTTTCTACAGAAATATGCATGCGAAATTTTTGTTTTAAACAATTAGGAGCGCCGCCAGAACTAAAACAAAGTAGAGGGCTGTCTAGATGATAGCCCCCCCTACCATGTCCAATTCAATCTCAAATTGACGAAATCGTTTGCACATAGTTTGTACAGAAATAAGCAGCAAAATTTTGGTTTGTACACAATTAGGGGCGCTGCGAGAATGAAAAAAAAATAAGGAGCTGTCCAAATGATAGCCCCCCACCATGTCAAATTAAATCACAAATCGTCGCAATCGTTTCACATTGCTTGTACAGAAATGTGCAGACCAAATTTTCGTTTATACAAAATTAGGGGCGCCGCCAGAAGGAAAATAGAATGGTGGCTGTCTAGTGGTAGTCCCACACCATGCCCAATTCAATCAAAAACTGTCCCAATTGTTTGTACATCTTTTGTGCAGAAATGTGCAGCGAAAATTTCGTTTGTACAAAATTAGGGGCGCCGCCAGAACAAAAACAATGTGGAGGTCTGTCTAAATGGAAGCCCCCACCATGTCCAATTCAATCACAAATTATATCAATCGTTTCTATATCGTTTGTACGGAAATGTGCAAGAGAAATTTTCGTTTGTAAATAATTAGGGGCGCCGCCAGAACGAAAAAAATGTGGGGGGCTGTCTAAGTGGTAGACCCCCACCATGTCCAGTTGAATCACAAATTGTCGCAGTCGTTTTCACATCGTTTGTACAGGCAAAATTTTCGTTTATACATAATCAGGGCTGCCGCCAGAATGAAAACAAGGGGGGGTGCTGTCTAAGTGGTAGCGCCTACCAAGTCCAATTCAGTCACAAATTGTCGCAATCGATTTTACATTGTTTCTACAGAAATATGGAGGCCAAATTTTCGTTTGTACACAATTAGGGTCACCGCCAGAACGTAAACAAAGTGGGGGATGTCTCAGTGGTAGCCCCCACTATGTCCAATTCAATCACAAATTGTCGCAATCGTTTGTACATAGGTTGTACAGAAAAACGCAGGCTAAATTTTCGTTTGTACACAATTAGGGGCGCCGCTTTAACGGAAACAAAATGGGGTCTGTCTACATGGTACCCCCACCATGTTTTCCTTCTAACTTGCACAGAGACCGTTATTCTCATCTCGTTCAGGAAATTGATAAGTGGAAGATATAACAAATTCACAAAGTAGACTGTTAAAGGGAAAATTATAACACAGTATCTTGTTTTATTTGAACATTTTCATGAAACTCATTTTGCGGAAACTATAAAATGCATGGTGAAGCATTTTGGTGCATTCAGCATTCTAATTTACGAGTAGGGTTGCTAGCTGGCCGGTATTTTACCGGTCTGGCTGGGAATGTTGCTGTGATTTTGATTAATGCCGGTGACAGGTAAAAACTTCTTATTAGCTCCCTTCTGACAGGTATTTTGGAATCTGCAATCCAGAATATAACATTGAACATCGAAATTTTTCAACAGTGCCTTTACAAACACAAATTTCCGTTGTATTATACAGTATCAATATTTTTTTAATCTATAGCAGTTTTTTTAAATTAATTTAACATAAAAAATTTGATAACACTTAGATTCTATTGTAAAAGAATTTTATAAATTTATTGAGAGTAGAAAATGACTTTTTACAGCAATTTCCTTTGTTTGAAGTGTAAGTTTATAGAGTAAATTTCATTTTATGAATCAACAATTGTTACGTAAAGATTAATATCCAGTATTATTAATCTGTTTTGATAATTTGAAAGAAGTGGCAATTGCTGGTAAAAAGAATAACGATCAATACAGTCTTTAGTTTCTCACTTGTACATTTTGAGGGTGTGCCGGTAATTTTGTTTTCCTGAGTTGGTAACCTATTTACGAGGTTTTGCTTCAACTCTGCTACGTAGTGGCTCCGTACTGACACTCCGCATGCAAATAAATATGTAAGGCTACTATACGTCCTGGTTTCTTAAAATTTGTCCCGGTGTGCAGAAATTTTCCTTTTTGTCCTTTTTTTTATGAATTACATATCAAAAGTCCTGAAAATATAATAAAATCGACTTATTCCTTTTGCTTTCGATTTCGACAATACTATAGGAACAATTTCATTCTAATCTTTATTATTATTCCGATCGCTGCCTCCCTGTATATAACATGCAATGTCTAAATCCTCCTAACTGGCACTCTTATCACCAAAAGTAAGAATGTATACCCCGAGATGGCAATAAATTCTTGTGACGTTAGAGACCAGCCCCGAAAACATTTTTTTCTGCTTCAGAAAAACAATTATGCAAATTGCTTTATTTTAGTTCGCATTCTAGGTTAACAAAAATAAATCAGTCCATTGAAATTTGGAAACAACTTCTTAAATCTGGATTTTTTTTTCTTTATAGACATGTAGAGCCTATGAGGTGGTATGTGTAATAATATTAAAAATATAACTTTTGCCTAAATATTGTATGTTCACTGATTGTCTTTATATTGTATAACAGCTTCTAGCTTCTATAATAATTTTTAGCACTGTTGATTAAGTATGGACTATATTAATACATTGTTTTAAGTTGTGTATTTAGTGCAATGCTGTAGTAAAATTCGAGAGATAAAATTAATACAAAATGCAATATTTACTACTAATTTGTAAGATTTCCCGTCCTTTCTGATTAAAAAAAATATGGTAGCCTTAAAGTATGTTAAACCACACAAAATAAATTGTACTCTAAATTGTACCCCTCTGATAGTGCTCTCAGACGGGTCGGGTTACGGGTCGGGTCGGTTCAGGTCAGCTCGGGTCGGGTTGTCACATTCTTCACTTATTTTGAAATACTATAAGGAGCTTTGTTGTATAATTCAATTCGAAGTTGGTGATGATTGTTACTAATTGTAGCTGAAATATAATAAAATTTTAATTTAACCCTATATTAACTAATTGGCATGGCAATTGTAATTAATATTACTACTGACTTTTTTTCTTTCTGCGTTTTTATGTGAAGTTAAATGTCACAATAAGTAAAATTGAAAGGAAATATCTAGTTAACGTCCCACGTTATGCACCAACGCTAAGAGAGACAGTGATGATGAGAAATAATTGAAGTGGTTGAATGAAGAAAGTGGGAGGAAATGGGAGAACACCGAGAAAACCCATGCACATGGTGTTTGTCCACCAGAAAACTTATTTGGTACGAGCTGGAATCAATACCCATGGACCTTCGGGTCAAACATCTGCCTTTGGGCAGGACACATTATTATTATTATTATTATTATTATTATTATTATTATTATTATTATTATTATTATTATTATTATTATTATTATTATTATTATTATTATTATTGTTACTTTTAGAGTGACCAAGAAAGTTCCGCCGCCTTTTCACCAACACCTTCGAACATTGATATGAACCTAAGACGTACCTGGAATATCAAAAATAGTCTCCATCAGCATCGATGACCTTCTGCCAACGTTCTGGAAGGCTATGGATTCCATCGCAGTCGAACTTGGTTTGACGTGAAGCGAAGAAGGTATCAAGTGCATATTGAACCTCTACTAGCGATTTGAAGTGGCGTTCTCTAAGGTGATTGTCCAAGGAATGGAACAGGTGATAACCGGACGGTACAATGTCCGTGGAGTATGTCGGATCCAATAGTGTTTCCCATCCAAGGCGTAGAATGGTGTCCTGGGTCATCTTAGCTATGTGGGGCTTAACGTTGCCTTGTAAAAGGAACCGGTCCATGGGATGCTAACGAACGATGACGGCGCCGTGAAGCTTCGTACAGGACCCACTTCCCATCACATGTCATGAAATTGCTCCTTCCTGGACGAGGCACCAAAGAAACACAGGTGTCTGCTCGCGTTGCTTTCTGGCTCCAAGTCAAATCATGTAGGACCCATCAACCCAACTTGCATTGCTTCCCAAGTTGATGGTGGTGGTGCCGAATGGTTTCTCCACTAACACTGAATTGTACCATGTCCTGCGGAAACGAACTAAGCGACACTTTCATACTTTTAAGAAAATTACGTATAAAGGTTGGTGTCCAGCATTAATTTAGTCGTAATCGAAAGTGGATTGTTTCTTTTTTCTTTTTTTTTCTTTTTGGAAAGGTGTTGGTTTTCCTCTCTTTTCGATTGTGCAAAACGTTCTAATGGTTATCAGGAAGCAATCGTCGCATTTACGTGGATTTTCAAAGTTTGGCGCTTAGTTCATTTTTGGATAACACGGTACAATTGTAGTACCAGTTCCTCACATGTCTGTCTTCGCCTCAATTGCTGCTTGAAGATTTTTATTTTGAACATCTTTTTGTCTTCCGGCACGTGGTGCGTCTTTGAGTGTTTCTTCACTGCCCTTAAACCGTCCTACCGCTGCATTCCCTGCGTAGTCACGAGACCCTCAACAAAGTCCTGTCATATCTTACGCTCCGCGGAGCAGGTTTTACCCCAATTTGAACTCCTGAAGCAAACAAGCCCTTATGACGCTCTGTGAAGGTCCCATGTTTACTCTTTCCTTACGCACGTTCACGGTGTATCTGAACAGCCACAACCAGGTAGTATGTTGGATATACTTACTAGTGTTGCTCACGAGACCAGGTTTGGGGCATTCTCGTCTCGAAAATGTGTCGTGAAGGTAGTCTCGTCTCGAAAACTAGATATGTTTGTATTGAAAGAGGTCTGTCACTTCTCGTACCCTTTCATGAAAATTCTGTCTCGTCTCGTCTCGTCCAACAACTGACCTTCGCCTTATCTATATTCGCATTCAACTTACGGTGTGAGGGCCAATTGAACACAGACCTCCACAAAAAGAGACAGAACTTTCTTGGTCACCTTCAGATAATAATAATAATAATAATAATAATAATAATAATAATAATAATAATAATAATAATAATAATAATTATTATTATTATTATTATTATTATTGTTGTTGTTGTTGTTGTTGTTGTTGTTATTATTATTATTATTATTATTGCTGCGGTAGTGATTTGACTTTCTCGGCACTAAATTACTCGCTGATTTTATACAACGTTGCAAATATCTGCTGGAAAAATTAATCAAGAAAAAATTAAAAGGTAATTCCTTACAGAATAATATTTGATTGCAATTAGTTCCTTATTATTAGGGATGCGCACGAGTCGAGTCGAGACAGTATTTTCCTGAGGAAGTTCGAATCGAGACACAGCTCTTCCAATAGAAAAATATACGTTTTTCGAGTCGAGACATTACTTTTACAGCACATTTTCGAGACGAGACAGCCTCAAATCTTGTCTCCTGCGTATCCCTACTTATTATCCTATCAGACAGCAACGCTGTTTTTAAATAGAAAAAACGGGATGTTAACATAATGAAATTTTTGTTTATTACACAGCAAAAAACATTAAAAAAAGTTCTATATACATTCCTTACTAGAAAATCATGTTTTATTCAGAACTTCAAATTTTATTTTGACTTTCGTAGTTGATTGCCTAAATTTTAACCTTGAAAGTTTGGATGTGGAGGAAAATAGAGAAGGTAAGCAGGATAGAGAGGAAAACGAATTAGGAAATGCTGAAAAAATGCAAGACACGAGAGCAATATTGGACGATATAAGGAAGCGAAAAAAAAATGGACGGATCACAAGTTTCGATCTTGCTAAGGGATTGCATTCTGAGAGATGTAGTAAAGGGGGTGATATCAGGAGAGCGAGAGTGTTTAAGAAGGTTGCAATTGATAAATTATAATAAGGAGGGTGGTACATTATGTTGGGTTGCGAGAAAGATACTAGCGGGAAATCGCAAAAATGGAAGCTTCTTACCTAGTTCACGGAAACTGGCCTGTCATTAATGGCAGAACACTGAGGAGGAGGAAGAGGAGGATGAGGAGTATAATTATACTACAAATAAAAAAGCCGAAACAATGGTTTATGTATACGAATTGTCCAGCATTTTTTTTCTGATGGCAGCTTTGTAAGGTTCTAGTTCTCTCAAACTGGTTAGATTGTAAGGTCAGGTCATTCGGGTCGGTTGCCGGGTTAGGTTACCTCGGGTCGGGTCACTCGGGTCATCTAGGGTCGAGTCAATAGGGTCTGATTGTCCGGTCGGGTTATTCGGGTCGGATTGTCGGGTCGGATTGTCGGGTCGGGTAAATCGGGTCGGATCACAGGTCCGGTCACTCGGGTCGGCTCGGGTCATCGGGTCGGGTCAGTCAATCCGGGTCACGGGCCGGGTCGGGTCGCTCTTCAACACATAATTTCCACGAATATTACAATATATCACGGTTTATACCTCATTTAACTTCCAGTAAAAAATATATTCAATGATGTGTACACCATGTCGCCGTTTTGTATGAGGGAATTTCTAGAAGTTTTGTGGGAATTTGATGGAGTATAGATTCCTGTGTGTATGTATGTGATACCTTACAGGATACAAGATGCCGAGGAAGTGTGAATCAACCGGACAATTTCTGTTATGTATATGGGGAGCTGACATTTAAATTGCAACGTCGATATTTTACTCCAATTGTGAGGGAGTGTTACCAGTTATATTTTGGTTGCTGTGTAGGAGACCAAGATAAGAATTTCGCTCCTTACTACATTTCTTGTACTTGCGTGAAACGTCTGATTGGGTGGGCAAATGGTGAACGAAACATGAACTTCGCGGTACCGATGATCTGGAAGGAAACAAAAGATCATTCTTCAGACTGCTACTTTTGTATGACACAGATGAAAGAAATAACCAGTAAATCTAAGCACACAGTACAGTACCCTAATTTGCCATCAGCAATTAGGCCAGTTCCACACAGTGCAGAATTACCTGTACCAGTACCTCTTCCTCATCTTACGGTAAATGAGAATTACATATGAGGCGGTTTTTTTTGTTTTTCTTTAGGCAACCACTGAAGTTCCAAATGAAGAAGATGATCCTACTTATGTAGAAAGCACATCTACATTGGATCCCCATCTAATAACTGAGGATGAACTAAATGACTTCGAACGGGATTTAAAACTCTCCAAGATACAGACATAACTTCTTGCTTCTAGATTTAAAGGCTGGAATCTGCTCCATCGTGACACTAAAGTGTGTATTTTTCGAAACCTTCATACAGAGTTTCAAAACTATTATTCTCAAGAAAATGATTTAGTGTATTGTAACAATGTCTGTGCTGTAATGGATACAGTTGGACATGCACATATAAGTACAGAGTGGAGATTGTTTATTGACTTTTCCAAAACTAATTCTAAGGCTGTCCTTTTGCACAATGGCAACAAATTTCCTTCAGTGCATTTGACTTATGCAACTAATATGAAAGAGACGTATGAAAACATCGAAATAGTGTTAGAAAGAACTCAGTATGAGAAATACAAGTGGACCGTTTGCTGTGATTTAAAAGTCATATCTTTGTTAATGGGTTTGCAGCTTGGTTATACGAAATGTTGTTTCCTCTGCGAATGGGGCAGCAGGAACAAAGCGGAACATTACATCAAGAAGGAATGGCCAAAGCATGCATTAACTCCTGGACAGAAAAATGCTGTTTATTCCTCACTGGTGAGCCCTGATAAGATAATTCTACCTCCTCTTCACATAAAGTTGGGCCTCTTCAAAAACTTTGTTAAGGCAATGGAAAAAAGTAATGCAGGATTTTGTTACCTCAAGGAAAAATTTCCTCGGGTTAGTGACGCTAGGGATTTTTGTAGACCTCAAATAAGATGTTTGATTCGTGACCAAACATTTGAGGATCTCTTAACTCTGGTTGAGAAAACAGCTTGGTGTACATTTAAATGTTTAACAGAGAACTTTTAGGAAACAACAAAGCCCCAAATTACCGTGAAATTGTGAGTGATTTCCTGCAATCATACAAAGAAATGGGTTGCAACATGTCCCTAAAAGTTCACTTTCTAGACTACCACCTGCATTTCTTTCCTGAAACCTTGGTGCTGTTAATGATGAGTATGGGAACACTTTCATCGGGACATTTCCTTCATGGAGAAGAGATACCAGTGACAGTGGAGTTCAAAAATGCTAGCTGATTACTGTTGGACACTTAAAAGAGATGTTTCGGAAGCCAAACACAGAAGAAAGTCAACTACTAAAACATATTAGTTGAGGTAAATAAGTGTTCATTTATTAAAAAGATACCACTCAATTCTTTTGTATGATTTATTAAGCAGATATAAAATGGTGACACGGTGTATACATCATTAAAAATATGTTTTATTTCAAATCCGATGAGATATAAACCGTGCTTATATTGTAATTTTCGTGGAAGTTATATGTGATTCTATCTGCACTATTAAATATGGTAAAATGAACAGTACACATAGCATATATTTTATATAAATACGTTTATTTCTCTAGAAAGAATAATGCTATTCTTATGAAACTTAGAGGGCCTACTAACTATAAATCAAGCTAACATACAGTATAATTTGTGCGTTTGTATACTTAAGGACCCCGAGCTACAGGTATGAAAATGGTAAAAAAAAAATTGAGGGGAAATTTCCCAAAAATCCTTTTGTGACGGGAAAACTGAGGGTGATGGCGAACAACTGATTGCAGAGTCGAATTCTACGTGAATAGTTCTATTAGAAACACGTATTTTCTTCTGTGTCCCAGAGAAAAAGAATGTTTTTGTCGACTAATGTAATAGGTATCATTTTTAATCTCAGCAACCATTATTCAAACCGGCTAACGTTGATCGTTAAACACCAAAAACGATAATACATAGCTGTAGCCCAACCCCTTTCTTACTTTCTAGGTTAACTATCAAAAACATTAAAACACGATACACTGGTTTAACATTTGAAATGAGAATTCGAAACAAGAACTTTCATATCTCTAACTTTGAGCAATTCCGAGATATATACATAATTACTATAATCATAATCCCCATCTCTTTTTTTCAATTCTAGGTCAAATATTAAAAAAAATACTCACATCCGTATATTATTTACTAGAAACGAAACTTTTACCTGCACATTTCTGCACAAACGATATATAAACGATCTCGACAATTTTTTGTTCAATCGAACATGGTGGGGCTAGACGTCTCCCCTTTGTTTTCGTTCTGTCGACGCACCTGATAGCGTAGAAAAAAGCATCAGCCTGCGCATTACTGTACAAACGATGTACAAACGATCGAGATAATTTTCTTTTGAATCGGACTTGGGGAAGTGTTACCAATTAGGCAGCTTATACTTTGTTATCGATTTGGCGCGCCCCTAATAGAGTACAAACGAAATGTTGAATGCAAATTTCTGTACAAAGACGTACAAACAAGTGCGACAGTTTGTGGTTGAATTGGACATGGTGAGAGAGCTACCATTTATACAGTCCCCAACTTTTTTCGTTCTTACGGCGCCCCTAATTGTGTACAAACGGAAACTTCGCCTGCACATTTCTGTACAAACGATGTACAAACGATTACAAGAATTTGTGATTTAATTGGACATGGTGGAGGCTACCACTTAGACAGCCCCTGACTTTGTTTCGTTCTGGCGGCGCCCCCAATTATGTACAAACGAAAACTTCGCCTGCACATGTCTAGACAAACAATGTACAAACGATTGTGACAATTAGTGATTGAATGGGACATGGTGGGGTTCTATCACTTAGACAGCCCCCACTTTGTTTTCGTTCTGGCGGCGTCCCTAAGTGTGTACAAACGAAACTTTTGCCTGCACATATCTGTACAAACGATGTACAAACGATTGCGAGAAGTAGTGATTGAATTGGACATGGTGGAGGGGCTAAAATTCAGACAGCCCCCACATTGTTTTCCTTCTGGCGGCACCCCTAATTGTGTACAAACAAAAATTTCTCCTGCACATTTCTGTACAAACGATGTGCAAACGATTGCGGCAATTTGTGATTGAATTGGACATGGTGGTGGCTACCACTTAAACAGCCCGTCACTTTGTCTTCGTTCTGGCGGCGCCCCTAATTATGTACAAGCGAAAATTTCGCCTGCACGTTTCTGTACAAACGATGTACAAACGATTGCGACAATTTTTGATTGAATTGGACATGGTGGGGGCTACCATGTAGACAGACCCCACTTTGTTTTCGTTATGGCGGCGCCCCTAATTGTGTGCAAACGAAAATTTCGCCTGCACATTTCTGTACAAACGATTGAGACCATTTCCGATTGAGTCTGAAAAGGTGTGTGTGTGGGGGGGGGGCTGTCTAAATGGACGTCTGCATTTCAACTCTAGTGTAATGAAATTCTTCCAGGAGAAAATCTGTAATCAACGCTGTCAGTAGCTACGTGCTCGACTAGCAGACATTTACAAGTATAGCTTAAATTTCGTATTTTTTCAACAGTTAACGAATTTAAAACCGTATTATAATTCAAAGTACTTATCATATTTCCATCGTAAACAAGAATATGTAGTCAACTTCTTAAATACTTCGCTTCGCAGGAACCCGTTCAGCGCGTACGACAAGCAAAAACAGCATGTTTGGCGTCTCATAAATGACAAAGGAGAAAAAAGAAAAGGAAAAGCAGCACAGCAGTGCATTATCGCAGTCAGAGCTGACAACATAGTTTCGGTCGTCACTTACGCCAATAGACTTACAAGCGGTGTACAAGAGTTATATAGTTTCAATATACGTTGTGCCACAGTAGCACTACAGGCGGAATGTGCACGAACTACAAATGAATATGTTTCTTACAAGTATCAGTCACTGTTGCACCCTCTTTACATTCTACACATCCTTTTCTCTCCCTCTTTTTGACCTTGACAAACAGAGGTGCCAGGCTTTCCGATTTCACAACTATAAACTGTTTGTGTACAGAGTACGTTTTCAGTTCTTCGAATGACTGTGCGCGCGAAGAACAAGGGTAATGATCGGACAACCGTATACGGCAGCTAGAAACACCCGGTTGCAATTTAAAATTTTAAATAGCAATATAGAGCCTTGACAATGCCGTGAGGATGTATATATATATATGCCCCTTTATGTGTAAATAAACGCAGAATATTTTTACAAATTCCCCGTAAGTACATATATCTCCTTAGCACCGCTGCTACTTAGATAATATAAAATCATAGTGCTATTCGAACAGTTTAATGTTTCGAACCATTATGATGATGTGAAATACATGGACACAGATGGATGTGTTGCTTAAAATGGAGTCTTTTCGTAATTATTACATAGACTGTTGTTTTCCTTTATTCCCACAACAAGAATCCATTTAATAGTTATGTGCGCAATGTCGTTAGATGCTTCATGAATCCCGATCGAATACTATGGTTCAGAGAAATTTTAGGACACAATAACACAAATAGCCACCAGAGAAACAAATTGTTATTGTATATGATAAGCGTTTCGTCGATACCGATTAGGTGTCACATTAGGCAGAGGATCAACGAAAGTCTGCTCGGTGGGAAATTCGTCTACGCTCAGAAATTTTTGCTCCTTTAGTTTCTTTACAACAGTGTTTATTTGTGTTAAGTTAGGCTCTGAGATATGTGATTATACTATATATATATATATATATATATATATATATATATATATATATATACACAGAACTCTATCAATTTGACTTCCGTACATTGCGTTTCTGCATAACATTTGACGTCCGCGATCTTTTGACGTCCGTATACCGGACGTCAAATTGTAAGCCATTGGAAATCGACTTTGTGTTTTTATTTTTCTATGTTTGATGCATGAGTCTGATAGATTCATTCATATATAGGATAATTAGAGCTAAAGAAATATTATTAGTATTAATTTAAATCTTTTAGAACGAAGTGAAGGAATGGAAGAGGACGTTAAAATGATAGAAAGTTGTAAAATAATATACTTTTGGTAGTTCCAACTTTTCCCGCTAGGCGTACCATAGTCGGTTTTGTATATACATTTAGGAGTATATTCTATACATCTTGCCGATCATTTGACGTCCCCAAGCTGGCAACGTCGCAGTTGATCTTAGATGAGTATATTCAAAGTTCTTCCGTACATACGGACAATTTAGCGTCCTTAAATTGGGAGCGCGGAAATTTCTGCTGTTATTACTGTATGTAAAATTCATTTTCTGTCCATTGATTTCTTTTTGAAGAAATATTTCTCTGAAACGATAGAAGTGGGAAACATAAAACTCTGTAGCCAAATACCCTTTAACTCAGAAGACAACGTGAGTGCTTATTGTTTTAAAGCAGCTAAACGCAATACAGCTAACCTCGAAAGGGAAATAATTTGCAGCAGAATTTTTCAGACAGATACTCTTTAGTTCTAACAATACATTTCCATTATGGTTTCGTAATCAGCAGTTCCCAACAGAAATCCCCTCACCACTCATACCAATGGGGAATGAAATTGGGTTAATCTTAAAGAGATTATCACTATGCATCTCAGACGATCATTAATCTATTGATGAAAAGCTAATATCGGTCGCTTTATAATATTACATGACACATGTATAGAATAATGTTAGTTATGACTAAATTCTTAAGTGATTCAAGAAAGTAACTACCTAACTAAAATTAGCAACATTGATTTATGAATAATCATTTAAAATTTCTAAAGAAGCAGAAAACTCATATATAGACCACTGTTATTCTTATTATTATTATTATTATTATTATTATTATTATTATTATTATTATTATTATGTGCTATCATGTGTATCACTGGCCAAAAACATAGCATCCCTTAAGTCCTCTACCAACAGTGACACAATCTAGGCTGCTTTTGCTTTCCGTTGTTTTCCTTCACTTTCTTTTTTCTAACTTCGAGGGCCAAATATTTCCTAAAAAGATATTCCTCTCTTAGATTTATATTCACATCGAAACAATGTACGTGGTCTTTTACTAGAATGAGACTAGGAATTACATTTCTGAAACCAAGATGACTCCGAGTCCAAGACGACCCCTATTTTTTAACAAAGGTTTACAAGAAATCAATTACGTCATTTTAAGTTTTGCCAGGTAGAGCAAGATTGTAAAGTGACATGAGTCTCACATGCTTCATTAGGATATTAGTATACCTGGTATACAATGTATACAAAAGCATGTTTTATTCAAATTCAATGGGACGTAATTCTCCCATACCCTCTCCAAATGACATCCTTGCAGAAAAAGATACATTCACAGTATATACTGCTTATGTTTTCTGAACTTTAAAACTATACTAATAATCATATCAGATACAGGCTTCCCTTACTCTTCCTTACTGGAATGGTCCACGCGATATCCTAACTTTCAATGTTGTAGGCGAGGAGGTGGGTAAATTTGTAGCTTAATTGAAGGTTGTGGTCCTGTTGAGAGAAACGTTGTTATGTTTCAACGAAACCAAGACGACCATACATTTCTGAGCACGAAATTTCGGCAAAAAGCTCGTCTTGAATGCACAAGTATACAGTAATTGTTCAAACTACCATTTTTAATAGTTTCAAAGTTCATGATTCTGATTCAGAATCATATTTTGATAATATCTTGCACACTGTATTAAAAAAAAAAGAACACGTTTTATTAAATAGTGGAAAACAGTTGTTAATTATAAATAAAATGAATCTGACGTGTACGTACCGTAAAGTGAAAATTCCAATGTTAGGAAAGATTGATTTAGTATAAGTATTCGTACTTTGTTAGATTTCGGAAAATTTCAGAATATACGATTGATAAGGAGAAAATCGCTTGCTTAGTTTACTTATACAGTTGCAGGTTATCACAAGCATACGTCAAGAATTAACAACTTATTTACCGAGATACTTTCAGATGTAATTCCCGCTGATCCAATGGCCAAAGCGTGCGCTTTCCGTACACTAGATCTCGAGTCTCATTCCGGGTAAGAAGACATTTGTGCAGTACGGTAGTTTGGTGTCCGCTTTAAACTGTAGGTATATATCTCATCTAGACTCGGGTTGCTAAACTGAAACAAATACCTCCATATGAATATACCAGTATATAGCAATATTTTAGAGCATCCAATATTAATTGGTTGATTATAGCCTCTTTGTCAGCAGGAAGGTCTTTACTGAATTGAGTTTCGCTATTTAATATCGTTAAAACTGTTCGGCCATTTTTAAAGTTAGGAATGAACAAACGGTTACAAAAATTCTCATCGAGTTCAGTCCATAACCAAGGTCTGAACACATGGATTTAGAATTTTACAAGCATTAATTAAGTTCTCTATTTGTCCCATTTTCTAATGTGAAGATTACCAATAGCGCATTTATTATGCTTCGTTCTCTCTCTCTCTCTTAGTACCAGTGTTGAATTCAGACATTTTTACCCGGGGGGAATGTCAACTCCTCGGGGGAAGAGTTGTTTTTCTGTATTTTTGCAAGAAAGCAACATATTTAAGAATTTCATTCACATTCATATCTTACCTAATATTAAGACTAATTGCTGATATTCAATGTGAGATTATAATTTTTAAAGAAAAACAATCATTTAATTTTATCTAAAACATTAAATAAAGACTTGCAAAACTATTTTAGACTGAACTTTAACTGCTATTTACACTAGCTATTTTTGTTATTATTTCCTATACTCAGTAGTTACTGGTTGTTACTAATGTAGAAGTTTTTAAAAAGATTTAAATTAACTCAAATATTTGTTGTCCTAAAACAAACATAGGAAAATCTTAACAAAAGTTATCATTCTTTCTCACACTTCTGATTCTAAATCAAGTATATTAGCCTTGGTTTCTGCACTGCAATAGTTTAGTTTACGAAATCTTCAGTAGGATTAGTGCCGTGTATTGAAAAATCAGCGCTTGGCGCAAGAGTATACGAGGGCATCCCCGTATATATGAGTGAGGTAGACAGACCAGCCGCGAAAGGTGAGAAAATTTTAAAAAGTAAACCCTGCTTTTCTTTGATTTTGACCATTTTTTATTATTTTTTTCCTTTCATTTTATATATGTTCACATGCCCACATGTGCACATGTGTTTCATTCCTCTCTTTTTTCTTTCCTTCTTTTGTTTTCTTTGTCCCTCCCGAATTTTGCGCCCGGGGCACCCGGAGCCGTCGCCCCGCTTGCCCCCTTCCCAATGGCACGGCACTGAGCAGGATCGTCACCTTCAATAGCAATCTTTCACTTATATACTACTATTATATTGATAAATTCTATATAAAACTCTAACCCAGGAGGGATAACTGTTCCTCCCTGATCCCTCTAAATGACGCCCTCTGAATCTCACCCTTTAACTGACTTATTTCTAATTAAAGAAAGGTGTGTTTACTTTAACAATCGTAAAACACATTCTGTTACTTCCGATGAGAGAAATGGGATTTAGGCGCTCTATTTCAAATAATTCAAGAACTGTACATTTTCAAGAACTGAAGTCTGCTGACATCAGAGATCATATAAAATGATTGAAAGATCTTCCCTATCTTTCCTTTCCTATCTCAATCTGTGCTAGTGCTACCTAATAATATATAATATAGGGCGGGAGTATAGTAGTTACTAAAATACAAACCTTTCTTCTACAGTTAACAATTTCATGTTCTGCCAAACTTGGTCATATAGTTAAAAATACTAGTTTTATTGACTATATGGTATTCTATCTTAGAAGTTACATGTTTAATATTTATATAGAATGGGTCTGTGTCATTTATATGCATATTGAGAGATCAGATTTCGTCTGCACGTGCACGGAAAGAAAAGCAAATAATTGGATGAAGTAATTTCTACATTTTGTGACTGAAATTTTTTGAGTTTCTTCGGGGGCATGAATTTTCTTCGGGGGGGGGGGAGATTCTCCCGGGCTACCCCTGAATTCATCCCTGTTTAGTACGCTTCTCTGAGTAACCTGTGCGAGCTTTGAGCTCCGTCCACAGTTGTGAGATGGTCATTTTCAACAATGCCAAATGACATTTTTGTAAAGTGGCTTTCGAACCCAAGGATGCGTTCGTTTCCCTGCTGAAAGCAGCAAGAAAGGGAGAACAACTTCAGTTTTCTTTTATATCAGTTTATCCCATCATGTATATACATTTGTTATAAATTAGACACAAATTGTCTTTTCTTAATAAAGATATTATTTTACTGTAGGTGAAAGCGAAAGCACTTTATTATTCTAACTTCCTTCTTTGCCCAAATATTATTACATACAAATTTCTAATTCCAGAAAACAGTTCCCTCCCTCTTAACTATTATTGGTAAACGCATATATCTTTGGCACGGTAGACACGTGTTCGTTTCCGTTCGGGCCCACTCGTGTGTCGAATCACACGTTAAACAATAAGTCCAAACCTCGAAAGGGTGGGTTTATTGCCTTCTTGGTGAAAGGGATGCAAAGACCTAATCCAACAGCAACAGTAATCCAAGAAATAGCCTGAGAAGACATTATAACTTAGTCATTCTGTATACTATATGATTAATAAACTTCTAAAACAATAAAAGCAATATGATTTCTGTGAATACAACTTATCGTTTTGGGAAAGTTATTTATATATTTCTCAATTTAGAACAAACTAGAATTGATTACCCTCTTAGCTGGGTTAAAATAAAAATTCTCCTTATCTCATGTATTTGATACCAGTGAAATATGCTGTTTATGTTTTTAGTGGCATGAATTTAAACAGTATCTAAATTATCACTGTTCATCTGAGCTACCTAGAAAGCTATAGATTCAACATTAATATCGGACATTTTTGATCATTTATATGCATCTCCTCCTCACCAACCCCAATTTTCATGGCTGTTTGGATGTAAACAGGATCGGGAATTTCACTGTTCAACTCAGCGAACCAGCAATTACGGGTTTGACACTAATAATGATCATTTTTATATATCCCCTCGTCCCTTTTCGTTCAGTTACAGGGCTGAATTTGGATGATGATGATGATTTTTAGTTTACGTCCTTTTCCAGCAGCGAGGCTATAAGAGATGGGACATACTGATTAACGGGAAATCCGAAACACATAAACTCCCGCCAGGAATCGAACCCGGGTCTTCCACGCCAAGGGCGCGCACGCTAACCGCTTAGCCACGGAGGAGCTCAGGGCTTAATTTGGATTGAACAAGGTGTCATTGTTCTTCTCAGCGACCCAGAAAACTATAGATTCGACATTAATATGAATCATCTTCAATCATTTTCAATATCTCACTTTGTCCCCCTCCCCTAAGTTGCACCGTCAAACTGATATGATAAAAGTCATCCCTGGTCCGAACCTCATCTATGTTAAAAGCTAGTCCAGATCGGGGTGGTGCTTCAAGATTTATTAATGCACAAAAACAGTCACTTTCATTTTCACTTTTATTATGTCTCCTCTCTGCCTTCCCTACGATCCACAATCAAAGTGAAATCATGAGAACAATCCCAGGTCTGCTGCTCCTCTATGCAGAAAGTTTGATAAAGATCGGTAGATCGGTAAGAGTAATTAATGTTTATTTATTTTTATATACCTCCCTCTTTCCTTCCCTTCTCTATTGTAAAAAATGAAATAATAATAAGCTTCCCGGAACCTCATCTATATTGAAAAATTAATTCAAATTGCTTGGATTGTTCGAAAGTTATTAAGTTTTATTTATATCTCCTTCTCCCCTTCCCTAAGTTTTACCGTCAAAGTAAATAAATAAAAACACTCCTAGGCCAGAATCTAACCTACGTTGAAAACTAGATCGAAATCGGTTGGGTAGTTCAAGATGTTAAGTGTAACAAACATCGTGTCTTTCAATTACATAATATAGACTAGCCTTTGGCTAGATGGGGGCTTCATCCCCAGACCCTGGTATTTGCTGGGCCTACGGCCTTGCATCTTTTATGTATCAGCTTTTCCATGAAAAATGAATTTCGTGCATTTGTCCTTAATATTTCCGAAATTTGGCCTGTAGTTGGATTTACCTCCAAACCCCCACGTTTGCCCGACCTACGGCCTGTCACTTTTTAAACCCACAATTCTACCGAATTTCAAGTTTCTTTGCCTATTTCACCTATCTAAAAGATAGGATTTTGTATTCCAGAAAAACGTTCTTATAAGTAAGATGGGAATTTCTACATCCACTCTTTAGACCCCTTGGAAACTAAAAATATTCACTTTAGGCAATTTCCCTGTAGGTTAGTCCCGGAAGGCTACAATCATGCCCAATTTCATCATAAAATCCTGGCGGAAGTGCCTCAACATGTTCGGGTGAAATGTGTCCCATGCAAACATAACACAGAAACCATTTTTCAGTTTCTCGTAAGACCACTCTAAATTTGGAAAATTTCATATTTGGTGATATAGGTCGGTAACGCTGAAAAAACGTACATACATACTGAATTTGAAGTTTTTATTACAATTCCAAGTACCTAAGGTAGGAGATTATAGGTCAAAAACATTCCACTTAAATAACATGGAGAATTTCTTCATCCCCCTTTTAGGCCACGTAAGAATGAAAAATATTTACTTTTGGCAAATTTTTCTGTGGATTAGTCTCGATAAGCTACAATCATGTCAAATTTAATCATTGTAGCCCTCAGGACGTGCCAATAATTCTGAGGTGTAAAATATGTCCCATGTAAATAATATAGGGAAGATTTTTAATTACCCATAAATTCCCATTAAAGTTAGATTTTTTTTATTTAGTTATTTTGATAAATAATCCTATAGAAAACATAAGCATACCGAATTTCAAGTTTTTATTGCAATTCCAAGTAACTAAAATATGTGATTATAATTCCAAATAAAAAGGCCATTGAAAAAACATGAAGAATTTCTTCCGTTTAGATCCCTAAAAATTAAAAATATAAACTTTTGGCAATTTTCCTGTGGTTTAGTTTCGAAAAGCTACAATCATGTCAAATTTCAACTTTCCACATTAACCGGGAAGTACCCGTTATTTTATATCAGTGAATCAGTTCTAGTTTTACATATTGATTATACGGTTTGTATTATTAATATTTTGCCGCTTTAGTAACGAATAGTGTTGAAAATAGAACAAAAAATTAACAGTCAAGCTTAGTTCAAGATCAAGGATTTATTTCTATTAGCTGTTTGGGTAAGACTTCTCCTTATACAGTACAAAGTGTAAATTTTCATTATGCCTTCAACATTAGTCTCGATTTCAACAACTGAGAAAATAGCTACGGTTCCTTCAAAACTTAAAGAGACAAGAGGATTTTCAGAACACTGAACCTCTTTATGCCGTGCCACAAATCGCACATTCCCTTCAGTTCACCGCAGTCTGGCTGTTGTTTCTTTCAATTTCTAAGCTCGCTCTTTACTTACAGGAAAAGACGTAAACAGCAGTTGCATTTTCATCAATTGTATTTGATGTTAGATGAATTCCTAATATATAGTCGAAATACTTGGTCTTCCATTCAAGAGAGGGGACACCATGGCTCAATGGTAGAGTGCTTACCTCTGGTGCATTGGTTCCTTGGTTCGATCCCTGGCCAAGTGAGTTGGGGTGGACAACATCGTGTCCGTAGGTTTTCTTTGGGTACTCCCGTTTCCTCCAACTTCGTCATTCCACTAATTCTCCCATCATCATTCACTTCCCTTAATCATCGTCTCCCTTAGACTAAAGGGCATAATCGTGGGGCGTGAATAAAGGTGGGGTGTGAATGTTTCAGTTCATTTTAATTTTCCATTCAAGAAATCTCGCCAAGTTAGACAACTTCAGAGATACAGGAAGGCGAGGGAAGAGTTACAAACTAGTCGGTATTTTAAATATATATATAAAAAACGAAATGATATATTCAGTCTAAAAATTATAAACTATCGGTGGCGGACTCGCAGTGTTAAGGATACGTACGGGACAAGACGAGTTAGAGGAAATGTCCCGTCTTCATATAAGACAAAAGTTGTTCAGGGTAAATTACGTAATACATATATTTTTTGAAAATTTGCAACATTTTGATCAGGCACGTTATATGAATTTATTTGAGAAGGGTCCAAAGCTTTTGGAGGAATCAAATTCATTATGAGGAAATTTTTTTTTAATTTGTAAACTCACCCGTAAAGAAAACAAAATTTATAGATAAATCAGAATTTTGGAATAATCAGAATATCAGGACTCCATTCACTGCTTACGTCCCAGATTTTGATCACTATTTAGCGTCCCCACAACTTGTTAGGAAAGAACTGACCTACAAACACTATAACGACGACGAATTTGACGAACGAGGCAACATTTTTCTGCCATTTTGGACTAGTCGAATTTGAGATCATCTTTTTCTTTCTTTTATTTTATTGTAAAATTTTGTTTCTTGATTACTTTTCTCTTTAGACTATATTTGTACTGTTTTGAATTGGAACTGTTTTTGAATCTTCCTTTACCTACTCATGGAGTCTACTCATGGAGTTTTTTTTTTTTTTTTAAGATTCGTAAATAGTGGTAAGAGTTCGGTTAACTTTTGTATGTTTTAATTTATTTTATTTTCTTATGAAATATGCGTGTTTACAGGATTTAGACGTTTGGTCTTTCAATATATAGCACAATGTAACAGAAAATTAGTTTCTGTGGAGTTCGGTTTAAGAAAATTCCGTTATAAATATACATTTTTCGTCCGTCCGGGAGATAAAAGTCTCAAGAACGAATTGATCAATCATCACCAAATTTAGTCAAATTTAGAAGGTAAAAGTTAGGAAAGGAGTTCGTTTTTCGACCCGATAATCAAGTCTGTAGAGGTACAAATTATTCATCTTCGTTTTTGATTGATCATTATAGGGTGAAAAGGGGTAAAAGATAGAGAAAAGCAGTTTCCTGCAATGATTAAACGTCTCAGAAATTTATACCATGTCTAGTGTAATATCGCTATTAAAACTGGAAGTAAAAAAAAATACTTTCGGTTTAATGTTGGATAGTATATAGTGAAAATAGTAACACATACCGGGAAGACGTTTTCTGTAATTGATTAAGCGGTGCAGGTATATATTCCACCTCCGCTGTATTTTCTCTATTAAAGGAAGTTAGAGAAAATCATCCACCTTTAATTTTAACGGTGATTGCTATAGAGTAGAAAACGGTAATAGATAGAGGAAACCAGTTTTCTGTAATCAAATAAGCATTCAAAAGTATATTTCACTTCCATTTTTAAGTATCCACAAAAAATCAAAACTAGTAGAATCGCACAACGATTTTCGGTTTTAATATTCATCTTCATAGAGAAACGTTCTAAGAATAGGTTCTGTCTTCTCTCTGAAACTACTATTGGAACCGTAAGTTATAATGTCAACCTCTTTAGGTATAAAGTTAATCGTTATAGAGTTTAAACGGTAACGGATAGAAATAAGTGTTTTTCTCCAATCAATTAAGCGTTCCAAGAATATATTCTATCTACACTCTACTAAAACTGGAAGTGATACAAATCTACTACCTCTTTCAGTCTCTAATGGGGGAAAATGTTGGTCAGTCCATTCTGTAGTTATTCTCACGCTCCAGTCTCGTCAAGGTTGGTGGTTCTAAGTTTACTTGTCCTGCCGTCCATGAACAACACGTCTGGCCCATTACACTACGGAAAGCATGCACATCTCCTGTCAGAATGTTACGATATCATTCAGTGGTAGCGGATACTTTTTCAAAGTTGCAGCGATGTTCATCTATTTTTCATGATACCCAAACATACCATAACATAAGATTGGCCATACCTTATGAATGCCATGAAGGTATTTTGTGAATGCTATGGTATTCCTTGTTCTTGCAACTCCAAATGATAACCGTAGGTGTAATCACTGGATACACAGAAACGTGAGCCACTTAAGAACATGACATTGGGCCAGTTCCCATCGTCCCAGTTATTGGTTCGGTAGACATTGTGAGAAAAGGACGAACACTATTGGACATCTTTGCAGCTGGATCTGTTACCGGTGTTGTAGCAAGATCATAAGATGATACATGTGTTTTTTCGTAGTACAGCGTGTCCCAGTGGCGCATTTTGTGGGCTACCGGTGGTAGCCCTTGAATATTACGAAATAAAGGTATTATAATAAAAAGGAATATATATTGATAATTTTATACTTTAGTATCTTCTTTCAATGATGCAACTTTCTGAGAACTATATGAATTTAAAAACATCCGGTAGTTTCTTTACACGGAGTGTGTTTCGCTACTTAAATGATCTTCGACTCGGCAACACAGCAGAAACCTACCTTTTCTTTCAGCAAAAATCGTGTAGTTATCAGCAAATTCTTTGCTCCACCTCCAACCGCACCTTACGAACGGGCTGCCAGGTAGCACAAGCTGCCTACGGAAAAATCGGTTTCTTGGGCGTGCGTGATAAGTAAAGGGAAGTTATACGAGTAACAACAACGCATTTTGGGAACTTCAGTCGCTTGGAATTGTCTCGGACATCGTCAATTTCATTCCATAGCGGTTTGCTTCAATGCAAAACAAATTTTGTTTTACAGTATTTTGCGATAGTGGGCATACCTGTTATAATTACCTTTGCTTATTTGCGCTACGTTGAGAGGCTTTTACAAACTGAGGCTCCTTCTTCGTTGGCTAATCAGCTATTTCAGCGTTCTTTTGCAAACTTTCATTTACTCTAATGAGTAGAGTTACCACTTATCCAAAGCAAAATATACGGGCATTTCACGCAGCACATGAAGCTAGAAATGTACGATCCTTTTTCCGTAATAACTAGTAAAAAAAGAAGTCTTTCTAATAAGCAAATCGTATTTATCTACTTGATAACATATAAGTATGCTCTAAGGCTTACTGTTGTTTTCAAGACTGTATAATAACGTGAAAATATTATTATTATTATTATTATTATTATTATTATTATTATTATTATTATTATTAATAATAATAATAATAATAATAATAATAATAATAATAATAATAAGAAGAAGAAGAAGAAGAAGAAGAAGTATTATTAATGTACAGGTGTTACAAAGTAGTGGTAGCCCAAGCCATCAAACCGATAGACGCCGACTTGGTGTTTATGGACGACAATCACAGAGCTGCCCAAATTGGAAACATCCCAAAATGTGGGACAACCTACTAAATAGACTGGTCACCATATTACCTAACCTGAAATACATTGAGAATGTTCGGGATGCTCTTGGACAATGGGTTGCATAGCGGAATTCTTCATCTTTGACACTTGAGGACCTGAAAACTACCTTCAGCGGAGAATGGAACAACTTACTCCTGAAATTTACGAACTCTATAGTGGATATCATAGCAACTATATGGAGCATCCCTTACTGCTCTGCTCAGAACCAGTCAGTATTAATGACAACTAACATTTCATGTTATTAGTCCATTTTAAAAGGTTATGTCTATCCACAATGACGAATTCTTACCACATTTGATCGATCAATAAGACTAACATAATATCGGCACTGATATTTAGGCCACTTTCTGACTGTGCTATGAAAATGGTTAAAAATGAATTTGATGCCCAAAATTAACAAACAGTGTGTATCCCTACTCATACTTTGAAAAACAGTCATAATAATAAGGAAGTTACATTTGTATGTATCTTTTTAGTAAAAGTGTAAGTGCATATGTCCTTTTGTGTAGAACAACGCATGATATTACAGTTCAATTTCTCCTATATATTGGGCGATCTGTGGTCAGCACTTCAGCTCCCCTTACCAGTTCCCAATTGTCTCACAATGCTTGATCAATACCGAAAAATCTAGCACAGGAAATAGAATCCGACAGTAGGTACAGCCAATAGCAACACATTTGTGCAAAAAGAAGAGGTTATTTTAAATTTTCCATATATATATAAAGAATACTTTTTAACACAATTAAATATTGCCAAAGTGAAAATTGGATTCTATTATTAGAATATAATATCTGCACTGGTATACTGGGAAGTTAAACATTATTTAAACTGGTCACCACTTTCTTTTGAATGACCAACATGGCATCGGTAGTGGCGTTTAAACAAAATCGTAAAGGAAATAAGATAAACCTTTAAAGAAATCAAGCATTTTGGGATGGGAACGAGCGAGTTTTCTCTGAAACTCGACTTGACTCGAAAGAGACATCTTTGAGCTCGACTCGAGAACTCGACTCGAAACTCGACTCGAATTTATGTCCAGTTTCGAGTCGAGCCAAATCGAGCTGAATCCTGTTTGTAGTTTTAAGTACTCTCTTGAAGCATCCTACATAGACAATATAATTACCAATGATACTACTTACACTACTACAACTACAACTTATTATTATTATTATTATTATTATTATTATTATTATTATTATTATTATTATTATTATTATTATTATTATTATTATTACAACACGGTGTTTAACCATGAAAGATAGGCGGTTTGTATCTGAATACTAAAAGTTAGTTGACTGCCGACCTCGGTTATGGAAAAGTCTAAATCTTCAAGAGTCAAGGACATTGTTCACGAGGTTCTGGTTTTGAGTTTCGGAGGAGGAAGTATTTGGGCTCAAGTCAAAAATTGTTAAAAGTTAGAGAGATCTGTCCAAACATGTTCAAAACTGCTCGGCCCGGGTTTATGGTTCTCAACGGCTCGGCACTCAGCTCATTCACTATCGATCGGAACCGAAAAGTGAGACGTAGCCGAGTCGGCTTGAGCCGATTGCTCACTCGAGCCGGTTAGAGCCAGTGACTCAGTTGAGCAGAGTCGAACCAAGCCGATGGACTCATTTAAACGAAGCTGGCTCGAGCCGATGGCTCATCTGAGTCGAGTTGGTGGCTCATCCCAACTGAGCCAGCTAGAGCCGGTGGCTCATTTGAACCGAGTCGATGGCCCGTCTCAAGCGTGTCGGCTTAAGCATCGCCTCAATTGAGGCGAGCCGATGGCTTATCTCAACCGAGCCGGATGACATCACTACCCGGATGAGCTTTTGCTTGGGTTCAAAACTTCTATCGTACAAGTCTAAGCCTTGATGGTAAGAAAAGCAGTATATACTTATATTGGTGCTCACGACATTTGAGGCTGTCTTGTTACAAAAATATATTGTCCCGTTATTGAAACGAGACGAGACGCGAATAGTGTCCCTGTCGTGAGCAACCCTAGAAATATTCCACATTACTGCTTACATTTCTCATTGCTTTCGCTTTCGAGTCTAATCGGGCCATGATTTCAAAACGAGTTAAAACAAGCTGAACGAGCAAGCCATTTATCAAACTCGACTCCACTCGAAACTCGACCTCGGAAGCAGTAACTCGGCTCGGAACTTGACTCGATAAAATTACCTTTGACTCGACTGTAAACTTAGGTGGAGTTTTAGCTCGACTCGTACCCATCCCAGCAAGCATTACTAGCGAAGGAGAGCTGATGTGGTGACCACGGGCGGCGGTAATTTTGTCACCGAAAAGTTCGTCACTGGTAATTTTGTCACCAAACTATTACCATATAGATAATTTCGTCACCGAAAATTTAGCCACGATAATATCATCACCCGTGTCATTTAGAACATAATACAAGTACAATGAATGAATCGAAAAAGTTTTTGAAATTGCTTTCTTTAATCTTCAACTGAAGCAAATCGAATATAATAATAATAATAATAATAATAATAATAATAATAATAATAATAATAATAATAATAATAATAATAATATTGTTATTATTATTATTATTATTATTATTATCATTAAATAAAGAGTTACATATTTTAGATATCGTATTTGAGATAAGAGATAAAAGTTTTGCAGTAATTCTATCACAGAAATATTATCAACTCGTGTACAGCATTGCTTTTTTTTCACCTGACTCACTCAACGTGGAGAAAGGTTCAAGAGCTTGGATTCACAGAACGGTGCAAGAGCAATGGCTATTATGGGAGAAAATGAACGGATTGGCATTTCTTCCCGCAACAGATGTGCATCAGGAATACAAGAGGCTTCGGAGGAAGAGCTGGAACTTCTGGACTATTTTGATCGTACTTAATTCAACAAGTTGAAGAAACGGTTTCAACTGAGATACATCAAGATGCTGTGGGTCAACCACCAAAAAAGAAGCTAAAAGAGTGTTTCAGATTTTGCAGAAACGGCTCCAGTCTTTGTGCATAACGTATAACACTAGAACTAAATGTTCGGAAAAAAATTGCTTGTTGTTTCCTATCATGTTATGAATAGTAGAAAATCAACCTGTAAAACACTTATTGCATTATGACAAGTTAGATTTTTTTCTATTTTCCGTTCTGAAATTTTGAAAACTTAATATTTGTAAATAGTGATCCATTAGCTACACATTTTGCCTGTCTTTTAACATTTTCTGAAGCTGACATTATGTTCTTTTATTATTGTTTGTTCTTGCGTCAAGTATCCGAAACTTCGATTTTCAAGAGTCGAACACCAACTGAATTGTTTTCCAAGTTTGATTAAGATAAGATTAGCTGTTTTGGTCGTTTACTTTGTTTCTACTTAGTTCGACAAAGGTGAAAAAATGACCATGACAAATATTCCTACATTCTAATACCTTGGTGACAAAATTACAGGTGACGAAATTACTATGTCAAAATTTCCGGTGACGAAATAACCTACATGCTAATATTTTGGTGACGAAAATTCCGGTGGCGAAATTTCCGGTGACGAAATTACCTAAGTTCGGTGACCACGTACTTCCCCTATACGAATGTCAAAGCATAATGATAGGGCCTGGCCTTATTTACTCCTGTGCCACAGATTTCATATTATTATTATTATTATTATTATTATTATTATTATTATTATTATTATTATTATTATTATTATTTCACACAGGAAATTTATATGTTACGAGTGCTTTATCTGTTACGTGTCACTCAGACATTCAATATGTACAAAAAGGAATAAATAATTGTATAACCCATCACCAAATAAAACAATGAAGTAAATGAGATGCAAAGGGCCCTTTCTAGGTTTGAAACCGATCATAAATATTGTTTCTAAGGTGGTAGTGAGTTAGGTGGGAACTGAATAAATACACTAAACAGTGAGGTAGCAGCAGAAACAGCATATGCACCAACTTCTTGCCAGTGTCACAATTATCCTTCATTCATTTGTTCTTTTTGAAGAAGACGAGAACAATGTCTATTGTACAGCTGTGATGTACACAGGGCTTAAAACCTGTTTTAAGTGACTCACACCAATTCCTCGCACACCGCTAAAAAGGATATAAATAGAGACTGCGGTGTTGCAAATCCTCACGTGAAAAAAAGGAGGAAATTTGACAACTAAAATGAAGGCTTGTAGTAAAATTACAAATGCGTGTGTCCAGTACTTTACCATGAACATAACTCCATGAAAACTTTTGTGAAGATCTGTTCATTACTTAAGTGAAAAACAGTTGAAAAGAATTCCAATGTTATTAGATAGGGAAAAACCCGACTCAGAGTAGCAGGAGTTATGCAGGAGCAGGAGGAGCAGGACAACTGCGTTAAAGTATAATTTGATCTCCCTCTGGGGCTTGAATCTTGAACCTTGTATATCAAAGGAATACGTGCTAGTCATTATATAAGAGAGTACTACTTTCACTATTTATTTTGCACCACCATATAATATAATATTTATAAAATACTAGTAGTAGCTCAGTCTTCAAGGAAGTCAACCAAAAACAAAAGTGGTCAATGTGTAAAGGCAATGTGGCAAGGACAAGAGACATTTCTTGAAGTTATGAGCCAACAAATAAAGACATCTGTGAATTAAACTTCTTCCAAATTCACAATGGTTGAGATATCACGTTAAATCTATATCTGAATTTATATTTTAAATCTATATCTAAAAAGAACACAGCGGAACCTATTCTTAGAACGCTGAATGCATTGCAAATAAAAAAAAAATCTCAAAATTTATTACCATGGACGGACAGACTTCGTGGATTGTATGTACTGTATTGGTTGGTTTTGTCAGGAATTTTCCATTTTCTTCCAATTTACTCATTCTACCATTTTATTCGTTACCATAATCTTTTCCTTTAACCTCGGTGTATGATCGTGGCAAATTAAACTAAAAGAAACATTTTCATTTTATCGAAATAGTCAAATTGTGACGGAGGCGTAGGCAGATGTAGACTGATTTCTTTTTTAAAATAGGAGGGAGATACAGGCTCCCAGGTGAAGTAGTTTCATACATATTTCTTGCGGGGGACGGATTTTAAATTTGGAGTTTGCGTCCAAGCAGGGGTGCCCATCCCCCCCAAAGCTGATGGCGCACTCCCCCCAAAAACTAATAATTTCTTCCCTCCTCAAAACTCAAGTCTTCTAAAAACAATTGTCCAGTGTAGCAGTAGTTTTTATAGTACTAGTAATTGTTATTTTTGTTGTTGTTTTTATTTCCTGTAGTAGTATTATAGAATGCTTGTAGTAGTAGTAGGGGCAGTAGTAATTATAAAAATGGCATTACTTTTATTAGTAGTCTTAGTAGTGTACAATACTAAATATGTTCTATAAGGATATTGAAGGGTATAAAAACTTCTACACACCGTGTATGGCACAGTTATTCTTTTTTTTACAATTAGTAGTATTATTTTTTCTTTACAAAATATTGATATAATTGCCTTGTACACGAAAAGTAAGACGCAAGTTACACGTTATTGAGTTTGATACCAAAAGAAAATGTTATCCTCGAAATTAGCCTACAAAACGAAGTGATATCCAACAAAAAACATTCCTGTAAAAGAGCCGAGTACGAGTGGCCTTAAAAAAATTGAAATCACAAAAATAGACGCCAAGTTCTGGTGGACAACAGTTACAAACACTCACTGGCTCACTTCAAATTTAGATTTGAAACTTGGCTGTTGTCTGTATGGTTACCACTAGCTCACAATTATGTCAAACTACTTTATAATTTTCAACAAACAACATAGCCAAGTTTCAAATCTAAATTTGAAAGTGATTCCTTGAGTGTTTGTAACTGTTGTTCACCAGAACTTGGCGCCATCCTTTCATATAGCAACTTCCGCGGTACTTCATTCATGGAGTTTCTAAGCAGGGGGTAGGGGGATTCATTCTCGAGATTTTAATAAAATCGCATCGTGTTCCAATGTTATTCTGACGACAGCAAAATTACTTATTCGACATTAGAGTAAAATTCTTCCCCAATTTTTTTATTCCCCCCCAATTTTTTTTCTCGATGGCACAACTTGCGCCATTCATCCGTCGTGTGGGCGGCCTTTCTCTCTTAAAACGAACCAACCTTTCCTTTCATACGGCTACTTGCGCGGTACTAGTGATGAGCAAATGCAAAACCAAGACCAAGACCGGAGTGGTCTTGGTCTTGGTCTTGGTCTTGCATATCCAGTCTTGGTCTTGGTCTTGCACTGGAACACTTGGTCTTGGTCTCGGTCTTGGTCTTGCACACCCAGTCTTGGTCTTGGTCTTGGTCCTGCATGCAAGAGTCTTGCAAGTCTTGCATTTAGGAAATCTCAAGCTTTTCATAGGTAAATTTTACTATGGATATAAAGGATAATAAACTCTACAATGCGCCAATAGTAACGGAAATTCAATGCATGTTTCTAAATGTAATATAGTTTAACATTGTGTCAGTATCATCATAGTGTACAACATAGGTGAGGACCTTTCCTTTTTTTAATGGGTGCCCACGCTTCACTACTTATAAGATATACCTCAATCACAACGTTTCGTAATATGTTTACATTTTTTAACAGATCCAACACTCCACTGGTTCCCAAACTGGGGAGGCTGCCCCTGAGGAGCATGAAAGAAAATCAGACGGCACAGATTATTGAAATACCATGAATTGCAAATTAATTTTTACACTCTAAAGGCGTCAGATTTTTCTTTTCAACCACGATTAGCTAATCCTCGTATTAAACAAACTTCCGATTAAATATTGAAACTTTGTTTTACTGATTCCAATATGTACTCTATGGGGCAGAAACATTCACATTACGCAAAAGCGATGAAAAAATTGCAGACTTTCGAAACATGGGCATGGAGAAAAAAGGAGAGAATTAGCTGTGTTGAACGAAAACAAATGAGAAGGTGTTAGAAATATTAACAGTAGGAGCAAAAAAGAAGAATTTTAGATATTGTTAAGAGGAGGAAGAGGAACTGGTTAGGATATTGGCTTAGGAGGAACTGTATTACGAGGGACGTGCTAGAGAGTATTGTGGAAGGAAAGAGAGGGGGGAGCGAAGCAGACTAGTTGAAGGAAGGTAATAAAACAGAAAATTGCTACCTCAAGACGAAGAGACTAACTGTGGACCACCGAATGTTGAACCTTCTCAGTTGCAGCAAGTAACCTATCAAATATGGCAGAATAGCTATGATGATGATGATGATGATGATATATTTAGCAATATTGACCAAAAAAGAGGGAGTGAAAATTAAAATAATAATTATTATAATCAAACCTCTTAATATTTTAGAATAATTTGAGTGAAAACTGAAAACGACTCAACTGTGTATGTCTTTTGTGTAAACTCAATTCATATAAATATTGTTGACCTGTATTAGAAATACAAAATAACGGCATCAAACTCCAAGTTATTTGAAGTCTCACTTGTGAATATGGATTACTAGCATTAAGTACCCACTTCGTTGGGTTAAACTAAAATAATAATAATAATAATAATAATAATAATAATAATAATAATAATAATAATAATAATAATAATAATAATAATAATAATAATAATATATTTCGTTAGTCTATCACTTTTTTACTATTAGTAAAGAGCTCTCAAATATCGATCATTTTCGATTATTTTTATGTTTCTCTCCTCCTCCTCCTCCCTAATTTGCGGGGCTAAATTTGGATTTAAATGGCATCACAAGTGTCACTGTTCGTGTCAGAGACCCCGAAAACTATGGATTCGGCACTAATATTTGGTCATTTTTGATCATTATTATGTATCTCCCTCTCCCCCAAGTTACGAGGCTGAATTTGGTCGTAAACGGTATAGGAAGTCTTAATATTGAACTCAGCGACCTCGAAAACTATGGATTCCACTTTAATATTGGTCATTTTCGATCATTTTTAAATATCGTTCCCTTCCCCTTCCCTCACGTCAAAGTGATATGACAGAAATCATCCCAGGTCCGATTCTCATCTATGTTGAAAATGAGATCGAGTTCGGTCGGGTGATTTAAGAGTTATTAAGTTTTATTATATCCCCTTCCCCCTCCTCCCTTAGGTTCTACCATTAAAGTGAAACGAACTCTAAAAAAATTCCAGGAAAGAACCTCATACATGTTAAAAATTTGATTGAGATCGGTTCAAGAGTTATTGATTCACAAACTTAGTCACTTTTATTTTTATTCATATTGATTTTTGTACACCTTCCCCTTCCCTACGTTGCTCCGTCAAAGTGATCTGACATATAACATTAGAGGCTTGAACCTCATCTATGTTAAACATTTGATCGAGATTGGTTCAAGTTATTAAGTTTAATTTTTTATTTCATAACTCCCCCTTTTCCCCTCCCCTAAGTTCTACCGTCAAAGTGAAATGATGAAAACACTTCCAGGCCCAAACTGCATCTATGTTGAAAATTTGATCGAGATCGGTTGGGTGGTTCAAGAGATTAGCAGTCACAAAAATAGTCACTTTCAATTTTATAATATAGATTTATTGTTATAGTATAATGTTATATCGCTCAATCCTCGATGTGTCGTATACCTAAGGAGGCTAAAAGTTATATTGATAAACAATTATTCAACGCATAAGAATCTGCCCATGAAATCAAACTTGCGGTCACATGTACTAAGTTTTTGTCAATGTCATGAAAATGTTATTTCGATATTAATTTTATGAGCACACATTAAAAATTTCCAACGGATGCTTGAGTCTCGGAACCAAAGCCATACCCATGTAGTCAACACCTATGGTGTGCGGTATTACCAATGTTCAATACTACATTTCTATTTGGTTTTGGAAGAGAAACACCACTAATATGTTTTGAAACGAAACGAAATATCTAGTTTAACGTCCCACATTATGCATCGAGGCTAAGGGAGACGGCAATGATGAGAAATGAATGAAATGGTGGAATGAAGAAAGTAGGAATAAACATAAAAAAACCGGGAAAACTCACGCACACGGTGTTTTCCCACCAAAATGTTCCCATGGCGCAAGGTAAAATCCAACCAGGGACCCGTATAACCACACGTGACTGCTCTACCACCGAGCCGGCACTTGTGCAAGACTCTTGCGCAAGAGTCTTGGTCTTGGTCTTGCAGGTATGGTCTTGGTCTTGGTCTTGGTCTTGCGCCCCTTGGTCTTGGTCTTGGTCTTGCATCGGGATTCCTGGTCTTGGTCTTGGTCTTGGTCTTGGTCTTGCATGCAAGACTCTTGCAAAAACTGCAAGACCAAGACTCTTGCGCTCATCACTACGCGGTACTTCATTCATCGAGTATCGAAGCAGGGGGTACGGGGTTTTCCCCGGAAAATTTTTGAAAATTAGCTTCTCAAAATCGTGTTTTAATGCTATTCTGAGAGTAAAATTGCTAGTTCAAAAGTAGAGTAAAATCCCCCCCAAAATTTTTCTCAATGGCGCAGCTTGCGCCATACATCCCCCCTGTGGGCGGCCCTGCGTCCAAGCACTTGGGCAAATGGTACTGCTGAAGTAGAATACGAAAATTATCATAAGTAATTGTATTATGACAAGCAATAAGACATTTGTAAAGCGTATAGCATATATGAGTTATTGTGCGTGTTTTCCTTTTTCAGTTAAAAATAAATAACTCACTTCTCGCTCTATCTGAAAGCACTAAGCTTAGTATCAAAACCAAGGTTATATTTAAGCAAGCACTGGACTTGCTTGAGTGAGGCACCTCCTTACAGATTTCGCATGAAGGCAGCGAAGTTAAATCACGTGAACATGGTTTATGAATATTTTCTCTTTCTACTGTAGATTTCACGACCGATTCCTTTATTTCGTGACTTGTACCATCCCGGCATTTGCCTGATGTGAATGAGGAAAAATCTGAAAAAGCTTTTACGCTTTCGGTACTAAATATGTCCATCGGAAATCGAATCTTATGCCAAAGCGAGAGCGTTAGCGACTACGCTACGTGGGACCATTTTATTGATGAAGTGACTAGTTTTCTTTCTTCTATCTAATTTAAATACCAAACAAAATGGGTAGTTCTGTGCTAAACCAGACGTAATTAATTCTTCTTCGTCTTTTTTTTTTTTTTTTTTTTTTTAACAAAATTGATCGTTGAATTTCTCTTTAACTGAGGAGAGTAAAGTCACTCCTCTTTTTCCTTACTTTGGGAATTTTAACCACAATCAATGAGAACTACTGCGAATCTGAAAGGAAATGTGACATTAACATCAAAGCCAAAAGGATTTACGAAGTTTAATGAAAATCTGGCTGTTTTAAGGAATGATAGAAGCCTATTTGAATTTTTTAACGAAATACATTCACTTCCTCTCTCGTAACTGATTTCAACCCTGAAGAATAGGACCAAGCCTTAAGTTAAAAAAAAAAAAAAAAAAACGCTATATTCTACAAAATCAAAAAAACTTTTAGGAAATCTATATTTTTTCTAAAAAAAAAGAAAAAGAAATTATTAGAATTTTCTGAATATGGAAATATAATTCCTAAAACAACCTAAAACATTTGAATATACTTCAACGTCTTTAGCAGTATCTACTTTCATCACTACACTTCAAAGATATTATTTGTAAGTTTAGAGGTCGTGAAGAAATCTAAGATTATTTTACTCCCTCTTGAAAGTGTTTGAATTCAAGACTGTAGCAGATAAGAGTATGAAGCCAGAATTACAAATATCGGAAATTATTGCAATCGTAAGATAAAAGAGAGACGGGTAGCGTATGGTTGAAAATTTAGATGTGATTCTCAGTTTAAACAGAAAATTAGAATATATGTTCAACTTCAACCATTTAGTCAGGTATTTCTCTGTAGTCTATACTGTCTTTGTTGTTGTTAAGTACAGCTCTGATGTTAATTATAAATTTACCATATGAAATGCAAAACCTAAAAATCAGACTTTCTTTTTTTAAAATTTTGCTATTTTGCTGCACTACATTCCTGTGCATAGAGTGCTTCTTCGTGGCTAAGCGGTTAGCATACGCACCTTTGATGTAGGAGACCCGGGTTCGATTCCCGGCGGGAGCTCATGTGGTTCGGATTCTACGTTAATCAGTAGCTTCCGTCTCATACAGCCTAGCTGTTGAAAAAGACGTTAAACTCAAAATCACCTCATTCCTATGCATAGAATGGGACTTCCTATAATCATATTATTATTTGTGGGTTCGGGTATTACCAAATCTAGTATACATTTCAAATGTTAGATGATGTATTATTATTATTATTGGTTTTGGTAACCTTCAGCACTATTGAAAACTGTAGTGAAATTAACTTCATATAACATGTTACTGGTTTCAGCATGATACATAGACAAAGTAAGCAGTTATATACAGGGTGACTGCAAAACAAACAGGAAAACTTCGAGAGGTGATTCAACTTACAAAAATAAGATTTAAACATTCTTCAACATTTTCTCCTCTCAGGTTTGATTTTTAAAGAATAGATCTTTGAAAAACTTTCCACGAGGTTTTTAACAAACTGTACCTTTGAAACCAGAAGAGATACAAGCACATGTAAACACAATATTGAAGACTCAATGGCTTAGAAAATAACAGCAATACTAGAAATCATTCAACTTGAATCAGTGGTAGAACGCTCACCTCTGACGTATGAGGTCCGTGGTTCGATTCCAGCTCCCAATAAGGGACTTTGTCATGAACAACCATCATGAACATGTTTTTTCAGAGTTTACCGTTTCCATTCACTTCCATCTTTCCATCATTATCATCCATCTCCTTTATCCTTCGTGAGTTCCCTAAATGTTATGTGGATAGCGTACGTACCTTTCAAGCGGGATATCTGTGTTAAATTCCCGCCGAGAGTTCACATGGCCTAGATCCTACGTTAAGCTGTAGGTCCACATTTCAGATAGCCTAGTTGTTGAAAGCAGTGGCGGATCCAGTGGGGGCGATCGGGGCAATTGCCCCCCCCAGAAGAGGAAACTTTTTTATTTTATATATATAAATAAAACCCTCCCAGAGTTTAAAACTATTAAAAGTAGTTTTCAGTAACAGTATGACAACCCATCGCTCCCCCAGAAGTCGGTCCTGGATCCGCCCCTGGATGAAAGGGACGACAAACTCAACAGAATCAATCAAAATCTTAGCCCTCATGCATAATCAGTTCTGTTGACCACTTCTGACACTATAGGCAATAATTACAATACTGACTTACTATGACTTCGACATTTCCTTGGTTTTCTCACTAGGTAGTCTAGGTAGCAAGGGCGCCGATTTCTCTGTAAATTTGGGGGGGAGGCATTCATATGCAGACGGCATATATATGAGGAAGACAAATTGCATTCAAATTATGCCAAATATTAAATATTCACAAACAGAATGAAAGGGCCCATATGAGCTTTGGGGGTGGGCGCTGTTCCCCTCCCCAAGGATCGGCGCCCTCGCTAGGTAGATTTTTTCTTTATCATCATTTTCGACAGTAAGAATAACTTGCGGCTGAAATAATATTGCTAATACAATGCTAGAAGATGCTTCCTTTGTGATTTCAGTCGATTTAATGTTCGTTTTACAATAAAAATATACAGCAAATTTGCCAGTCGTATCTTATCTAAAGTGCTTGAAAATTACACTTTTCTTCATAGTAAAATACAACCTCAGTGTGCACTCTTGAACAGTGACGACGCTAAAGAAGAAAAAGGGGTCGAGCGCCATCAGTGGTTTCGTTCGCCCCCGACTGCTCCCCCCACGTATTATAATGTACTGTAGATCAAGTAATATAAAACTAATATCTTCGGCACACACACACACACACACACACACAAAAAGGTGCTTCCTCTAAATGTCTAGTCCTCCGCTCTCCCAAGAAATTAAAGCTGGGGTCATTGCTGCTCACCAACGGTAACAAACGATTTATGAAGATGTTTATTTGTACTACATTAATTAGGTTTACATATAGTTTGTACAGTGGGTCCACCGTTTTTTTTTTTTTTTCCTCTCAAGTTACTGTCAACAGAGTCCAATGAATTTCACTGTTCGCTATGATCTTTGTTAGCTAAAAGCCGAAGTCAAATCAAGCATTTATTTTTGCAACAAATCGGAACAATAAGGAAATTTTTGAAGGCAGATGTTTTTCCTGCCCTTCCAATTCTTTTGTGGAAATACTCCGCTTTCTACCTAGGTAGACCCCCAACAGCGAATGCAAGGCAAGTGACCTTGTCAATATCCAAACTGTGTATTTTTTTTCTTTCTCTCTCTCTCGTTCATGTCAAACAACTTCACATTGCCACGTTTTCTTATAGGATGACAAATTAGTTACCTATTTATCAGCAGCACATATTAATTTGTGATGCATTAAAAATATTATGTAAAAGAGTGTAGAATATGAATCTATCTATCAATCTGACTCTGTTTCGCCACGCATACACACACACACACACACAAAGAAAAAGAAATTAAAAGAAAAAGAAAAAATGTAAATCAACGTACTGAAGAGAAAAGTATCTGATAGTCAACTAAAAGTAATTTTGAATCCTCTTAGTACCAACATTCATTGTAAAATGTAAGACTTCTATTGAATTTCATTACTATGAATACTTGATATAGGCTACCGATGTAGTTTGTGGCTGGATCTGAAAAATGAATACTCGAATCCAGAACCTAGAATCGGATATGCGGTTCCAGAACCTAGAATCAAGAACACTGTTCTAACACTTAGGATCGCGTATCAAGTTCCAGAACCGTTAATCGGATACCCGGATCTGGAACAGGCCCGTAGCCAGCCCAAAAAGGTAGGTGAGCGGTAGAAGTTAGGGGAGCCAGACGCAACGATATTATAGTTCATTTGCAAACCTAGTGTGAAAATTTTAAGGGAACCAGTAAAAATTTTGGGGGGCCCGGTCCCCTAGACACCCGTGAATACGAGCTTATCTGAAATCGAGAATCGGGTACCCGGTTCCAGAACCGAGAATCGGATACACAGATTTGGAACCAAGAATAAAGTACCCGATTACAATACCGAAAATCGGGTACCCAAATATCGAGTACCCTGATCCATTATTACCCGCGATGCGAATATATCAGGAACCGGTTCTTTATACCCACATTGTATATTAATCTTGTATGTGTTCTCAACTACAAGTTTTGTATGGAGAGGAACATTATTTTACTTGGAAGACTTGTCGATATAAGACCTAATAAAATTTGTATTTACATAGCAACAAATGAGTTCCATTTCACAGTGTGAAACTACGGTAGACTTCCAAAATGTATGAATAAAAGGATAAGGGGAAAATGGAACCTATTCTTGGGACGCTGTATCGACTCAAAAAAAAAAAAAAAAAAAAAAAAACTCCTTCCCGATATCTCTCATGTTTTTGCTATTTGGAAATCAGATTTAAAACTTGAAATACTAGAAAATTTCAAACACATTTTGTTAACGTATTATGAGCTACTATTATATACTGTATATACCTTTGAGAGAGTGTATCCATTGCAGAAAACATTTGCCACTGTTTATTACCATTTCTGTTCTATAGTTATAAATGCTGAGAAACCCAAAGATTAATTTGAACCATTTCCGGCTTGTATGGACAATTAACGGAAGATATAGAACCTATTTCTGTTACTCTGCGTTGTTTGCAAAAAATCGCATGTCGATCTCTTATTGTTTTGCTCTATGGAAATCAGAATTGAAGCCGGAACTGGAAGTAAATTTGAACCACTTTCGGTTGCAGTAGTGTTGTGAATAATAACGATACGTTATCTTGAGACACTGAATCGTTCGGAAAAAAAAATCTATCTGTTACCGTTTTCGTTCTATTGTGATAAACGCTGAAACTGGAAATTACTAATTAGAATCACTTTCGGTTTGAATAGAGAGTTTACGGAGGAAATGGCACCTACCTTTGCGATGCTGAATTGATTGTAAAATATCGCATCTCGATAGCTCTTACCATTTTTGCTCTGACACCTGTAGATAGACGGACGGACAAAGCCGTTCTAAAACTTCCGACACATATGCATAACATAGTTTTTAAGTCGAATAGTAACCAGTTTGCTTCTGCTGCAAATAGCATGCTGTTAAAAATATTTACTAGTGTGCTAGTGTGCTCAAATTTCGTTAAACAAAACTAATAAAGTGTACAATCTTATTGCAAATTCATATAAATCTCTTATTTTGATGAAGAAGCGCTTAAGAACATCAATAAGATTTCAATAACACACTTGAAAATTTACTTTGAAAATTAAACTGACAGTTTCAAGTACTTTCAGGTTCGAATAGTATACATTAAAATTTTATATAATATAATCAAATTATTCACGGGTAACCTGTATCTCCACTGAAAGTTTCGGTCAAAATTAGAAATGTAGTTTACTAAACATTTTATTTCTTAGAATAAATGAAATGAACCCAAATTTATTTTATAAACCTATGTATTCACTGCAATCGTATCGACTTTTGAAAATAGGTCGTGTGGCTAACTAGTACAGCGTCCAACTCTAGTGATTGAGGTCTCTGGTTTGATCCCAGTCCGCTAACTGAATTTTGTGGTGGACAAACACCGATTGCCAGGGTTGTTTGCTGTTCCTTGCCTCATTCAACCGTTATCATCTACCTCATCATCATCGTCTCACTCAAGATCGGAGCAAAATCACGGGACATTGGAGTAAAAAAAAAAACTAATTTTATTTTATTTTCTAATTTTGTTTTTCATCAGAATGATGATAGAATACTTTACGCAGTAAGCAAATGATTTACCCGTTTTATTTTATAATACTGTATAAAGCTTGCTAAGCACCCCATTTGCGTCTAATTAAAATAAAAGACATAGCAAAATCTGAACAGTGGTAAATTGCTAGTATTTACATGAAGTGCTTTTGCTAACTGAGTATATTTTCTTTCTTTTGTTTTTTATTATTATTTTTAAGTTTGCTCCATGTTGAAACAGAAAAAATCGTTACCTTAATATAAGCAAGAACAAGGAAACAATGATGACTTAACGCCAATGCTAGAACTTAGAAATCTAGGCCGCAAAAGATTAAATGGAAGCGAGTAAATCAGCGCCTAAAAGTCTTGAAGGATAGGCTCCTTAATGATCATCTTGATTTGAACCGTTATACTGATACTTTCAGCATGAATTAGTCCTAGAAGCGACAGTCCTATTGGCAATAGGAACTGTTATCTATCCTATGAGCGACCGATTCATTTACATTGAGATAATAGATGATGATATCATTCCTTCTCCTAAAATATGTTGGCCTCTGGCGTTATTAGCGTCCGAACACCCTTGTTATGAAAAATGTAAGTGCCAGTGATACTATTCGTCATATATGTTTTCCATCTACTGTGAGTGCAAATAAAAATTATCTTAATTTTGAGTTAGATTTGACATAAAACATAAAATAACGAGTCAACAGGAATATTTTAATGAAAGTGTATTCCTATGTAATTAATTATTGAAAATCCAACTGTTATATCCCCTTTCTTCAAAAGCTCTGCTTTCTGTACTTAATTTAATTACTCACTAAGCAAAGCAATATATTTTATTTTTGAAACCTTAAACGCTTAACAGTTTTGCCAATTATCTACTTTTTTTTAGACTTCCTAAGACTCTATGAATAAAATCAGAAAAACATTTTAATATTAAAAAAGATTCCTTACATCTAATTGGACATTCCCAACCAATCCCACCAATTACAATGCAATGCACTCTACACAACCCAAAAGGTAAACTCTTTAAATTGCCTTCCCCCTGTTATAAGCTACCGAAACATAATAATTCGTCTTCTCCCTTTGTTTTGACTTATACGTAAAAGCTTGTCGCATAGCAATCTGATATAATCCCTTGTACCTAGATGAACTCTTAAATTCTGCGAGAGATTTGTAGCTTGAGTAATAATTTCTTCAGATTTATCCATGTAGTGTATACTCTTTTACCCAATACGAGGAAAGAAACTTATAGCAAATTGTTTGAGCATCTGGGTAATTCTCTAACTTTATGGAAACCGAAATCCGTGATAATAGATTTCGAAGCAGGAGCTGTTTCAAGCTTGAGGACAGTATTTCCTGCAGTGGATGTCAATAGTTGCAATTATCATTTTAGTCAATGCATTTGGGGGAAAGTGCAGGATATCGGTTTGGTAAGGGAGTACAAGAAGAACGCAGAAGTAAGACTTCATATAAGAATGTGTGCTGCTTTGGCATATTTATCACCTAATAATTGCTCTGAAGAATGAAACTCAGCCAAACAATCTTTTGTATAACAGCAAGGTTCTGAATTTGGAGGGAAAAAGAAGGAAAATGATATGTAATGTTAAACCACAGGATATCTTCCACCTTGATGAACACGAGAGTACACTTAATGTGAAGAAATGTTTGTGATCACTTGCATATGTGCAAAAGCTCCAGTAATATTTTGTCCTTTTATATGTGAAAATTTTGACAGAACTGTCAGTATGTGTTAAAGAGTGTAACTGGAAAAACTGTATTCTATAACTTTGACAAAGACCGCTTACCGTAGGTTTCGAAGGGTGATACGGAGCGTAGTTGACTGTGTACCTTCTGTACAGTGTACAGTATGTGCAAAATACAATTTCAGAAAAAAACTGCATACTATAAGTTGATAATTTTGACAAGGAAAGATATGTGTATGTAGAAGTGATGAAATGAAATGAAATCTTTAAGTTTTACGTTCCACGGTCATGCCGGCTAGGCTAAAGGAGACGGTGATGATGAGAAATGAATGAAATGGTGAAATGAAGAAAGCGGGAGGAAACGGGAGAAGCCCGAGGAAACCCACCCACGCGGTGTTTATCCACAACTTGGCCGGAGCAGGGTTTGAAGCCGGGATTCATGTACAAGACGTGAACGCTCTACCACTGATGTAGAAGTGATTTTGACAGAAGATTGTTTTGTATAAGTTCTTAAGTATGATAAAGGCAGTTAGTTGCTCATGTGTGTGTATATTAGAGATTATTTATTCTGAAATCCTACTTTCCGCAACTTTTAAATACGCCAACGCTATGACCAATACGTTGTCAGTCCCAAGCATGGATAAAGTATGAAGGGTAGTTAAGGAAAAATATACATTATATTATTTAATAGTTTATTATTACTACTTGCATGCAATGCTTATTAACAGGCGCTTTATACTTATGAATGTAAGGGTAAGGTTACATCTGAAATTTATAATTAAGCAAGAATATTAGGAAAAATTTACGATCCTTGTAATTGTAAAACAACTAGAAGAAATTAGATCTCTAGGAACGTAAATTTTTCATAGTGCATTTTGTTAGGTTCTAAATCACACTAGCGTGACACAAGTTAAAAAAGACGGGGCCTTATCTTCTAACATTCTCTTAGCATGAACGAATAGATGACTCATAGGCGAGTTAAAAGATCGAATCGGCCACTCATAGGCCAGTTAACAGTTCCTATCTCACATAAGACTGTCGCATGTATGACACCTTCAGCATATAGTTAGAGGATTGGTTAATGTAAACGTTGACCATTTTACCATTCTCAACTTAGTTTGCATATGCATTTTTTTTAGTGTTCAATTTTATTTGTTAAAATCTGTTTTATAGATAAATGCGTATATCCTCATAGTTATAAAAGTTGTTTCTAAAGTTTAGACAGCACGATCTCTTAACCACTGTAATAGAAAAGGCTCCTTTTCGCAAGCTGCATATAATAATTTTAAGTTTGATTAAACTGCTAATTGAAGAATCACATTACTTATTTATAATGTACTCATAGTTGTAGATTGTCTTTCTGAGGTTCACGTAAGATAGTCTTTTGATTACCGCAGAAAAAGCTTTCTTTCTGGAAGCCACACTTAGTGATTTGCCTGGCGTGACTGTTTGTTTACTGGCATCACGCTTTTCAAATGATTTGGTGTGTAAATACGAGACGTTCCTATTTTGAGAATTGGAATTGAACAAAGTGGTGTAGGCGATTATCCACAATATCGTATATGAGAACGGAGTTCAAGTCCCATGACCGGGAGTCCTGACACACTATTCTGCGCAGTCGGTAGCTTACCTCGACATGCCATTCAACGATCAGCATAGCGTTTCATGAAAATTGGCTCCTTAGTGGCCAATTTGCCTCTACATTTTATGTTAGTCTTTTGCTCATTGTATACGTTTGAAATATCGTAAACAGCTATTTTACTTTTGTCATTTTATTATGTATACATGCAGTATTTTATGTCATGAATTCAATTTGCTTGCTGAAGTAAGTGCTCACATTTGTGGATTTTTTTTTTAATTTACATAAACGGCCTTTTGACTACCTTAACAAATAAGGTTCTATTTTTTTTCTTTTTTTCCAACACTATGTAATCCGTTGCATTTTGCATAGGCTTTGAGGATTATTACCGTAATCACAAGGGGCGGTATTCAGAGAGAATTCGTTAATGAAGGGTTAGTCACAGACTAGTTAGTGAAATACTAGCTTTTTACTAAGGAAAATGTACTTTTTGGTATTCAGAGTCTACTTTGAATAGAACTAAAAAGTTGATTTGGGTATGATTAACTAATATAATCCCAATGCATCGGGTGAGAAAAATAAATGTGGCAACTACGGAATGTAGATGTGCGCATGTGTAGTCTGTAAAAATGAAAATACATTAAATCCGAATCCGAAATGTTGTGTCGCACAAGCTAAACCGTGGCTAAAATGGTATCCTCTTCTCTAGATTAATTAGTCACATGTGATTAATTTCGTTAACTACTACGTCCTAATCAGAAACTCTGAATACAGTTTTGATAACCATTCGTTAGTCAAACTACTAGTAAGGGTTAATTAGGTGTCAAAACGACTCTGGATAAGGCCCCAGGAGTCTACTTTAAGTTTATTAGCTTAGTCTGCATATATGAACATTTTTTTATGTATTCAGTTTGATTATACTTATTAAATTAAGTTACTATTAGTGATGAACGTATATAATAAGTCACCTGACGTGACTCTTTGTGATTGTCTAAGGACCGATTTCCACACAATTATGTATTCTTTTTAGATTGGTTAGTCGATCAAGTAGAAGTTGGAGTTTCATTCATCAACAATATTATATAGGATGTGGGGGCCGCGGTGGCTCAGTGATAGAGCGTTTAGTTCTGGTGCATGGGGTCTTGGGTTCAAACCATGCTCACGCCAAGTGAACTTTATGGTGGACAAACACCGTGTGCATGTGTTTCCTCGGGGTTCTCCCGTTTCCTCCCACTTTCTTCATTCCACTATTTCATTCATTATTCATTATCACGGTCTCCTTTAGCCTAGCCGGCATAACCATGGGACGCAAAATTAAAAAAAAATAATTTCATTTAAGCTTTCACCACAAATCTAACCAGATTTCCGTTGTCAAAGACGCCTACACTAACCATATAACAACGAGAAAGAGGATGGAATTGACAAAAAAAAAAAAAAAAAAAAAAAAAAAAAAAAGATTGATTTGAGAAGTTTTAAAGTGAGAAGATTAAAATTAAATGAAATCTTTAAGTTTTACGTCCCACGATTATGCCGGTTAGTTGTCAACGAAAATTTTTCAAGGCTAAGACGCTGAAAACAGGAACTTCAATAAAATATTTCGCTCTCATCTACAGTGGTACCATACTAATTTTATTATTAATATTTATTGAGGTTTTTTTCTTTATTCTAGGTAAGTGCAAAACTAAATCCAAATTCCTTGCATTGATAATGGAAAAGACACCTACATGTCCCCTACTTAAGGTTTCAATACATCTTCCCTTATGTATCGTCTCTAAAGAAGCGTTTTTCTTTATTGTGAAACTTTGGTTGTCAACCTCAAGACGTAAGAATATAAACAACTTTAGATAATTTCAGAGAAAAAATAATTGACCTACTTTCTCTCCATAATCTTAGAAAACAAGGAAAGGAAGTTGTTTCTTGCTAGAAATGGTGATTACTAGTTTCACTTCCAAGTTAGCAGATAAGACATAGGGCAAATTTTATTCCGTTAGAGCAGGAGTTCTTAACCTATGGTAAGTGTACCACTGGTGGTAGGCGAGTCGATGTTGAGGGTACGTACGATACATGGTAGTATTGAGTAATGATGTGCTTTGGTGGTACGCCGATGGAAAATGTTGAGAAGCACTGCGTTAGAAGATTTAGCAACAAGCTTTATGATTTGAAGAACCTACGGCTTCAAAGAAGCAGAAACAAAAGACCACCTCTATTTCCTATTCAGTACTATGTCTTTGTTATCTCTCATTCGATATAAATATGGTAAATGTGTAATGGACACCATTAAATCGACAGATATAAGATAAATATTTTACTAAATAGTACTATGGTACTTTTTTCAAACATGATACTAGATAAAAAATACTCCATACACTATTCCATAAATTGAAATTTTACTTACGATTAGTATGGTGAACAAGGGCGTCCCTAGAGATCCTTTGTAGCTATATGGTTAGCTTACGCATCATTGCTACTATTACTAAGCTAACCAAACTATGATTATTACTATATTATGGCAATATTTTTAAGCAAAATCGTATGTGAACAGATCATTTCATATTTTTTGATCAGATTACCATTAGGCATACAGAGACAATTAATTCGGAAACGACAACTGATAGGTATATGGCATATATGTAAAAAAAAAAAAAAAAAGTTTACGTTAAGAAGACGTTCTTAGAAACTGCTCTAATCAAAAATAAAAGATTTTAAGTACTGCAGGATATTTTTTTTAAATACTACACGCAATGACTTATTAGCAATGTGTGATTACCAAGTTTCGAAAAAAGTTGTAAATAGAAATGTACGAAGATTAAGAAGAGTGCCAGACCTGGTTCTGTATTAGATATCACAATCTTTTAAGGAAAATCAATTTAGACACTTGGACTTGTTTTGTAAATTGTATTGTGGGATGTATTGTTCTGTGAACACAATATCCTTATGTTCTTTTAAATTTCGATTAGTTTCAAACTTTTATTGGGTTTTAGGAACTGCCAGCCAATTTAAACATTTCAATGACAATATCCCATTCTATGCAATGAGTGTGAGTGTTCCTCTTATCTCAAAATTAAGAAGCGAGGGAGAAGATATGCCACGAAGCACCTTAGGCTAAGAAAGGAGATTTCTTCGGTAAGATATTGGTGGACAGTATCGCAAATCGTGTTAAGCTAAGAATCACTTCTTGCTAGGAACCAAGTATCAAATACTATGACTTACAAAGAACATCATTAACAAGACAACCGATTAAGCAAGTGTTTAGTATATGTCCCCCATTTGTTTGACATCATGTTTTATTTATATTGAACATATTTTTTCCTTAAAATATATAATAATATAGTAGTAGCAAGCTCACCTGAAATCTTAATCTGAAGTCTGTTTCAAACTTCTGTCATATCATCTTAATCTTTGTCCACCTCTATTTGCTAAGAACGTTCGTATCATTATATTTTCTATTAATTTTCAGTTCTCGAAAGTTCAGTTTTCGAAATTAGAACGATATTAGAACAAAACTGCGGTTATTGTAACTATATACAGAGGTGACCATCAAACATGCCAGCAGAATATTTTCCAGGGAATTGTGAAAAACCTATGGGGAATGGATAGGCCAAACGCACGACAAAAAAAAAAAAAATCACTATTTACTACAATTTTAGGTTTGAAAATATGGAACAGCCTATAAAGATTATCCTATTTTTGTTTTTCATGTGGGACATTGTTCTCTCTGCGGCAGGTCATGGCATGCTAAGGTTAATTCTACATCAATCTAAAATTCAGATAGCTAGTTACCACTATCAAGCTAATACTTAAAATATCAGCCTGAAATCAACCTTGATATCTGAACTTTTAATCAAACTAATACCAAGTTGAAAATAGCATTGTTGTATCAAGCGAATGTAGTCAAGTGTAAAATAATACTAAGTTAGCAAGAAATATAAAATAATAAGGATGACATATCAGGCAACTTAAAATCAAACATATTCAGACATAAACAAGTATACTATTTGTGATATATTGAATAACTGATTAATCAATACATGTTAAACGTTTTGCCGTTCCTATCGTTTTCGATCATAATCATTTCTGCGTAAAATATAACATTACTAAATTCGGCGCAAAGTAATACTAAAACTATTTATCGTATTCAGTGCAAAATTTCTCCAGACGATAGGCTCAATACTGCACGTTCATTTTTTTTTTCAAGTTTTAAACTAGTGTTCATAGTACATAGTATTATTTTAGATAAAGAAATATGACCTCGCTGAAGATAATATACGCAGCATTTGGTGAATGAATGACGTGTCCTTTCTTGACTGCGGGGGGTGCAACAGGTACAAAGCCTTAACTGATCCTCAGAGGGTAGTTTGTGGAAGAAATCAAAAGCGGAGCAACAACCACTGCCTCCTACATCCGCTTCATCGTGCAGGCGGTCTCAAGAACACAGAATGCATACTTTCGAAATGACAATAGCTTAGTTCCCAGCCATGAGAAGACCGTGAGGCAAGGTTTCGAAGAGAAAAGGTTGGGGAAGACAAGACTATATCAGAAATAACAAGAAGGGTCATTTTTCAATCATTTTTGAACCACTTTTACGGTAACGTAATTAAACGTTTGTTAAACTGTGGTTTGCAGATCTCAAATAGTTCTCGAGGTCCGCTTAGTTGAATATTAGCACCAAAAAAGTAAGAGAAAATAAAATGCAAATCAGTTGTGTATCACCATAATTGGGGATCTCAAACAGGTATAGATTACGCATTAAACTAATAATAACGGACGCCAAAAGGAAATGGATACTTGTCCATAAATAGGAGGTACTCGTTAAAGGGAGGTTACAGAAATTTAAATTACAGCTCGTGCGGAAATTTGTAAAAATTAAATAAGAAATGAATGAAATGGTGGAATGAAGAAAGTGGGAGAAAACGAGAGAACCCCGAGAAAACTCACGAGCACAGAGTTTGTCCACCACAAAGTTCACACGGCGCGAGCTGTGATCGAACCCGGGACCCCAAGCACCGGAGGTGAACGCTCTACCACTGAGCCACACCGCCCCCGCGCAGAAATTTTATAGTGTATAGTAAATGCATTGTTGTAAATACAAGCTAATATGAAATGCTGTAATCTATAAAGAAACAAAAGTACCACCTTAATTTATTAGGCTTACTGAAATAAATGCAGTTAGTGCGTTTCAAACATCAGTGTAATAAGATAAACACCGATGGGATATCAAAAGTCTTTATTGGAATGCAACATTATAGTGGGGTGCGCTATGTCTGAAATTGCACATCCGTGTGCATTTCTTGTTAAAATTGAACTAACACTAGATTTTTTGTTTTTTAGGTGATGCTTTAAAATTGTGACACGGTTGCCACTTTTTTTTGTTCATCCAAATCCAATATGGCGGCTATCAAAGGTGGGCACCTTCGCGAATGCACAGCGCTGTCTTTAAAAGCCTATATCTCCCAAACTAATTAACTAATCTTCATGCAACAAACACCAAACGACGTAGAAAATAATAAATTTTTAAAACTGGATAAGAATTATTACTTATCAATGCAAATAATAACGTGAGAAATAATTTTAAACATTTTATGATGTGGTTTCTTTATATTGTTTTAAATAACAAGTAACGAACTATAATAAGCAATTTGAAGCTATGCTGCGCTACATTTGGGCCACAAGGGAGGTCAACTGGTCCCTTCATCTTTCTGCTCAAGAATTTTTTTTTTTTTTAAATGATCAACTAAGCTGCGCTAGAATGACCACTCTGTATTGTGCAGAAAACCAAGCCTGAAGTACTATTTGAAAACTTAAAAGAAGGAAACTTTTGCATCAGCAAGTTCAGTCATAATTTTACATCGATTGGCTCAGATCACGGGACAGAACATCAGATTCGATCACTGAAAGTAACAGGAGGCATCACTGGATTGACACAAAATAAGTCAGCTCTAGATCGCTATCTTTGGTCGGCACCCGTTGTAACTCAAGTCCTCCAAGAATTTGAAATGTTATATGGATCAAAGGTATACGTGCAATCGCATAACCATCATCGTCTCGTTTGAACTTCAAAAACTAGAATGCTGCAAAATGCAGACGAGTTAAGAACGATTTTAGTTCACAATGGTAATCCTTTTGCTGAAACAGGAGAGCTTCTAAACATCACAACCAAAACAGTTGTTCCCGAGAAAATAAAAACAGATATTCTTCTCTGTGATGACAAGGGACAGAACAAGCAGACTAGTTCGTGAAATCTCGACTTCACGGTTCCGCGCAGACAGTATTTGATAAAATGAGGAAGCTTAATTTGGGGTCCTTCAAACATCTGGCGAAAAAGCTAACAAAAACTGTAGCCGGTAAAATCATCAAATTGAAGGAAGAGAGAAATTTGTTACCGCGTTTTGTAATCATCTGTCGTACACGCAATGACATAAAGAAAAAAAAGTGATTGGAGAGTTTGAGCTATCTACAATCCCTCAAGCTCTCTTTGCTGCAGATGGTTCGCTTATAGTGGGCACAGTTAAAGCCACTATTATTCGCACTTTGGAAGGAATGCTACATTCACGCAACAGTACCGAGGCAGAAATTGATGAAATCTCGAACAGGAGTGTTCAAGGTAAAAACATCATGATAATTGATGGAATGTCAGTTGTACAAAGCATGAAGAAGACCCCGACGATGAAAACCTGCGGTGATTTTGCAACGAAATTTGTGAAAAAATAGAGTGGTTCTCACGATCATCAGACGAAATTCGCATTATATTCGATAAGTGCATAGAAAATTCCTTGAAAGATAAAATGCGAGCTAAGCGAAGTGGAGATACATCACTGGAGTTCCGTGTGGATGCTTCCACAAACATCAGTAATGTATCTATGAGCTATTTTCTTCCACATTCCAGCACAAAACGACATTTAACAGCATTCTTAGCGAAAGAGACCATCGATTACTTCCGAAACATGTCTTCACAGAAGCAGATCACCATTGTGTGGGAGGATTGCGCAGAAGCAGCATCAGGCTGGAAGACGAGCTGAAAAATCACAGTCATGAAGAAACGGATACACTCATTATTCTTTATTCAATCCATGCTCGAAGAAAATACCCTGACGCTCACTTGACAATATATTCACCAGATACAGACGTAGCACTGCTTCTGTTACATTACTTTGAAGACATTGTCCCGCAAGTCAACTTTGTCAGTGATCTCCAGGGAAGACGCGTAATTGACTTGTGGGATCTCTATTCAGCTCTCGGAACTGATTTGTGTAGAGGACTATTAAGCATCCATGCATTCACTGGCACAGGTGTTTCTGCAAAAATTGCTTTAAAAAAAAACAGCATTTAAAATCTATGAAAACAGCGACAAAAAGTAGGGTCCTCTGCCTCTTTAAGACAGACTGTGGACCTATCAACCGAGGAAACATGAGTAATTTAGAGCGATTTGTTTGTGGTATGTACTCAACAGGCACTGACCCCAGTAGCGACCTCTCATAGTTACGATGGCAACTCTTCTCTCTCAAAAGTACCGAAGGATAACGACTTCCATCAACGTGCGCAAGTTTAAAATTTCACATCTGGAGAGCCCATTATGTGTGCCTTGTGTGGAGAAACGGTCACCTTTCCCATCCCGAAGTTCCAACCTCCAACAAATTATGGATGAACAGAAGAACAACATCGTTTCCAGCCTATTCTGTGTTTGCAGCCACCGACACCGGACGCAATTTCTTTGAATGTTCACTGTGTCTGTAATACTGGATGCAATGCGTGCCGTTGCAAAAAACGCTAATTACCTTGCACGGAATTTTGTCAGTGTGGAGATAAGTGTAAAAATTCAGCAGATCATATGTTAGACTATGAAGGAGGTAATTATGAAGGAGAATCAGTGTAACTATGAAACAGTTTCACACTGTTTGAAATGAAAAAACAAAGAAACAAACAAATCCAGAGAGTCTTTGATAAACACTACGGTCACAAACATTCGTTACTCTACATTTAAGTCTCCACATTAATGTATTTTGCATTTTAACATATTTTTTATAATTAGACAGCGTTGTGAATCAAGTAAATGGGCGGTATTTTTATAAATAAACATATTGATGCATATACCAACAGAGAGATATCCTACGTGCACAAACTTTTTTTTTCTCTTTGGAAACAACTAATGGTGCTTATTCCTGATGATGCATGTTACCATATTGCGCATAACGCCTGCTGTATAACGCTGTGCAAAATACTTTCTATTTCAGCGTTATCTTAGCAAAATATAATAATAATATACAATTGAATTATTTAATTATTATATACAATTTAATTTATAATATTAAAATTTCCCACTGTTTATGAAATTTGAGCAGAAAACTGTTCTATATTTAGGACTGGGTTTAATAATGCGCACGAGATGAGTCGAGACAGAATTTTCCTGACAAGAGAAATATACAATTTTCGAGTCGAGACATTACTTTTACAGCCCATTTTCGAGACGAGACAGCCACAAATCTTGTCTCGTGCGCATATCTAACTGGGTTCATCCAGTTAAGCAGAGAGTACAAAGTGGATGATTAGTTAGGTTGTATTAATTATTTTAGCATGTTGATGTGAAGTTCTTTTTTTTTACAATCTATTATAGACATTCTTAATTTGCTGTAATTGTAATAAAAATAAATTTGCTGTAAGTTTAATAAACATACAACAGACTAACACCAAATTGGGAGGGAAGGGGGAAAGCAGTTTATTATGGGTGTTAAGCCATTCTGTGCCTCACATGACATAACCTGTGTTTTTAACCTTACCTACTCGTATAAAGACTTACGTCTCAAAAAAGTAGCATATTTGAAATGTACTGCTATTACTACTACTACTACTTTTATTGCTATACTACTACTACTAATAATAATATATACGCAAATATTTCTGCAATATGTATGTATCTATCTGTTATTAATGCTTTCAAATCTTGAAAGAAACTTTTGGTTTCTTTTTGTTTGTGACAAGCCTGCATCCCGGTGACTTGCCTGCATTCCGTAAAACATTCATGTCTCCTAGAATAACTTGCTGGATACATCTCTAAATGACTATATTAGTATTGTGTATACGTATTGTGTTGTATATCACGTTTGTAGTCTAGCGTTATTTGTTGATTTTTTTTTCGTTTATACATGTCGATGCAGTAATTATACTGAATAAAATTTTCCTTTCAATTTTAAATTTACTGCGCTTCAAATGTATACATCGCTTTCCTATATAGACCCTATAGTGTGTATTTAATGTTTATCTCAGTTTCATTGCATTATGTTCAGTTCAATCCGGCAATTTTATAAAAGTTGGATCTCTCCTTCGTAATCACGACGTTGTATAAGGACGCAAAACTCAGAAACTAAAAAAAAAAGAACGAAAAAATAAAAAAAGAAAAGAAAAAAACGAATCCCATACATTGATTCTAAACTATTTCAATGGTTCGTACCTAAATACACCTTCCCCAACCACGGTTGGGACGTAATTAAAATGTATTGTTCTTGAATTTCATTAAAATTCTTTTAAACATATTTTTAAATTTCTCATTCATTTCAATTAAGTTGCTTTTCAAAGGTCCCCTATAATTTCAATGACGTACTATGGGCTACGTTATAACCCATTAAATTCTGTGGGCACCCGTGCTACAAACTACAGACGTAAATATTCGATAAAGCATTTCATTAGTAAGTAGCTACCACAATACTGTTAGGAACGCAGTTAATTTCAACGATAACAGCCTTATTAGTAATACTAAAACTATTATTATTAATAATAACTAGCATGCCAATTATTTGCTACAGAAAGACTTGAATACAATAAATATAGCTATGTGTAAAAAATAATGTACTTCAGTACAATGAAAACTAAATTTATGACATATATAACTAAAACACGATATTATGTTAGTAAATACGAGGTTAATGGTGTGGAAACACAACAAAAAGAAAAGAAAAAAGAAAAAGAAAATAATTGAAGGATCTGGGATTCACATTTGACAGGCAGTTAAAATTTTGACACCATATAAATGCTATCCTACAAAAAGCAGGAAAGGACAATAGGCTTTATCTTTTTTCTATTTTTTTTTCAGAACGATATAATGTGTACTTCTAAAAATTACTTGTAAGACCTAACCTAGAATTTGATTCTGTAATATGGAACTGTATATCTAAAACTTTGACTAATAGATTGGCAGTATTCTTGGCATGGACGCGATGGTAACGCCACAATAGATTTTTAGGTCTAGTGTCGTTTAGATCTTGTGCCACCAAATGATTTTTAGGTCTTATGCCGCCAAATTATTTTTAGATCTAGTGCCGTTTAGGTCTTGTGCCGTAAAATTAGTTTTAAGTCTTCTGCTACGTCCCCAGTATTCTCCCTATCATGGTATCTACTTTTAGAAGCATTTATAATTTATCAATTGTGAACACCTCCTTCGCCCTCCTTCGGTATATGTAAAGATATTCTGCTACAACGCATGAACTTCAACACTTGATGCTAGTGTCACAAGAGGTTTACAGGATTACTGCATTCAGGGCTTGTGCATACAGGATTATTGACAGTGAATACATTTTAGGACCTGTGCATGTTGATTGTTTTTAGGACCTCTGAATTTTAATACTTGTGCTGTGAGGCTCGATACAGTTTTGATCTTGTGCATTTTATAACTTCCGAAATGACCCCCATAAATATTCACTTCCATATGTTCACCTCTGAACTACATCGAAGTGCTTCTTATTAGAGAGTTCATTATATCTACCTATCAGATGACTTCAATGAAACTAAATTGATTTTAAAATTACATGCTCACAATATGTCAAATAAAATAATTAAATACCAATGATACAAATACCCTTCTGTCCGGGAGAACCTGGGTTCGATTTCCGTTGAGGAGTTTATGTAGATCTTACTCCACGTTAAGTTGTATGCCCACGTCTCATATAGCCTCGGTGCTGAAAGGAATGCTAAATTCCAATTTAACCAATCCAAGATGATTATTTGGCGTAGAAAATTCCTCAAGCCTAAAATAAATTCGGTAGTTGATAATTCTCTAGAATCAGGTCTCACATATAGATAACCTATAAGTATATGTATAGTTTTTTAATGAGTTTGCTTCTCACTTTGGAGTGTGATAATGCACCATTATTACTCCCACTTCTTTTTTCATATCTTCTTTTCGATTGAATCATACAGTTCGAACGATTTGAATAAAACAAATACACGAATTACGAAACACAGATACGGAAGTTCTGAATATCTTAAACTTCTGAATATCGTCAGCTACAAACTGCTTCAAACTATACATATGACTGCCTTCTCAGCGAAAATGCTTATATTGTATAGGAAAAAATATTTACAAGTGAAAAACAGGTTTTGGTGTTACCAGCGGTCAAACAGACGGCACGTTCTTATTGTCATTGTTTTCAAAATAATGCGAAGCACTATGGGGAGGTCTTGCAGGTGGGGAAAGAAACCAAGAAATCTGCCTGTTTTGTTCGAGAAGGAACATCAATCATTCTGTTGCCAAATAGGGCCAAGTTTAAAACAGCTATCAAACAGGAGGAAAATAATTTTTAACTATCATGCTCTAATATTACCCTAGTGGGAAAAAGTAAAAGTAAATAAAATATTTAATAAACACCTGGATGAATTTCGAAATGTAAGAAATACATAATTTTCGTAATACTTTCGAAAGACGTCTGCCACGTTATTATATATGGAAGTTCTATCGTATTCTAGGTGCTGGACAAAGCCTGAAATAACCTTCATCAGACCAAAGTAATAATTTAAATCAGTGTAATGGTTTCAGCAGTTATCTCTGTTTTTGTCAGACATTTTCAGTTTTCTCGGAATTTAATTTACATTTTAATAAACGTCTCTACTTTACGCGATGACGGAACACAATTCTTTTTATTTTTACTTTAATTTATTTAAGCTGACAAAGATCTAAGGGATGGTGAAAGTGATGATTAGTCCCTTATTCTAGGGAAACATCACAGCATTCCGCTGGTAGAATTGCGGTAAACATGAAAACCTGTCAGGATGGTATGATTGGGATTTGAACTACGGCCAACCTCCTGAATATAAACTAACGTTTTATCATCTGAAGACAAAAATAGAGAAGCAGATCACAGGTTTAGAAACAGATTACTCATTAATAGTAGAAGTTTATATCTGGCATTTGAGCGTTGATGTCAGTGGTTTCGTGGTAGGTGCTCAGGTAGGCTTGGAACGGTGTCTTCCAACTTGGCCTAATTCTCATTTTGCCTAACACTTTATCTGCTGTCGATCACAGAAAAAATACCATCCACCATTTTAGGTGAAATGCCAATTCCCATTATGCCTAACGATCTTATCAGAAGGGAAATACCCCCATATAGAAGATCTGACAGTGTTTCCATACTTATATATAAATAAGTGACATAAACTTATATCAACCCTAACAGTTGAGTTGAGTTGATTGTGAGTTTAACGTCCCGTTCAGCAGCAAGGCTATGTGAGACGTGGACCTACTGATTAACGGGGAATCCGAACCACATGAGCTCCCGCCGGGAATCGAACCCGGGTCTCCCGCGCCAAAAACGCGTACGCCAACCGCTTAGTCAGGGAAAAGCCCTCAACCCTAACAGCACAAGATGTGCTAGGCATGTGTCATTTTGGTACCCCAGCTACTTTTTAGGTATCCGACACTTGGTACATATGGTATTGATGTGCTAAGTATGTACTTCAGCTACCTAAAGTTTTAGGTGCTTGTTACACCTAATTGATATTTGCGACTATGTACCACAAATGTAACACTTATATACCTGGCTCAGTTTTGCACTGTGATAGTCATTTGTTTTTATGTCGTCACTTGGGACACGTATCTTTCATGTTCGGGGTACTTCCTTTAGGTGCATACTTTTTCAGATACTTATAGCATATAATTGATATCTGAAGCAACGCATGAATGACAGTCAGCTGTTTGCATATGCTCATGCGCAGTATCATCCACGGTTTCTCGTGCTTTCTTCCCCGATTTCTCTTCTAGTACACAATCGCTTAGAAAAAAAGAAGCAACAAATGCATCAAATTTGGGAGATCAATTTAGAAGAAAGAAATGACACAACTGATGAATAAAAATTAAGATGAATCTTTCATACATATGTGAACAGTTAATTATTTACGTGATTAGGGATAAAGAATTGTATTGTTTAGATGCTAACTATCGCCGATCATTTGAATGTGAATATGGAAGAACCATGAAATAAAGTAAAGAGACGTGCTTCATTTTGTTACAAAATTACATGACGAGCGAATTTAATTCGATCCTAAACGGCTATCGTCGAATATACAGGGTTACGAGCACTCTGATTAGCCAAATTGAAAAGACCCCAAGAATTTATTCATCTACAAGCGATATTTTCCTCATCGCCTCCGTGGCCAAGTCGGAAGAGCACGCACCCAGTAATCAAAGGGTTGGTGGTTTGCGCACGACCCCGGCTACTTTTTTAAAATTGTTTTAGATGTTGTTTAGACTCACCTTAAAGTAAACCAGTTACGCATAAAGGCGATTTAACATATTTTGGAGGAGTAATTTTCGCTTACGGTATGGGGAAAAACATACCTAGAACATATTAGGTAAGTTCCCTAGGTACATGTCAGGCATGTGCCTAGGGGTGGACATAGACTGTGACTATCACTTGCCACCAATGTGATTTCTCTCTCATAGGTACATAAGGCACATACTGGGAGTATTCCCATGAACCTGAGGAAACATAATAGGCATACGCCTGCTATGTAATTGTGCTGTTAGGGAAAAGCACTTGTTAACAAAAGAAGTGATTATCTATTTCATGTGTACGCATCTATTTCATACAAAAATAACTTACATCAAATAAATTACTACGATCACTAGAAGTAATTACTATGGAATTACTAGGTCAACTTGCTGGCTATGCTTTTTTGTTTTGTTTTGGCTTATATATTTTAACTGTATTACGACATACTGGTACAATTTATAATGAAATAATTATACTAAATAAGTTGAATATCCTTTGAATTTTATGTTTTTATCCCGTGGGCTTATATCAGAAATTTTATTTCGATTTTGTTTTTTGCAGCATTACAGAACTTCATTCACATCTACACTTGTTAATGGTTTGTGTAATTAACTGAACAAGCATACCAAATGCTAAAAAGAGTACTTTAAGGATAAACATCCACGGCCTTGTGATATGTAGGATTTTTGCCATATATTTTATATTCTAAACACAATTTGTTATCTGTTTGGATTGCAGCCGATGAACAAACACTGAAATCAACACCAGTTAACAAAGAATGAAAAAGAGCTAAATAAAAGAATAACAGCGCCGTAACTTAGACTTTTTTCTGGAGGGGGGGGGCAAGCATTAATACGCGTATTTGGGCCATTTTGAAAAAGTTGGTTTTCTAATTCTTGGGCTCCCTCTCTCCATCTTTCTTTTACTATTTATGGGCCCCCGGAGCCTGTTGGGCCACTAGTTACACCTCTGGTCCCGTTTCCATATATGACAAATGAATTAAGGAAACAATATTGACAAATCTCAAAGCCATGCGAATAAATATTATTTCTAAGACCCCTAATACCAGGCATTTTTTACTGAAATGAACCCACGACTCATTTCTGTTTTACCTTTTGTGCGCTGTTTCGTTTATGTAATGTAGTGGACCTGTTTGATGCTTCATTTATAATTTCATGTTCGTATCGTATACGGAATAAGAAAATTTTGTCTTAAATTACGCCCCCTTGAACGGCGGGAGCTTCCCTGGGGGGCAGTTGCCCGCAACCCCCAAGTTACGGCTCTGAAGAATGACTAGAAAAAAAATCACTTTTCTAGTTTCAATGGTTTCGCTAAAATAGTGAAAAAACTTAATTTGGAACGCTACCACAAATGTGAGTAAAATGTACGGTATAAGTATTTTGCTTTCTTACTCTATCATTGTTCACTCATTGAAGCAGAGGTGTACTGTATATTGTTGAGTATTTGTTTTCCTTTTTGCCACTTTTTCTCATCTTTTAACATGTACCTGCAACTGTAAACACTGCCGACAATTGTGAAGTCTTTTGTTGCAGTTAGTGTTAAATTTTGCAGTCCTTCCTTCCATAGCTAGTCTTGAAGTGAAAAAAGAAAAGAAAAAGAAAAAAGAAAGAAAAGAAAAATGTCCAATGTTGAACCCGAAAAATAAGTTACAGAAAAAAATTACAGTTATTCTTATCAAATACCAAGGTTCAACAAATATCTTGTTTCCCACACTCTTCGTCTCCACCTTGGAGAGCTGTTTCACAGCTTTTCAGAATACGTTAAAATTGGCGTCAACTTTAAAATTTAAAATGTTGCTTATGAAACACCTAAGTTACAATTAATATCTCAAGTTTTCCTTTGTGTTGGTGCATTCTCCTACATTCCTATATTATCTACTTCAGTCACTAAACATAGTGGAAGAGCAGATGAATTTCTTTTATGAAACAAAATGAAATCTCTACACGTACTCTCATGCATGGTGTTTAGGTACACCATGTGTAAAATTTCGTTGTTCTAGGTTCAATGGTTTCGTTAAAATGGTGAAAAAAACAATTTGGCATAACCGCGACCAGAAATGTAAGCAAAACGTACAAGTATTGTAATTTGCTTTTAGTCTATCATTGTTCACTCATTGAAATAAGAATATATATTGTTGAGTAAACCTTGTATTATTTTCCTTTTACCACTTTAACTCATCTAACATGTGTGTGTCTGCAACTTTGGACACTGACGACAATTAAGAAATCTCCCGTTATTGTCTGAGCTATATTTTGCAGCCGTTCCTTCAATAGTTTTGGAGTGGAAAAGAAAGAGAAAAATGTGCAATGTTGATGTCTCAGAATGCAAGATAAGTAAAAATTGACGTCAACTGGAAAAATACAGTTAGTCTAACCAAATACTATAGCTATGTTACAAATGATATCTCACGTTTCTCATTGTGTTAATGCAATCTCCCATATTCCCATTCCACCAATTCCATCTCCTTTTACTTAACACAATGCAGCAATGCTCGCATCTAAGAGTCTCAGAATTAATCTCCTCTAATATGTTCCCAGGTTGGGAATCGTGAGGTGGTGCAAAAAGGAAAGTGGGAAAGGTTGAACGAGGGGATGAATGGGTTGAAAGACAAATTACGAAACGAGAAAATTTCTTTATTTTCTTATATAGACGTTATAGGAATTAGATTTCTGGGATATCGGCATCTAAGGCCATTTAGTCCGTCACGTATATGAGGGATGACGTCCCTCGGCGAGCACACAATCCGATGAAAGCGAAGATAGGAATGAGGAAGGAAGAAAGCGGCCTGGACCATTATGGTTGGTACGATCCCGGCATTCGCCTGGTGTGAATGAGGGAAACCCAGAAAAAACTCTCTTAAGATTGCTGGCCTGAAAAAGCTGTTTTTACGCTTTTTCGATCGAGTGTCCCTACCTGGAATCGAACCCTTGACCGCTCGCATCAAATACGACAGCGTTAGCGACTACGTCATGCAGGGCCATTTATATAGATGTCATACCCTATTATGTGTATATGTGTGATTCAGAAGCGTTCACCGCATAGAAGTGAATGTAATATATCACAAATTTGTCATGTTATGTTTTTGACAAAGGCTAACTACTGTTATGTCTGCTGTTATACGACTGTGTGTGTGTATTTACACCGTATGGTTACCAGAGATGGAGTGGGTCAGTGGGTTGGTGGGTCAAGTTTTCTGATTGGATCAGTGGGCTGTGGGTCAACAGCATGTGACCCACCACCCACCGTGATCCACTGCCACCCACTACCCACCATGACACACTGCGATCCACCACCCACCGTGACCCACTGCGACCTACCGACTGAGTATGATCTACCGATCCACTCTGCTCTCTGCATTGTAGACAGTATCTTCTGAAGACTGGTAAATTTGTTTTCGTTTTACTTTCAAGACTTTCATTTCCCTTCCTTTTCCATTTGTTTCTGTCTACTTACCTGAGGTGAGTATATCTAACCAAGTGAAAAAAAGAACTTGAGGCACTTTTGGATATTGATATTTTTAAATGTAATAATAGCAATAGGACTTACACTACTACTTGCCTTTCGAGACCTGAGAGTTTTTAGAGGAGCTAACTACTTGAAAAAAATACATTTTTGAATCACTGTAATATATAAATTATTATATAAAAAATTGAAGGTAGCTATGTGTGCCTGATAATCACGGTCAAATTGCAAAGTCAAATGAAATTACTTTTGGTATATAGATAGGCCTTAATCCCAACTGGGATGTTATATTGCTTTCACTATAATGCATAATATCCTAAGGAGGTAGTGAAGATCCGAATTTTTGCGAAAAAAAAAATGAGTATCTCGCAAGCCGTTAAACTTACGGAGCTGAAATTCAGTGTATTAACTCTTTATTGAAAATAAACAGAATGTGTCTTAACATTTTTGAAAATTCTCCTTTATGGAGGGTGGCACTTTCTATATATGGAAAATTGGTAGTGAGTTGGTTTGTAAAAATGATCGAAAACGATCGATGATATTAAAAAAAAAACTAACAGAAATGCAAAGACAGAGCTTGGCTTCATATATCCATTGCTTTCTACTATAATAATTCCTGAAGGTTATGTTTATTATATGGAGCGCTTACAGCACAGGACAATCAACTCATAAAGTTGTGAGAAAAATTGGCATAAAATTTGTACTGTAAGCTTAATTACATGGAAATTTTAAGTTTGAATTGTATGCATAATTTTATGGAAAATTTTACACTTTTTCCCCTTTACGTTGGTCTACTTACCTTGATTTGGAAGTTTCAAATTTCACCCTTTTCTCCACTTCAAATTTCATCCTTCTTAATTCAACAAGGAAATAATTATATTATGATAATATAACTGAAATTCATAGTAATTTGGCACATGGCAAACAGCACTGTGGTAATTGAATGGGAAGAAGGAGGAAAATTCCCATTCACCTCTGAACACTTTCCAGGAACCTCCTTCCCTTTCGCTTTCTAGACGGGGGAGGGAACTTGGTAATGGCATCAAACCTTCATGTGTAATTACAAAAAATAAATTTATGAACAATTAAGAAATCATCAGTTTATCAGGCTTTAATTGATAATTTATTCACAAGATTCCCTATCGAAGGCGTGGTAGATGAAGTTTCTGTTCTACATAAGTCGACATTGCCAACTGACATGATCGATATGGAAAAGATGCTGTATGGTGATAGAGAGATGATCTTCTTGCTGATTATTTCAAAACTGACCAAGAAAAATCGTTATCAGACTTAAGTCTAACAAGCAGATTGTCGATGAGGAGTTGCAGAAATCGAGTAGACGTATTATCAACTTCCACGACAGAGTGCGAACGGGAATTTCCCCTTATGAATTTACAGATGACTGTTATTAGAAATAGACTAAGTGCTCAAACATTGTCTAACTTGTTGTTCATCAATGTTCATGGCCCACCGCTAGATTAGCTCAAAGTAGATGAGCAAGTTATTTTTTGGTTGAAGGATGGACATCATTCCGCTGCGGATGATTTACCACGAAAAAGTTACCAACAGGAAATAAACCCGATTTCAGATTTGTTTTAAAGTATAAAATTACGAGTTATGGAAATTGTATACTTGTATTACTAATGGCTTATTTGTGTTATTCAACTTTGTACCTAACTTTTAGTAAGTCTCTTCTTTGCTTTAGGTAAACTACTTTGAATAAATATTTATAATAATTGCAATTATGCATATTTGTAACTTAAATTTAACGTGGTGTTTTAGTTATTACACAAATTACAATTATGAGCATACTTAATGAAGATGCTCTCACATAGGGTACCCGAGCCCCTTTATACAGTATGAAAAACTGTTTTTTTAAGTCTTTTGTAAAAAAATGCTGTGAACTGAGAAACTATAATCTTTTCCATATTGTACAGGGGTATTTTCCTGCGAATAGAAGTTTGTTTTGGAATGCGTTCAGAAATTAACACTTGCAAGAATATTTTCTTAGTACAAGTATATTTTAGGCACACAGTAATTTCCCCCACCTCGAACTGTTTCAATTTCCTCACTGACAAACACTTTACCATTTTATATCGTAAAGGTCAGATTCACCGTTATTGTAACAGAGTGGTGCTTGACCGATTGACTAGAAATTCAAACTCCTATTAGTGACAATTTCACAGTCTTGTGTTATTACAAGTGTAAACTCTTTAGTCAGTTTCGAAGAGGTCGTGGATCGTGTTCAGAGTTGATGACGATGAATTTTGGTGAGTCAGAGTAGGTCATAGTGGATGAAAGTGGTTCATGGTGGGTGGTGGGTCACGATGGGTCAGAGTGGAATAAATGAAATGATATATTTGAGTTTTACGTCCCACGGTTATGTCGGTTAGGCTAAAGGAGAGGGTGATGATGAGAGATGAATGAAATTGTAGAATGAAGAAAGTGGGAGGAAACGGGAGAACCCCGAGAAAACCCACGCACATGGTGTTTGTCCACCACAAAATTCACTTGGCTTGGGCAGGGTTTGAACCCGGGACCCCAAGCACCAGAGGTGAACGCTCTATCACTGAGCCACCGCGGCCCAGGGTCAGAGTGGGTCATGGGGGTCATGGTAGGTGGTGGGTCAGAGTGGGTCACGGTGGGTGGTGGATCAGAGTGGGTCACGATGTGTGGTGGGTCAGTGGGTCGTGGGTCAAGTTTTGTTTGACAAACGCCATTAGTTACAATATTGTATATTTGAAATATTTCTTGTTATAGTTATTTGAAATGAGTATTCTTTTTTTTCTAGCAAACTTAATTGTTAATGTGACTGTAGTAATTTCATTGATGTAGTCCAATTTATTTTTTGTATATTTGAAATATTTTAAGATATAGTCATTTGAAATATATGTGACATTTTTATGTAAGTTTCAGTCACTCATTTATGTAGAATATGGAAACACTGCCAGATCTTTTCTATATACGGGGTGTTTCCTTCTTGAGAACATCGTTAGGCGTAATAGAATTAGGTCAAATGGGATTGGCATTTCACCTAAAATCGCGGTTGTGATTTTTCTGTGATTGACAGCTGATAAAGTGTTAGGCAAAATGGAAGTTAGGGCAAATGGCGAGTAAATCGCTTGGAACATCAGGTTGGATTCGTGCTCAATGTTAACTACGTTATTTCTTTCTTTCGATCTCCTTTTAGGACTTCTACCAGTGCATTGATGTTCAATTTCTTAAGAAACGAAAATAAATTAGTACTTAAAATTGGGAACAATATTGACTGAACGTTGTTTCTCAAAAGTAAGGGGAATTGAATTTAGTAAAGGAAAGTTGAGAATAAGAGTACACTTGGTATACATAGAAATGCTACTTTCAATTTTGAGAACTGTAATTTCATTCATACTCGCGGGTTATTCTTGCCCACTTCACATTTATTTCATTTCTATATCTCTCTCCCTGCATTTATATTCTTAGAAAACGTTGGTTTTAAATATTTCAGAAAAAAGTATATTCTGAGAATATATTCTTTTACTTCCTCATAATAAAATACTTTCTTATAATAATAATAATAATAATAATAATAATAATAATAATAATAATAATAATAATAATAATAATAATAATAATAATAATAATAATAATAAGGTACACCTTGAAATTTTAGAGCAGAATTTGGGATGATGACAAGTTTGTGTCTACAATTATTTTTTCACAATACAACTTTCCTTTGGAAAGAAACGAAAGAAAGAAATTAGGAGCTTGTAAAATGTGTGATTTTATAGGTTACTACATTTATTATCACTGATTTAAACTAATATATTGCAAAATAAAATCAACGTAATGCCTATTTTCATAAATATACTTAAATTGTACAATCCGCGGCAAAAAACCTGCAACATGAGGATATAAGTTTATTGTGAAACTACACCTAACAGCACAGGAAATGAACATAACGTCTAAGTGGAACGAATCACGCCAGGATAAACCTCGGCCTCCTCCCGTGCACACTTATTTTGGAACAAAAGACTTCGTTATTTCACAATAAACTTATATGCTCATGTTGCAGGTTTTTTGCCGCGGATTGTACAAACAAGTACATTCATAAAAGCGTGTAGTTTAATACTAACTAAACTCAATCGCCTGATACTCAGGAGGTCCTGGGATCGATCCGTGCTGCCAATCACCCTGATTGGGGAGTCGGAGAAGATCATTAATATCTACGGCCTGGCTACCACATTTATTATCCCGACCTAATCCGTAGACAACTAGAGATCTAAAATAAAGTAAAGAAGAAAAATGAAATAGAAAAGAAAGAAACTAAAATGAACGCATCGACAGAAATCACCAACAAAATTTTCCATATTGATCTTTTCCATATGTTCGATTTTTCACTGGAACGTTTGAATGGTTCTTTCAATTAGGGCAATACCTATTTACCCTAATCCTTTTTTCTTGTTTTTAACTTATGCTGTAGAATGAGAAATTCTAAATATTGAAAATAATAGGCACCAGGCAGGTTGCTTGCAGTCTGAGATAAAACTAAGCACAACCCTGTTCCCTTCTGTATAGAGAAATGCTTCTTAAACAGAATAGTTTAAAACTGGCATTCTCAACCCATCCAAGATTGGAGTACCACCCACAAGTAATACGAAGTACGCTAGCACAATGAAATCGAACAACATTAATTAATAAAGACATGTACTTTCAAAATATAAGATTAATCAGATTTTTATTTTTAATGTTACTTTGAATTTCAGTGATATTATATAGATGAAAGGCGCTTGTATCAACGATCAAATAGCCCTTATTGAATTATTGATGTCAATTAGTTAATCGTGATTGTGCTCTGTTCTTAAAGTATTTCATAACTAAAAATGTTTATTAGGATACTTTGCGCCGGATATAGCCTATGTGATTTAAAAGGAACACTCCACAGTACAGTATTTGGAAACCTTTTGTGCTTTCTGCTTCCCCAAATTCTTTGTACTAGCAGAATACCCGTTCTTTGCACGGGTGCCCCAAATACTTTGTACTAGCAGAATGCCCGTTCTTTGCACGGGAAGTTTAGCTTCATTTTGGACATAAAGGAGACCATAACTGTCACCAATCAACTTAAGGACCCAAAAACTATGAATTCAACCGGCCATTTTCAATTTTTTACATGTCGCCATCGTCCCCTTAGGGGATACTAATGGAGGTTGAATTTGGATTTAAACACTATCAGAAGTGTCACTGTTCATCTCTGCAACCTCATAAACTACGAATTTGATATTAATATCGGTCATTAATGTCTTCGTCCCTCCCCTAAATTTCACCGTCAGATTGAAATGATAAACATTCCAGGCCCGAACCTCATCCACAATGAAAATTGATGTTGATCGGTCGGGTGCTTCAGCAGGTATTATGTACATAGTCACTTTCATTTATAAATACTTTGTAATTCGTATTTTCCAACAATTGTTTCAGCGTGAACGAGGACTAAATATTTATCTTTTCCCGTTCCATGCCAGCAGCCATATTAATATAATCTTCAATTAACTTGATTTTCTAGTTAAGTTCAGATTGGATAGAAAAGGATGCTAAGTAACTTCATTTTCTTCTAAAACACGGAAACGTCCTTCAAATTCGAAGATTTTGAATTTCCAGCTGAGCACTTTTAAGACAATCAAACTTGACTCAACTAAGACTCCTGAAATGTGTGCAATTTGTGGGAAATGGTGCAGTACATTTCTACTTGCTGTTGAAAGAAATCTTCCTAAGTGTAATCGAAATGAAAATTTAATTTGTTTCAAGCCACAAGTTGTGTTTTATTCTGACTGGAGTTGTTTATTAAGTTCTTTTAGATACTGAAAGAGGACTACTGTGAAAACAATATTAATCTTGGGATTGTCATAAAATAACTCAGAGAAGCTTTCTGAAGATACATGTGCCTTGATTGCTTTGAATACTTTCCAGATCGTTGTAAAAGCCAAGACTTAACCAACGAATATCCACAAAACGATGAGTTCTGAATATGATGCTAATAAATCATGGAAGAGAACTTTTAGCAACCTTTCTTTAAGAGGTCTTACAGTAAGAAAGGTTTTTAATTTAGCAATGACATTAAAATGTTCTGAAATTTCATGAACATATTTTATTTGACTGGCTAGATTTTCAATATAAATTAAGCAATGACAGTGAATGAAAGGAGGAAAGCGTTTATCATGTTTCAAAGGACTGACAAATCCTCTGTATTCACTCACCATATGCACCAATCCACACAAGCGTCGGTGTATTAATGTCGGTTTTTAATAAAAAGTTGGTAACTCCTCTTTATATTCTTTCACCTGTAACTGGATCTAAGTCCATTAACACTGCTAGATATAAATTATCCATAGTTTCTTGGTCATTGACAGATTGTAGAAGTCCCTCTATTTGATCACCAATACCAACTATATTGACTTATGTTTTCCTTATTTATCTTCACTTTCATCAGTCTAATGCCATAATAGTAACAACACTACAATTGCAGGTTACTACATACATCCCGATTCCTTTCCCTATATTCGCGAAAGGACGTAACCTCTTCGACGTGCAAGTGGTTATGTCAGACCAAAGTTGCCGCATTTCTCCGATGCTTTAATTATACGTCAATTAGTGAATGAAGTGTTGTTATCTTGCCTTCTCCCACTAAGATTTTTTAATGACAGCACTATTTACCAGAGCCTGATGAACCACTTCCTCCATCGAAGGAGTCTACAGGAAAAGCGAGCTTGGAAACAGCCAAAGCCACCTTCAATTCTTAGCCGTGATCGGGCAACAGAGGGACGGCGGTCATACAGTATCAATTTTGTGTTGAAACCTCATAATGATTAATAACATGACTTACCAGTTCCACGCTCCGCACAATTTCTTTGGTAATTAAATTCGTCCCTTGTTTTGTTCTTGATAATTGCAGTGCCATCAATGTGAAGATCATTCTGAATGTTGAAATTTGAGCATAGTATGCAATGAAATACAGACGGACACAATTAATCTCTCTGTGCTCTGTTTCCTCCAAATTAAAATAAGCTAATGCATACGTAGAAAGGCTGATTACATATATGTTATGAGGACGTGCTGCCATGGTATACAAGGGAGAAAGAAATACAGTTTACACAAGTTGAAGCCTACTTCCCCTGACGACAAAAAGTGAAAATGATTTGCAGAAATTATAATGAATCTTGTGTAAATGTGAATAATTATAGTTCAATAGCATTTACTGATTTGAGGATTTGGACTGTCTCTAATTTTAATATATAAGTGTTCTAATGAAAATAAAAATGCACAAACCATTCCTTTTTGTAATTGTATTGATTTTATACATTTTGTTCCCTGTAAACTTTGATTCTGTGTTTGTATATGTTAAGGACCTAGTCAAGATCTTAAATCAAGTCCTTTCTTTATAAAGCTAGAGAGTATACAGAAACAAATCAGTGATAAAATAGACTTATAATAGTACTAGCTGAAATGCCCGTTCTTCTCATGGGAAGAAAAGGTTTATGGAAAACGTCTTAATCACTTCCCTCTTAAAATACCGTATCTATTTCAATGAAAGTGTAATCATAAATATAAAAAATATTTGTGTGGCATACATTATGAAACACCCTATTCTACAGATTATACCTTTAATTTATATGATTAAAAATCCACTTTGAAGTTGGTACTAACTCTTTTCCAAAATACTATAAACAGGTCAACATTTATCCGACACCGAAAACCATAATTTGACAACTGTTATTTTTTCATTTTACTATCCTACTCTTCTACCACCTTGTGCCAATGAAGATGATATTAGACTTAAATAGCATTGTGAGCGCCACTGTTTATTTCAGCGTCCCCGAAAACTATCGATTTCACTTTAATATAAATCAGTTTGCATTAATTTTACATGGCAATCCCTCGAACTTCCACCCCTTGAGTGTCCTATGCCACATTATTTTGTCTATTGTCATTGAAAGTCATTTATCTACGAATTGTGGTTAAAATTGCTCCAGAAGTTTCACAGTCATGCTAGATTATACATTTATACTGTACATACACCATTTCCGAACATATATAGATGTGCGATCAACACGTTTGGCGCTTCCCTTCTAAATTTCCAATTCAGTTGAAATGCTCATTCATGCTTAAACTTGGGATTAAATGTCATTACGATTGCAACCTAAAACCTTGATGAACCCAAACTATAGATTCGACTCAAATCTCTCATTTGGGGCATTTTATGTTTCACACATTTTCACCTTGAACTTAAACGCTTCCAGGTAATTATCAATTTCATCAAAATCGAGAATAATTGATTCGACACAATGGTAGACCGTTTTCAATTATGTTCACATATCAACCTCTTCCTACCATCCCAGGCGTACTAACGGGAGTTAAACATAGATTTTAATGGTATAGAGATTGTTGACAATCTTTTTAGGGGCTTCGTAAACTATGAATTTGATACTAATAGGAGTCGTTTATTTTTATTTCTCCTCATATGCAACCGTGGAGTAGTAATCTAGTTGAACTTAGACTTAAACTGCATCGGAAGTGTTGTTATTCATCTGTATTACATTCCCGAAGCTTGGGCTGTAAAATAATATCCGTCGTTATCGAACATTGTGTGTGTTACTCTCTTCGATTCTCCGTAGGTGGGACAGGGGTTTTTACCCCTACTGGTGGCTGAACTCAAAGGTCATCAGAATTGCTACCTGTCAATTTAGAAAGCTAGGGAATAGACATTAACATCAGTCATTTTCGATTATTTTTCCATTCACAAATTCAGGGTGCTAATAATGGCTAAAAGTGAACTTAATCCTGCAATACGCGCTCGGGCTACTATTGTAGCCCAGAATTTTTGTTTTTCTTGCCGCAAAGTAGTTTGAGATGCTAACACAAAGGTTGTCTGTGCACCTTTCTATCAACTTCCAGTCTGCGTCTTTAATGTGTGGTCGAACGTATAACCGAAACGAGCTCATTGCTATTCTACTTGAAAGTTTGATGGGCTACGTCTGTAGCCTGCGCGACTTTTGCTGTCACAAGTGTTCCAAAACATGAAACGTATTTTTCATCATAGTATGAATGTTGATCGGATGGTCAATGAGTTTGGATAATGCCAGCTCTTATTAGAAATGTCTTATAGATTGCAATAGTAATGGGAAGAATATTTTGAGTCGGAAGAGCTGCATTTTTCGGACACAGAAATTGTGAAAATGCAGAAGGTGTTACTGAGAATTCCAGGTAGCAGGAATCACTGATACCTGTTGATGATAGTGGTAGTAAAGACAGTTGTAAAGTAAATTATTATGTAGTAAATGACAATTTCAGATGAAAAAACTCCTACTTGTAATATTTGCAATCGTGCTCATAATATTTTGCTTCGTTTTCCTGGACCTAAAGGAGAGGCCAGGTCTGCATGGTCGTAACTTGAATGTCTAGAATAGCTTTTAGATGCAAACATTTTCAGACTTATAGTTAATTGTAGCAATATTTACATTGACAGTGTTGGAAAGAGATTTGTATGTGACGAGACTTACAGACTTACATACAGACGAGACTGAAATACATGCCTTTCTTGGCATTTTGATGCATTTGATGAGCGGTAAATGCTTGAAGGAAAGTGTGTATTTAGTCCATTGTATCTGCATTGTCCACTCAATCACTTGCATGCAGAACAAACTTCGAGGAACTTGAATAGGAAAACATAAAAATAAAAATATATGAGAGTAAGTTGCATATGTATAATTATGCAAAATGGTAATCAAACTTTTGATAGCAAGAAATCATAAAAAATATTTTGCTTAAAAGATATATGTTTTGTCGATAGTACGTTTATTTGTGAGCTTTGTTTGTAAAATTTTTGCAAACTAATGCGTATTTTAAAAACAATTCCGACATATATAACGATGAAGAAAATTTCGAAATGAGCCAGATGGTTGCATTTTTGCTAAATAGAAATAACTGTTACAGTCCTATTCGTGTATTACTTTTGAAAACTGAATGGCGTTGATCTTCTTTGTGTATGCATAATAAACATACAGGGTGAGTCAAAAGTCCTTGGACACCTGCAGAAGTTTGAAAATCGACGGGAAAAGTAAACAATGATGATGGGAACAGAGATTTGATGAAGGGCCGCAACTTTTGGAGTGTATGTCATTCACCGTCGCCATCTTAAAATCCGCCATTTTGGATTCAAGTCATTTTTTTTAAATCGGAAGGGGAGTGTATGACACATCAAATAACACTAGCTTGAGCTCAGGAATTTGGCGGTGTAATTTGTTTTTTCAATGTTGTACAGTTTAGAAGTTATTAATGTTCAAACGTGGGAAATTACCTTGATACTGAACGCTACAACACATATTCTACGTGTTATCCATTTTGTGCAATGCACAACTGTAGTCGCCGCAACCACTCTGACTGCACACGGAGAAGAATGTCTCCTTAAATTTGGTCACAAGCTTGTTAGATGCGTTCCTCCAGGTGTATCAAATCACGGATTGGCTCAGCATACACTATCTGCTTAAGATGTCTCCATAGATGATGATTCGAAACTAATATCGGTCAATTTCGATCATTTTTATGTCTCTCCTAGGAGTGATAGAGTATGTCCTCTTCTAACATCAGAACTTTCACTTAGAGTGCACCAAAACTTTCACCATTCAACTTATGGATGCAGAAAATAATGGATTCGACACCAATATATTTTATTTTGAATTATGTTTACCTGCCACAGCACTTCATTAAGGAATACTAATCAAAATGAATTTGTATTTGGACGGCATCGTAAGTGTTCATCTCAACGACTCCGAAAAGTATGGATTCGACACCGCTATCAACAGTTTTCGTTTGTTTTTATGTCACTCACCCTACTGAAATTGCACTTCCATTTAAATAGGATGCACAATTGGAAAACGACCATTAGGAAGACCTAGGCGCGGATGGGAGGAGAATATTAAAACGATCTCCCAGAAATAGAAATACAAAGTAGAAACTGAAACCAATTCGCTTGGGATAGAAGTCAATGGAAAGCTTTTGTGAACTCGGTATTCAAATCTTCGAAATTCCATAGAGTACATAGTTAGTTTACTCCTGCTACTCCCCTATGTGTACTAGGGGGTATTACTTTCACTGAAAGATGTACTTGAACATTAGGTTCATGGGAACTGATACCAATGGACTCCAGAAAAAATGCATTCACCACTATCATTTGTTTCCGATCATTCATATTTATCTTTCTTCCACTCCTCCTAGGTGTGTACGGGGGCTAACCGCGGGAGTACTTTCCCCCATAATGTAAGTAATAGATGTATCAAGCTTGGTTCAAACTGCTCTAGATTTTCCAAAATTATGCTGGAGTTACACAAACACACACACAAACATCACCACACACCCCACACACATATGCACATTCATACATACATTTATATATATACATATATAACGATAAATCATGAAAACGCAAGGAAAATCGTTTCTTTCTGTGCAGCATGACTGCCATCAATGTGACTGTGTGCTAGCACACATTGAAATCGACTTACTTCTCTAGAAAACTGAGTGTCAAATTTGGCAACGTTGCAGGACGTCAAAATGGTGGTTTCCGTATCAAGTATATTAACACTGGACGCCGAATGACGGTGTATATGCACCGGAAGCCAAATTGTAGAAGTTTTAAAAGGAAGTCAAAATGATAGAATTCTGTATTGAAAAAAACTTTATTTTGTTTTGGAGTATACTTATGAGTTTCGTGATGTACATAGTTGATTAACTGTATATACTCCAAACGGTATAGCTCTAAACATGATATAGCAAGTACAGTACTGCATTAAAAAGGGACGTCAAATGACGTTGTTTTGAAAGGACGTCAAAATGATAGAGTTCTGTATATATATATATATATATATATATATATATATATATATATATATATATATATATATATATATATATATATATATATATTCACTTTCTAAACGAACAGTATATTTTAACTGACTGTCTAGCAAATATTGTTCTATTCGCTTCCTTTAATGTGCAGTCACAAAGTTTACAAAGTTTCTAAAAAAATATTCATGCTTTGCAGATATCCATATTTTTATTATCTTCTATTTAAGTAAATTTAGCTTTGAAAAAATCATTTCTTGTCTTACTTCAATTTTCCTTGTGGTATTCTTTTGTGAATGTCGTGATGTAGGAATTTCTGTTTTCACGGCAATGTTTCTGATTTAGCAAAGTTAGCGAGAGTAACGCAGTTATCATTTCCTTCCTCATGTACTCTTTCATTAATTATAATCAGTTTGAAAATGCCTTCTGGTACTATTTGTGCATTAAAATCCCCTATATAATTTTCAGATGTATCGTGGAGTTGGTCAATGACACGTACCACTTGCTTGTCCTTTTTATCGTTATTCTCTTCTTCTGTAGAAATTTATGTATTATGTCTATAAAGTATGGGTACATAAGGATTTATAATTATTTGCTTTTGTTTTTCCAGATTGAATGATGGCTCTGTCTAAAGAAGAACAGGTCGAGTTTTTATTCTTAAGTGGACGAGAAGGATGTTCATATCTCAAAATTGCGGAATAATTTAACCTTCGACTTCCACATCGTTAAATTATTTGTTTTACTGCAGTCGGAAATTAATTACCAAGTTTAAAGAAACAGACAGTTTATTGGACAAACCCCGTTCCCGACAACCAAAGACCTCAGACGATACGAAAGGGACTGTCTTGGTTAGAATTATGCTTGCCCAAAGAAATCGCTTTATCGAACATCCACGGAGTTTGGTGTTCCAAGGTCAATCATGCACAAAATTCTGGCAGGGGAGAAGTTTCATCCGTACAAGTTTCATATATTGGATCACTTAAATGAAGGTGACCTCGATAGACGCATGCAGATGTGTGAATGGTTTGTAGATAAATTGCATGAAAATATCAATTTTACTTAAGACAGTGTGTTGTTCAGTGATGAAGCTGTGTTTTTGTCAATGGTGAAAGGAACAAACAAAATCTTCGATACTGGTCTCAAAGCAATAAACATTGGAGGAGTCCATCCAAACAGCAGGGCTACCAAACTGTGATGGTGTGGTGTGGATTGTGGAAAGCTCACGTACTAGGACCTCTCTTCTTTGATGAACATGTAATGAATGAGACTTATCTGAACATGCTAAGAGACAAATTGGTGCCTCAAATTGAGCGTTTTGGTAAGGGATTTCCAGACTGGTTTCAGCAGAATGGAGCTCTACACATTTCGCTGCAGCTGTTAGAGATTGGTTGAATGACAATTTTCCTGTCTAGATTGGGGGAAGCGGTCATGTGGACCCGTTGTTCGTCAGACCTTTCTCCTCTTGATTTATTTTTCTGGGGTATGCTGAATGAGAAAGTTTACTCGTTGAAGATTAGAAATTTAAACCACCTAACGGAACACATTATCAGTCAGTGTACTAAAATCTACGGCAATTCAGTCCTATTCCATCGAGTTCACCTTCATCTTGCAAATTATGCATTGATCAGCAAGGAAATCATGTTGAAAATATTATTAACATTAAATTGATTAAATGTGTTTTACCCTGATACCCGAGCTTTATGGACACCCTGTAAATATGGAACAATAGTGTCGCATCATCGATCTTCAACGGTGATAAAGGATAGTATACCAATACAATATATTTAATTGCTGATACTATTGATTTCCTGACGAAAAGTCTAGTTTCTAGTCGGTTTTTCAATCTAACTTCCTGAACTCTCGATATGTGTTTTTAAGTATCTTCCGCGAAAGAGGGGGAACAAGTTGCTGTGGCCGAGATTTTTCAATGGTTGGATGCAGGCAGTGTTGAACATTGAATTATTTCACGGGGTTCGCTGTGCACTGTCTTGTTAGCCTCCCTCGTATCTATTTCGTCTTTCAATACAAAACTCAGTATACACATTTGCTAACTCCTGTAGTATTTTTGAGATACATTTCCCCGGGGCCACTCCAGGGGCGTCCAAAGTTGATGGGAGGGTTTTCTAAAGGGAATTTTCCCGACATTCTCCTTATTTTCCTTGTTCAATGACACTATGGACTCAAATGCATTGCACCCCTGGATAGCTTGTTTCGTGCTAAGGAGAATGAACAATAAAACCATGACTTTCCAATGAACAGTATTGATGCAATAGCTATTTCACTGCGAGTATACGATTTTCTATATATTAAAAAGGATAATGGGCTCCAGGAAATTACTCTGTTGTCCATAGCACCTAATTGTTTGTGCATGAACATATCTTTCTTATGTTTATCGAATAGACTAAAATTGATTCGGATGCCCTCATGACATATTTATGTAATTTCCTTGTCAGTTCACTAACTTTCGAAGAAGCCTTCGTACTAATATCGACAATATAGTTTTATTTTGTAAATAAGTAAGATTTGTAAAACAGCATCCACCAAAGTGATTATAGCTCTTAAAAGTTTTCCATTATGATTGAATGCTCTTTTATATTAATTATTATATACAGGAATTTAAACTTTTGGTGCTTAACATAATGTATTTCCCATACGTTTTTGAAGCAATGGTGAGAAAATCATACATATGAGAAGAAAATACAAATTATATATGCGCTTATTTAACCATATGCAACATAATCCATAGATATAGTGTCGGCCACACCGGATGCAAATTTTGGCGAGAACACAAATTTTGGCTTCCCTGCCGCCCGCCGATCAGGTCAATGACCTAGGGGTACCTAGGACCACCTCCGATCGGGAGTACCTTGGCTCACCCCTTAAATATTGGAACGGGTACATAGGACCAGCACCTTAAATTTTGAAAATCGTCAAGTGTAAAAATTGGATATGGTAACCTAGGACCAGGTGTGCACCTCTTAAAGTATTGGGGTCAATCCCGTTCCATTTCATAGGTAAAAAAGTGCCAAAATTTAAATTTCGGAGGTTTTTTTACCTAAGTTAAACCCTTTGATGAGGTGTAATTACCTTGTATGGATGTATGGGCGTTCAAATAAGTCAATTCCCTATCGCAAGATATGGGAACATTGTTGTACACTTTCAAAAATTTGGGAGGGCTACCTTGGCCTACAACTTAAATTTTGGAAATTTGCCTATTTCAACTTTTGGTATAGCAGTACAGAAGCAGTATGTAAATGATCCATCTGCGTCACCCCCTCCCCAAATCCGTGACTGACTATAACTTCTCCGCCACCCCCTCACTGAATGCAGTACACGCTTGATACTGCCCAATACGCCAGTGACCTCTAGCACAGAAGGAATACATTTTACAGAGGGAATGACATCCTATCATTTAAACGTCTCTTTCTTAACTTTAATTGAGATATTTTTACTTCGATCGTATCATTGTTAGATACATTAACTTAAGATCCTTAGAATAAATTTAATCTCTATTCAAAAGAACTCATTGTAATGGTTCAGTCCGTATAATTGTTCTAAAGCCAAGGCTTTCATTGTATTTGAAAATCCACATGAGGAAGATTCTTATGAATATATATATATATGACTTCCCCCTCAGCCTAACTATGTTACTACATGGTTGTTGTTCACTATTTTCCACGAATACGGATTTGAGAAGGGGTGGTAAAGGACTTATGGCCCACCCTGTATATATATATATATATATATATATACAGGGTGGGCCATATATATATATATATATATACAGGGTGGGCCATATATATATATAAATATACAGGGTGGGTCATATATATATATATATATATATACAGGGTGGGCCATAAGTCCTTTACCACCCCTTCTCAAATCCGTATTCGTGGAAAATAGTGAACAACAACCATGTAGTAACATAGTTAGGCTGAGGGGGAAGTCATATTTTGACGGCTACCAAGATGGCAGTCATCTTGAAAGCCGCAATCTTGAATTCATGTCAAGATTTTTGAATGGAAAGATATTCATGCTGCACATTATTTTAAACTAAACTTTAAAGAAAAACACAATGGTGAAATCGGTTTGTTGATATCTTAATTTGTTCAAAAGTTACAGGCATTTCAAATTGCTAATTTTACCTGTCACGCATGGCGGAGCACATGCTCTAAGTGACCCCCATCCCGAGTTATGCACTAGGTAAGTTGTTCAACACAATTGTCCATGACCCTCAAAAGAGTTTCTGTCGAAATATCGGCACAGGCTGCAAATATGTGTTCTTCCAGGAGTTCAAGATCCCGGATCTTTTCGGCGTATACTTTTGCCTTCAGATGACCCCACAGATAAAAATCCAAGGGCGTCAGATCTGGTTATCTTGCTGGCCATTCAATGGGACCACGGCGCCCAATCCAACGTCCTGGAAATTGTTCATCCAGATAGGTTCGGACCTGTAATCCCTAATGCGGAGGACCACCATCCTGCTGGAAAAAGAGTGGAAATGTGCGGACAATATGGAAGGAGGGATGAGATCCCACAACATATCCAAATATCGTTGAGCAGTGAGGGTACCAGAAACGATGAATGGATCCATTAATGTGGTGCCCCATAGACCACACCACACCATTAATTTGCCTGTACCTACCATTTTGTAAGGTCCAATGTACTGAGGATTTGTCGGGTACCAATACAGTTTTGCTTATTCACTTCCCCAGTGACATAAAAATTGGCCTCATCGGAAAATAAAAATTATGTGTGGAATGTGGGATCCGTTTCCAACTGTGCAAGGGTCCAGTCGCAAAATCCCACACGACGATCAGGGTTATCTTCAGATTGATGTTGTTGAAGTTGCAATTTGTACGGATGCCACTTGCTTTTCTGTAAGATACGTCTGATAGATGTACGGCTGACACCACATTCCATGGACAGACGACGGGTATTGCGGTTTAGTGATGTAGCAAATGATGCCAGCACTGCTACTGATGTGGCTTCATCTGTTTCGGCCGTGAGTCTTCAACACCTGAGTATATCTGCTATTGAACCAGTATCCATGAACTTCTGGAAGAGTTGGGACACACTAACATGGGACACAGGATGTCGATCTGGATGCTTGGCATTAAAATCAGCTGCTACAACCCTTGCACTTCTTCATCTTCATGCCCTGATCAACTCCTTACTCTCTGGTGTCGTTAGCGGCATAATTATTCACCTGCAACAACAGAAACAGTACGGTAAAATTAGCAATTTGAAATACCTGTAACGTTTGGACAAATTAAGATATATACAAACCGATTCCACAATTGTGTTTGTCTTTAAATGCTATCCTAAAATGATGTGCTGCATGACCATCTTCCTATTTACGTGAATTCAAGATGGCGGCTTTTAAGATGGCCGCCATCTTGATCACCATCACAATCCGAGTTAACCCTCGGCTTGCTATGTTACTACATGGTTGTTGTTTACTATTGTCCACGAACACGGATTTTACAAGGGGTGGTAAGGGACTTATGGCCCACACTCTATATATATAAACTAGTATATAATTAAAAGGAATAAATTGTTGGTAACATAGTTTAAACGCTGCATCGCCTTAGGCTTGAATCCCATTATTTTTTCTCTTCCAGATTGAATGTTCCATACAATATTTACGTGAATTCCATACAAACATAATTACAGTTGGAGAAGACAAAGACTCACTTATTAATACAAATTAAGAAAGAGATTTTTCTTATTTTTTCTTTTATTCATGGTTAATGTAATATGGTTTAGATGTGGAATCCCAGTAACGTAACGCTTTCGAAGTATTGAAGTGTTTATGTAGGAAAAGGATGTTTCAAAATATAATGTAATGCACTCATAACGGAATACTGTCACGGGATAGACAAACAGGATAGAGTCAGCGTTGAAAACTCATAACTTTTTATCAAAACTTTCCAAGATTGGAAAAGGCTTTATAATATTTATTAAACATTATATATAAGAACTATAACTAAACTTATATCTAATACTACAACTTCTCTACTTCTCTTCTATCCCATAATGTCCCCAAGCTTTTTTATTTACACCATGCTATAGTATGTGTATTTTATGATCACTCGGATCTAACGCTAAATTATTAAGAACTTTAGTATATACATCATGCTTATCACTACCAATAAGGTTTATATCTTTATATGTTTTTATATTATGGAATAGGGTTTTCTAAAATGATCAAACTTCAACTCTTTCGCTACTACATATTTAATTATTCCTGTTACTTTATCTATTTTCTATTCTAAAGACATGCATCTTAGATCGTAATTCAATAAATTCGGTCATTATTTTACCATTGTTTTCATCTATTATTTTGCCTAATACATTTTCTGTTTATTAGTGATATTCAATATTTATTGTCCTTTTCGTATTCGCTTGTATGAAATAGATCAACCATTTCATTGGTTTTATCTCATATATAAGACTATCAGTATCCATGTAACATAAATCTACATTGATTCCATATTTAGATTTTATAGTGTTGTAATGGTAACCGTACATTAATAATTTAGATAATTCTAATACAATCATTTCAACATATATTGGTTTATTGATTATTATTTTTTCTTTCTTCATATGTATCGCACACAAATCTTCTGTAAATATTGTTCTGTAATCAAAGTTCGGTTTCGCTGTTAAGTTTTCAAACTACTTCGGAAAACATTCTAAGGTAATACATGGTATCTTTCTAATATTTTCCATTGTCTTTCCGAAAATACCGTTATTCATTAATTTGTAAAAGTCCTTTTCGAAATCATTCTTGGTTTTCGTTTTCATATTAGTATTTAAATCAATATATTTCCTTAGCCAATTTGATTGCTTGAACTCTAATATTATACGAACCTTTTTCAATCTCATCGCAAGTGACATATAGAGATTTAAATTTGGGTAGTGAATAACCTACCTTTCTTTGTTATGAAGTGTGGTTAATAATTCTGATTGTTTTGATCCTGGTGGACACATGTTTTCAGAAGCTAATGATACATCTGAATGCTCATTCTGTAGATATTTTGGGTCATCTAAATCAACTTCTAATATATAACCTACCTCAGAATCATCTGGAACATTCATTATATCTATGTAAAGTTTAGTCCATTTAAAGTCTTTACGGCATTTTGGCTCATACTATACCCGTATAAGTTATTTGCATCTAAATATGCTAGATACTTTGAATATTCATTATTGTTATAGTTTCCCATATATTTGTTGTTTGCTTTTACATATCATTTCCTACAGTGCGAGATTCCACCTCTTATACATCTCTGTATCATTAACATCTTATCATAATCCATCAACATTTCAGATTGATTTTTGTCATCTTTAACATTGAATCCCATAGTAAGCCCGGAGGAGTCAAATACCAAGCAGAGTCTAAACCATAATTTTACATATATATTTCTTGTAGCTATAAACGTTAATTGAAATGTTACTTCTCATTTCGAACTTTACTATGCCTTTTAACTGTAAAAAGAATACAATCACATCACGATACTTATGTTCTAATTCTTAACACGTTTTACATAGTTGGAAGGTCTTTCAGGATGTGATTCACAGTCTATAGGTTTTAACTAACTTCCCACACAATATAAGGAATATTTATTGACTTTATTTTGAACACTAATTACTGCTTTCTTATCTTTGATTGGTTTAGGAAGTTCAATATAGGAAGAAGCTCTTAATGGTACATATTTGTTTAGTCTGAATTCTAAATGTTTAATCTGGTGCAATTTTCATGCTGGTCCCCACCTTTAAATTCTTCCATTTTTCTATGAAGTTTTTGTTTAGTATTGTTTATTATTTATGTAAGTCAGTTAATTATAATATTCTCTCCTTTGACGTTTTAAAATTAAATACTTGTACTTATTTTTCTTTCATAAAGTCACAAATGAAAACAAGATTAACTTTAGCAGGATGGAAATGTTGTTGTTCTTTGGTATTGTTAATTGCATCTCTTCCACTTTCATCTAAAAATTTTGTTGGGTCTTTATATCCACCTATGTTATCGATGTTAATTGTCTGTAATGCCTTTTTAAATACTGTTTCTTCTATTTCTACTTTAATAAGTATGCATGGTGGTTTAGTTTCCTCAACCATTTCGTCTTCAAATGGAGTGATAAATCTTTCTTTCTTTCCAGTTTCTTCGGTGTCAGTTGTTCAATTATTTCTTCTTCAAACGGGCATAGTGTTAAATATCTCTTTCTAAACAGTCTTCTAGGTTTCGGTTCTCCAAAGAGGTCTTCTTGAAATGAGAATACATTCTGTCCTATCAGGTTTCCTTTGAATGATTTAAGATCATCTTTCTCTAGTAAGTAAATAAGTTGATCTTTCAGCAGTTGGATGTATCCTCTAATATCCCTTTCTCTGCACATCTGCTTGAACCCAATGACAGTGCACGTATTATAACTCATTTTCTAGAAAAAGTACAGATTTCTTAAATTTCATGTTTGTGCTCCATCTGCCGTCTGTCCGCGACCGCTTATTCACTATACCCGCAGCTAACTTCTATATCTAGAGGCTTCCACTCAATCCGCAACCTGAGGACGCTCTATGCTGTGGTGACAGGAACCCACATTACATAGATGATACTATCATGAAAGTATCTATTTGGTAATATAGTTTTAAGGGTATCATCTAAATGTACTAATCCCTTTGAACCATTCCTCGTTTGGATAAGATTCCAGGCTCTAATTTCATAGAACTTAGACTTACCTAGATCTGCAAGTTTAACAGGTTGCAACTCTTTGTGTTTACATTTTTCAGTTAGGTAATAGGTCGGACATTTTATCTGGATACTACACCTCTTATAAGATTTATTTTTGACAATTTCATTTTTGTCGTATTCTTCTAGTTCTTCGTCTTCTTCTCCTTCGTACATTACTATTTCTATTCTGGTACTCTAGAACTGCCGCGATACCATATGAAAATTCTATTAGGGGATTTCAATGCAAAGGTAGGACGAGATGATGTTTTCAAACTAATTATAGGGAACGAAAGTCTGCATAAGGAAAGTAATGACAAAGTGTTAGACTCTTAATCTGTGCAACATCCAAAAACCTAATCGGGAAGAGTAAAATACTACCACATCGCGACGTTCATAAACGCACTTGGACATCACCAGACGGAAAAACACAAACAAATTGATCACGTTTTAGTAGATAGAAGAAGGCAATCTAGCCTAAATGATGTCCAGTCGTTTAGAGGGGCTGATTGTGACACTGACCACTACCTGGTAGCAGCGATAATACGAGAGAGATTATCATTCAATAAAGGTAATATTCATTGTCCGAAAACGGAGAGATTCAATTTAAAGAAATGAGAAGAGAGCCAGGTATTAGAGAAATACCAGATTGAAGTTTCGAATAGATTCTCGGTTTTAGAAAATTCGAAGTGTACTAGTGTTGAGGATATTTATATTGAAATTAGAGATAGTATTAAAATTGCAGCAAAAGATAAATTGGGACACGCGGATATACGTAGGAACAAACCATAGTTCGACCAGGAATGCATTAAACTAGTAGAGAAGAGAAAAGAGACAAAATTACGTCGGCTACAAAATCCGAATGGAATAACTACACAGAATTTCCAAGACATCAGACGGGAAACTTCCAAAACTTTTAGAACAAAGAAACGTGATTTTCTGAAAGCTAAAATTAAGGAACTAGAAGATAATAGTAAAACTAAAAAAAACATTCGGGACATCTATAATGGGATCAACGAATTTAAGAAAGGCTATCAACCTCGTTCTATATATTTAAGAAAGCTAACCGGACAGTTCTCCCTGTTACGCATAGAAACCTAAATAGATGGAAATATTTCTGATTTGCTGAACACGCATGAAAAAACTAATTTGCATGGAGAAAAAGGAGATACACACCGTAAAACCGTATATTCCAGAACCCAACCAAATAGAAGTAGAAACAGCTATAATGAAATTAAAGAAATACAAATCTCCCAGGGGAGACGAAATTCCGCTTGAGTTAATTTTAGCTGCAGGCGAAAAATAGTGGAACAAGATACACAAACTCATTCTCCTTATCTGTAACAAGGAAGAATTGCCACAAAAGTGGTTAGAAACAATCATTGTTCCAATTCACAAGAATGGCGACAAAAGTGACTGTAATAATTATCGAGGCAATTTCTTCTGTCAACATCCATAAAATCCTTTCAAATATTCTATTAGCAAGTTGAACCCCATACGAAGATAAAATTATTTAAGATTATCAGTGCGGATTTAGACGAAATCGATCAACTATCGACCAAGTGTTTATCTTTCGACAAATACTCAAAAAGAGGTGGGAATACAACACCCCGGTTCGTCAACTATTTATTGATTTTAGAAAGCCTACGACTCGGCTAGGAGAGAAACATTATACAAAGTTCTTACAGAACGTGGAATACCGAGAAAGCTAAATAGATTAATTAAGATATCTCTTTAATGAATCCCAAAATAAAGTCCGGGTAGGAAAACTTTTGTTAACGGGCATTCACGTCGAAAATGACATGAAACAACGAGATGCGTTGTCGCCATTATTATTCAACTTTGTTCTAGAATACGCTATAAGTGAAAAAAAGATAGCAATCAGGGCCTTTAGCTGAATGGGGTTAACCAGGTTATGGCATATGTTGATGATGTAAATTATTAAGGAATGTTAGAACAAGAGAAAGGAATGCAGAGGTCTCATTAAACGCTTGCATGGACATGGCTTTAGAAGTGAATGCAGAGAAAACTAAATACATTCAAGTTCGTCGGGACCGTAATTCGGCAAATTATGGATGCATTAAAATTTAAATAATGCTTTTGATAAAATGGATACTTTCAAATATCTAGGATCAATATTAACAGACGAAAATCATATTCACGAAGAAATTAATTGTCGACTAAAAGCACGGAATTCGCGTTATTATTCGTTTCAAAATATCTTGTCGTCGCGAACTTGGTCGAGGAATTTGAAGCTTAAAATATATAAAGCGATAATCATGCCTGTTGTTCTGTATGGTTGCGAAACATGGTATTTTACTCTGAGGGAAGAACATAGACTGAAAGTATTTGAAAACAAGATAATAAGACTAATATTCGGACCCAAGAGGAACGTTAAGGGGGAATGGCGGAAACGCCATAACGAGGAACTACATAATTTATACGGTTTACCCATAACAGTTAGGGTCATCAAGTCTAGGAGGCTTAGTTGGGCAGGTCATGTAGCTAGAATGGAAGAAAGTAAAAACGCGTTCAAAGACTTGCCTGGAAGACGAATCGAAAACAACCATTAGCAAGACCTATGCGCAGATGGGAGTACAATATTAAGATGGATCTCGCAGAAATAGGAATACTAAGTAGTAACTGGATCCAATTGACTAAGGATAGAAGTCAGTGGAGAGCTTTTTTGAACGCGGCATTGTACCTCCGGGTTTCATAGGCCATAGAGTTAGTTCTGGTTCTCTACTAACTGGCTTTCACCTTCAATCTCATCTTCTTCCGTTTCTATGATGTTACACACTGCCCTAGAAATTTTAACTGAATCATAATACTCTGTAGCATCATCAAGTATATCACTATGTTCAATGATTTCCTGCAAATTCTTAGATTTCTTCTACATAATGGACAGCTAACGTTTACACACAACAACTCTGAAGAGTATTTTACAAAATATATGATTACATACAGTTTTAAATTTGTAAATATTATTCGGAAGACAAATAGAACAATTGATATCATCAGCTACGTCTATCTCATCACAAAATCCATTGAAAAGTTTAAACTTAAAATCAGAAGTTATTTTTGATATCCTACATTCTCACACCAGTAGATTTGATCTCAAAACTCTAGTATTAAATCTTCAGATAACACTTGATCACGTACTATGATGAGCCAAGAAAAAGTTGTCTCCGAAATCTCTAATGAACTGTTCACTAAACTTACCTTTAACTACTAAGATGTACCAACAATCACTGTCTTTAAGTATTCTCTAGTGAAGCCTTCTGATAACTTCCGAGAAACCTTCAACTGTGCGCAAAGATCATCATTGAACTTGTATTCAAATTACCTTATAAAGTCTTCTGATAATTTTTGTTCACTTGCAATGTAACGCCAAAGTACATTGCCCTTAAATTCTCTTATAAAGCCTTGTGATAACTTTTGTCTAGATGAAACTTCCATACAATCGACGCTGTTTACGAATTCTCTCATGAAGTCTTCTGATAATTTTTGATTACATAAGATTTCTTTCTAATTCATCTTATCTTTGAATTCTCTTCTAAAGTTTTCTGACAAATTTGGTATTTGCTTACACTATTCCAATTCATCTTCTTAACATTCAAACGTCTAGTGATATCTTGTCTTAAATCTTCATCTCCATACATTTTGATCAACTCATGCAATGGAACTTTCTTAAACAGCTTATTTATCATAGATTTGTAATTTCTGTTTTCTTAACTGAGTTGTTGTGACTTAAATTCTAAGCATATTACTTTTTTCTATAAGTTCATCTTTTCTTAAACTCTTTAGTTGTGAGGTAGTAATCATGGTTTTCGAAAAAGTTTGTATACTTTAAAAAGGAAGTTCATTTTTATAGAGCTTTACAAAAAATGAAGTTACTCATATTTAAATACAGAAGGTCCTAATCGAAGATTTCACTTGCTAAACAAGTAATATCTCTTACATCTGTATTCAATCGTGTGTATTATTCCTTAGATGATGAAGATTACGATCTTTTAATGAATGTGGAGTATGATACAGATTATATTATTGTAGCCCAGATGAATATGATAATGTAGATGATAATGATGAAAGGACTAATCCTGATTCGATTAATTTTTGTATTGCTCTTGGTAAGGTAAATCATTTATTTAAAAAGGTTGTTAAGGAAGATAACGAACGCCTTAAACAAAATATTATTCAAAACTATTTTATGAACTTTTCAGATAAAACATTAGATACAGCAACAGATAAGCAATGATCTTATATGCGTTTTAGTGGAAATGTTACAAAATATTTCATACGTAAATACAAGGATAAGATCGATTGGGATAACTTATCGCATAATGACTTATCTGAAGATGTCACAAGAGAGTTTGCAGACAGAGTTGACTGGTTGACTATAATTTGAAATGACGTATCGCAAGATTTCATAAGAGAGTTAGCTAATAAAGTTAATTGGGATGGTATATCATGATTTCAAACTTCATCTGAGAACTTTATAAAAGAGATTATGCTGATAGAGTATGTTGGATAGGAATTTCATCGAGACAATGTTTATCAAAAGCTATTGCTTTAGAATTTAAAAATAATATTCCTAATGGGCTTTTATTTCTGTATAAACACTATTTTGATTACAGTGTACCTGAGGATCCGAAACCTCCAGAACTTCTTTCGCTTTCGTTATCAAATTCTCTAACTACTTAGATTGATAATGACTCATGTTTTATTAAAAACAAACTGTGCAATTCTCTGAAATTTTTGAGGAACTGTTTCACCATAAGGAAGGAAGATAAAAGATCTAAGCATCGCGTTAACTCCAAATACTTCACAGATATACAATACTATCGATGTTCTTTTCTTTATTAGTACGATAACTTCTTTGTAATACCTACTGTCTCCTAAACTTGATCTAGAAAAGATTTTCTGAAAGTATCCTTTTGGTATGTCTATCTCAACTTCAGTTTTAAATAGATGAGTATGTCCAGGTTTTATTCTCACAGTCTCGGAAGAATAGAGATCATAGCCAGCAGAATATTTTAACATAACTCTAGGAATAACACTATATCCATTTAGACAAACTCTGAGAGTCATAATGTGATACTCACTTTTATGAGATAGTTCATAAAAGTTTTCATTTTTATTTTTCAACTAGCACCTTGAAGTCATCACAACGAATTCGGTGCGATGACCTTGACAAAATATTCAAACACATGGTAACCAATCATAGAAATAGTCGATTTCTTTAACTAGGTCTTCTTCTGATAGTGATGTACAAAACGCATTACCTTTACCTTTACGGATATCTAGTTTTTGTTGCATCATGTTAAACAGTTGAACAATGTTAGGGTCTCTAAACTTTTCACAAATGTTCTCGAGGTTTAGATATTTCTCATACGCTTCATAAGAGATTTTCATAAACTCCTCTTCTGACATCTGACAGTATAATAAGGGAAAGGATCATCTAGTTTGTTCTTCTTGCATACGATTAGACAAGTATCTTTTAAACTGTCATTAGTATATGGTGCTGTTTCTTATTTAAAGCGCTGTTTTAAATCCTTATTTTTTTCCAATTTTTGTTCTATTTATTCTACTCTTTATTCTATTTATTTTTATCTTATCATGGTATTGCTTAAAGTCTTGAGTGAATTAGTCAAAAATTATTTTACAACACTTATCGTAAAAATCAATTGAGATCCAAAACAAGATAATTAATTATAATTCCTTTCTTACATATGTTCCTGTTATAATTGTGTTTTCTCCTCTTTTATTATGTATGTAGAGCTGTCCCTATCATCGGAGGAATTGCTTTCTCTACTATAATGTTCTACAAGCTCGTTTGATTCTTTATTTTTCAACCTGTTATCAAACCTTTTAACAGCACTCTGACACAACTTAGTAGCGTTAAAGTATCCAGTACTCTTGTCTATTATCAATTTGAAATCACCAAACAGACCATACCCATAGTTATATTTAATCTGATCGTAGCAACTATCATTTAAACTATAAGTGTTTTCCTTAGTACTCATATTTTTATGAAGTAAGTAATTTTATTTCATTTTTATTCACCTAACGATCCGGAACCTTTTTCGCTTTCGTAATCAATTGGTAATATCATAACAACTATCATAGAAGTCTTTAGATATCCATAAAGCGATGGAGATAATTATTTTCTTGTATACGTATGTCCCGGAAACAAATAGGTCTTTCTCGTTTGTACCTTTTTTCTACATAATATATTGAATTTAGCTGAGAGTCAGCTATTTTTTATTGTAATATTCTCAGAATACTTTTGATTTTTTTTATTTTCTCTTACCACAATCTCGACACAACTTAGTAGCGTTGAAGCATTCTGTCTCCTTATCTATGATCAACTTGAAATCACAAAACAAACCATACCAATAATTATCTTTGACCTTTTCGTAACATATATCATTTAAACTATGAGAGTTATCCATAGTACCCACATTTTACATGATGAAAATAGTTTTATTTCATGTTTATGGGACATTCTTCTTTTAACGCCAAACCTTTAAACTTTTCACTTAATTCATCATTTTGTATTTCTTTATAATTTCTTTGATAGTATTTAATTCACATTAAAAATCACCTGATACTTAAATTTATCTAATTCGTCATGTATCAGTGATTCTAATTTCCTAGTATTAAGTGTCTTATAACTTTCTTCGTAATAAAACTGCTCAAAGTAAAGTCTAAACTCATTAAACTGACCTAGATATTGTTCAATATTTTTGTATAATGCACTTTATATATAATCCTTTCTTTGTGATGTCTAGTACTTGCTATTTACAAATAACCCGATGTATGTTTTTCTTTCTTTATAAAGGCAGGCCTCTTTATTTCTTGAAGTAAACATGTATGAACGTATGAACCAGATATTATTTTATTTATCTTGTTACCACCTGATTTTATCATATATATTATTACACTTGGTCTTAATTTTTCCTTATAGCATTATATTAATTCTTTAGACTGTTTATTTACTAACCAGTGATCAAACCCTTTACCAGCACTTTTACGCAGTTTAGTAGAGTTAATGAATCCGACACTCTTATCTATAATAAATTTAACAACACCAAATGAACCAAGCCAATAATCATCTCGAATATGTTCGTAGCAAATATCCTTTAAACTATACGTAGTACTTGCATTTTCATGAAAAAATAGTTTTATTTTATTTTATGAGTAATAATAAGAAGAAAAGACAAAACATACTAAACTTAAATTACAACATTATCTATCCAATTATTATGGGAATCATCAAACCCTAGCCATTTGACATATACCTTATAACCTTTCTTTCGTAAAAATTTTTCAACAAAGTACTCGTCTTTTAGTTCTTAATAATTCTAGCTCGTAGAACCTTCCTTGTATATCGTCGTTATCCAAATCTGTTGTTATATGTGTTGGTGATTGGATGGAATAACCACTTTAATAACAATTATTTCTGTTGACCAGTTAGGAGAATATCCTTTCTCAAACAACCCTTTAGATTTACTTATACGAACGTAATCATTAATCTTGTATTTAGGTTTAACACGCTTATATTATTTCCTAGATATTTTCCCTAATAGTATTTCCTCTTTCTTTTTATTAACTTTTGCAGACTTTATACCAATTGTTCTATGTACTTTACTATTATACTCGTTAACTAATGTTGGTAATATCTCTATCCATTTGTAATTTCCTTGCGTAGTAAACGTCTTCACATATTTTGTTTAAGAGTTCTGTTGACGCGTTCTACGATGGAAGCCTTTTTGCTATTAAAAGTTGAGTATTGATTGATATTATATTCCTTCATCAACTATCAAAAGTCTTTTTTATAAAACTCTTTACCTTGATCACTTTTTAAATTATAGTATAGGCTCTTTATTCACGGAGTATATGTTCCATAAATATGCCGCCAATACAGAAACCGTGAATACGGAGTGGTAATTTATATGAGATTATAGGGGATACGTTCCTAGGTGACAAAATTAAAGAAAAACAAATACATATATATATAAAAAATCAATTTACTGTAATTGAAGTTTTTGACCATATTGATTAATTATTATCTTCAGGCTTAGGCAATGGTTTGAAGAATTTTGTATTTTCCTTGCCTGGTAGTTTTTAAAATCTCCTTCAATTCAGACTGTTACTCAGGAGTGGCATTAGCAATTTGCCTCTTAAAAATAAGACTTCGTTCCATAGATGGATCAATTTTCATAAAGAGATCACAAAGCTCATTTGCCATTCTTAAACCTTTACTAAGATTTTTCAAATTAAATGTCACATTTCCAGTGCTTGTTGAAGCCTCTTCTTTAATGGGCTGTGAGTTTAACATTTCCTCCAAGTCAGTTTCAGTCAAATCTTCATCTTGCGATTGAAGCAATTTCTGAATGTCATTTGAATCTATCTGTTCGAACCCATCTCGTCCTATTCCATTCGCAATTTCGGCTATGTTTGCAGCCAAAGTTTGAATTTGCACACATTCTTCGTCATTTTCCGCAGTCAGAGCAGGCCACAGTTATTTTCCAGCATGACTTCAGTGTGTGTGGCTTCAGTTCTTCCAATGATTCTTTTATGTTTACGATGCATTTTGCTATGTCAAATTTCTTACAGCATTCCATAACATTCATATCAGGATTACATTCCGTATTATCCAATACGATTTTGAAGGTTCGTCTAATGTAATAAAGCTTAAAGGCCTGGATTATTCTTTGCTCCATAGATTGAAGCAATGCCATCGTGTTGGGAGGTAAAAATGTCACTTTTATATTTGGATGCATAGTTTTAAGTTCGCGAGGATGACCTGGTGCATTGTCCAAAGCTAGAACTGTTTTAAAGTCTAAATTTGCTTTTTTAAAAAATAACTTTCAACTTCAGAAACAAAACAATTCCAGAACCAGTCACAAAAAATAGCGCTTGTAACCCACAATTTCTTATTAGCACGCCAAAACACTGGGAGGTCGTCCTTGTTTTGATTTTTTAGAGCCCGAGAATTTAACGATCTGTTACATAAATGTAACGATTTTTCTGTTTCATAAATGGAAACACAAGCTCTTAACTAATTTAGAGATGCTGAATACGAAAATGAAATTTAAAAAGTGCGATTGGTTCGCGTTTGGGCCTAACAGCGGGGGTATAACTAAGCGTTCCCGTACTTTTTACATATGTTTCAACACTCTTCCGGGTCTGGCAATGTCATAGCCCAAAATATTATGTCAGCATTGGTGGCAAAATATACCCGCAACGTAGGTTGAACACCAGACGGGTCAAAGGGACCTAGTAACCAAAAATTATAATTTATGGGGACTAGACCCCCTGGTTCTACGTACAATTGCTGTTATTTGACGAAAATTCTTAGTAATTTCGCTGGGTCCATTCCTTTCTAACGACCTGCATCCCCTTATACGTTATTGCTGGCCCAGAGGGGTCAAGAGGGTGTTAGGGAGTTTAGACCTTCCTGTTCCTACCTAAAATTGCTGTTATTTGATGAAAAACCTTAAAAGCAAGCAGCATGGAAAGCATTTTAAGACGTGTGTCGTAGTTTCCTGGTTAATAGGAGAGCAGGGAACTACGAAGAACTTGTGGACAATATTCTGTCATCTTACGAGAAGATTGGGTATAGAATGTCGCTAAAACTGCATGTTCTCCATCCTCATTTGAATTTCTTTACTGACAATTGTGATGATATCAGCGACGAGCATGAGAAACGCTGAAGATACAAAGGGAATGGAAGTGTAGCAATGTTAGCTTATTTCTGTTGAAGTGTTAGGAATTAAGGAACAGAAGTTAGATACAAATGACAAGCTACAAAATCCAGGAATTAAAGAAGGTAAGTCTAGTAATTCAATGTTAGTAGTCTCGTAATTCCAGTAAGAAAACAGCTAATTTCTCCTGTACAAGAAACCTACCAAAGAGTCAGTAACTATACTTAATTTATGCCAACCATAACATATAAGGGGATGCAGGACGTTAGAAAGGAAGAGACCCAAACGAAATTACTAAGATTTTTCGCCAAATAACAACAATTTTAGGTACGACCAGGGGGACTAGAGCCCCTTGATCCGTCTGGCTATCGACCTATGTTGCGGGCATATTTTATAACCAATGTTGACATAATATACTGGACTGTGACGTTGCCAGACCTTGAAAAGTGTTCGCCCATATATAAAAAAGTATGGGAACGCTTAGATATAACCCCACCCCTGTTACGCTCAAACGCGAGCCAATCGTACTTTTTAAATTTCATTTTCGTATTCAGCACCTCCAAATTAGTTAAGAGTGGGTGTTTTTCATTTATGTAACAAAATATGTGTAGAACATTGTAATCGTTAATAAATACTTATAGCCTTTGTTTAATTTAGAAACCCCTTTAATACTCCATTATGCATGTCTACAAGATCACCTTGCCAAAGATCATCGATACCTTTTATAACAACACTTAGCCTAGGATTGTTTATTTGTGGGTTTGTGAATTTCTTCTATGATATCTTCTCTAACACCTTCACCTTCTCCTAGTCAATCTTTCCTTTTTAATGTATTGAGATTTAGTAACACCACATACAGAACAAACGCCTTTCTTAATATATATTCCATTCTTTGTTCACTCTATTCAATGGTGTCTTTCTTTGTACCTGTTGACTTCTTAGACTTAACATAATACATCCTGTTTATTATATAGAAAAAAATTACGAAAGTTCTATTTCAATGTACATAATAACAAATAAGAATTGTCTTTCTTGAATTTTTATCTTCTTGAAAAGTAAAAGTAATCATATCACCCTTCTTTATGTCTAAAGGGAATAATTCAACTAGAGTATTGCTTAAAATATATTTAGAAAGTACATTTATTAATCCGAAATGTATTTATCCGGACTTAATTCCATATGCATTATTTTTCCATTATTGAGAAATTTATAATTTCCATTCGATAGATTAAATATTCTAAACATTGGATATTTAACTTATTTAGTTCTCAATCGGCATAACAGATTTATAGTTTCTTTCTTCATAATGAACATATTGCTTCTTTGTTTGAAGTTTGGAAATCTTCTTTGGTAAAAAAAAAAAATACCTAACTCTGACTTAAGTTGACGTAATTGTACAGCATGATCATCCAGAATTGCATCAGGTAGAAGACCGCATCATCTGTCTATGTCCGATGAGTACATATCTATCTTTTATCTGAATATTAAATTTTGATAATTCTGATCCTATATCTAATTCATCTTTCTTTACGTAAGTGTATTGTAATGTTTTTGAAACATCTTCAAACTTTTTTCTATCAGTTTTTAATTGAGTTATTACATCTTGTTGCTCAATCGCACTAGGTACATCAACAAGACTTTTGTTTTTGAAGTCAACCCATGTTGTCTTATTTGATGGAAAAACTTGAAAGAGATTACTAAGGTTTCTAAGCTCTTCTTTCGTACTAAAATTCCTTAATAGTTCTATTTGCTCTTTACTGATGTTAATATCTGAGGTCTTACTTTTAGCATTACCAAAGATATCGATATTTATTTGATTTAAAATTTCATATTATTTAACAGCAAGAAAAATAGTGATGCGAGCTCCACGAAAATCAATTAAATCACCATTCTCATCTCGAATTGAAACTTTGGTGCTGTAAAAGTTATTGTGGTGTATTGGGAAAGTCTCTCTTCTTTGGGTCCATATATGATTGGTTCTCTAAACTCTGCATATGTTCTAAATGTTGCGATTAAATCTGTTTCGTTGTGTGTTGTGTCATTGTGTTCTAAAATCATACCTTGTACTAAATCACAGTGAATATTATAGTATCAAATGTACGAAACTTTCGTAAATTATCTCCAACATGTTCTGTTTCCAGAGTTAAATTCTTCTCACTAAAACCTAATACAGTATTAACGGCATCTAAGATTGTATCAAGAGTTTCTCTGAATATTTTAACTATATTTTTCTTTATGTCTTCGGTAAATTTAACTCAATCTCCTAAATTACCGATTGGGGTGTATTTAATGGATCTCATATATTCTTATAATTCTTTTAAATTGTATTGTCCAGGTGGAACTGTGATTTGCTCATCATAAGGCACATCATTCTTTTCAATTGGAGGAACCAGGTTCAGAAGCCATCTACGAAGTGTTGATTTATTATTTTCTTCTGTAATATTAGGAGTTAAGTATGTTATGTAAAAACCTGCAAGAGCTTTTTCTTAATTGTTTTCAAATGGATAGTGTAGAGACATGCTTAGTACAGAGTAATAACAATTTAAACTAAATACTTTCATTTATCATATAAGAAAAAATAAAATGGATACTTGGGATATTAAAGTAACGTTAACAAACAACGAAGAGAAAGAGGAATGGTATATTACTTCCTGATGATCTAAGATGTTTAATGGTGGGGTCTAGGGGATGTCGTTAGACGACATTAAGGATTAATAATTTCTTGTTAGAACCTGACTTGTTAAAATATGTAATGTTTATGTCTATTCTAAAAGTATGAATCAACCTGAATACCATCTACTAATACAACCTTTTTGAGATATAAAATGTGATATTAAAGATACAATAGCAGTAGGAAGAGGAAACAACGAAGAAATTATTCTAGTGGATGAATGTGAGGATGATTCTGTGGTAGTGTTTCATGATTTCATTTTAGAAGAACAAAACCATGTAAGACAATTCTTTTCTCGCATTCATCATAGATATTTAAACTTCTTCTATCTTGGACAAACATATTCAAAAGTTCCCAGACAATTAATAAGAGATAACTTAAACTTTCTTTGTATCTTTAGACAGGATAATGTAAATCTAAAACTCATATATGATGAATTTGTTGGATCTGGTATGTCATTCGAAAACTTACAATCTTTATGCAATAAGTGTTGGGAGAAGGGCATGGTTGATTGAGAATAGATATGACTAGGAAAACGAATAATGATAAATATAGAAATAAAATTAAAGAGTTTCTAAAAGTGTAAATTAAACGTGGATGAACGTAAATGAACGCAGGTGAACGTGTATGTTGTACTTTTATTTTTTATTTTTTAAATAAATGGATATTAATAAAATTAAGAAATATATAAATTTAAGAGAACTTGTTGAAAGATTTAAGGAAATCAGGCAGGCTAATCGAAGTAAATATGAGAAATATAAAGAATAAGATCAGCCTGTTATGGATGCAATTAAAGATTTAGGACAAGATATATGAAAGGTAGCAGACGAAAATAAAAAGTAATACAAGAGATACTTCCTGTTTTACATAAATGGGCAAGTGTAGATTCAAGCTTATTAGTGACACATTCTATGTACGATAGTCCTATAAGTAAAAGTAATACAATTATAAGAAATAAAATAAATGAAAAAAGCAAATTAAATATAAAGTAGAAGGAGTAGAGTCTACAGCAACTACATATTTTGGTTCTACTGCTTCAAGATATTATGCAACTAGAGATGACTAGAGATGGAAAACCATACATATGATAAGGGATACAGAAGTTAACATTTTTGGTGATGATTTAGTCATTAATAATCGACATTACACAGGAACAGAAGGTTTATGTGAACTACTAACAAAGCATAATCCAACAAACTGTAATGGTGATGATCTTGAAAAATATACACAAATAGTCATTGATTCTAATGTTGCATTTCAAAACGATGATCCAAATACAAGAAAACAACGATCTAGTAAAAGCGAAAAAGTAATAAAAATAACAAACCTAACTGGAAAAATATATAAAAGTAACTTTAGCTCCAACACCGACAAAAAACAGGAGAAGGAATCAAGATATACAACGAATTACCAAAACAATATATATGTATGGATGATGTGATAAATTTAATTGCTCGACTGATTGTTATCGATGTAGAGGAAAAAGCTGGAAATAATAATAACTTTCATAATGAGAAAGTGGGTATTATGGATATGATTAATTCTAAGCTCTCATAATTTATCCCTAATGATTCAAAAGATATAGGTTATTTGATAAAGATATTGAATACGTTGCCAACAAAATTCTGGAATAATGACAAGTACGGGAAAGGGTTACTAAATGATTTGATTAATAATCTTACATTTGAGTTACATATTACAGGAAATAGTTACTGATGTCAAGGCTGGACCACTGTCATGTTTTAAAAGAGCATGGCAATACACATCTTGTTTGCGGGAATGACCATAGAGCCTAATGAACCACCTCCATTTTGAAAATGTAACGGAAAACTCGGGTAATGACCGAACGTAATGGTAAAAACTATTAGGATTGGATAATCCGCAGATGTGCTCCTAACCTAGAAAAAGTGGTTATTCTAATATGGATTCGTCTCAGAGACTGCACGGGTGTGGTTGTGAGGAGTGTGACCAATTTCAATCATCCATTAAGATGCAGTCAAGCCTTCAGGGAAACGTGAGGTGTTAACTGCCAGGTAGTGAGCTACCAGAAAAATTAGAAAGAGGAGATAAGAGTATTAACCCATTAGACGAAGCTTGTTGAGAACATGATATCTACTACAGAGATAATAGAGATACAGCTTCTAGACATATTGCAGACAAAGAATTAGAAAATAAAGCTTGGGAAAGAGGTTTTGCTAAAGATGCTAACTTGATAACAAAACGTTTATCAGCTTTAGGTACTGCATTAGTGATGAATACAAAGTAAGGTTTGGTTTAGGTTTATAAGTACGTAGTGCGTTTAGGTTTAGTTTGTAGGTATGTATTCTGTTTAATTTTTATGGATTTTTTTACTTTTATGATAAATATAAGCATGAAGTTGAGTGGTTTTACATTTGCAATTCCTAACGAGGAACTGAAAGAGTTAAATATTCATCAGATTTTAACGAAGAAACCAATCAAACAAAAAGAAGCGAAACTATGTGAACGAAAACCTAGGTCTTTAACTTTTTCTAGACCACAAGTTAAGAAAATAAACAAAAGAAATGAAGACAAATAATAAAAAAGTTCATTACTGTAGAAATTTAAAAAGGATGTAATTTTGTACGGTTATACTCACTTATTCTTTATTGTTAACATAATAACTTCCGAATCCTACCCCTTGTAATCAAATCATTTAGTGAGCACAAAACCAGTGCGCTATATATAAATATCCTACTAACATTTATTTACCTCTACTGAACTCTTAACTTCCTCAAATCACTTATATAATGATATAGGTGGTAAACCCACAAATCATCAAAAACAGAATCGACATTTCTATATAACCAAACGCAACATATACACAACTAGTTACCAACAACAAATCTTGAAATTTTTCTCTCAAACAGTTAAACTAAGTGGCATTAATAACATTGCCTTGTTTGTGAACTCCACACCAGGCACCAACAACTTGGCCCTTCATGCCATCCCGTAATTTTTTAATTTCCTTTTTGATTTTTTTAATACTTCTAATCTTCGAGACATCAACACTACTGACTCTTCGGTTTCCACAATATTTCTTCAATTCATCTGCCTTTGCACTGACTTCCTCTAATTCTTCTGCCTCCGCCCATCTTCCCGTCTTCAATATATGTTCCTTCCGTAAACTGTAGTCTTTTCCTAATTTATCTTCCATTCCCTTCTTTTTACGTAAGAGACATAACTTCGAAATGGAAGAGAAACAAGGTGGTGAGTGTAACGTAAAGCCGAGAAGATTAAATGGAAAGAAGAAAGTAACTTGGATCTAACAAATCTTGTTAGACAGCTTAAGATAAAAAACTTTAAAGGTGTATTTATGAGTGATTAACTATCTAAAAGGCCAGAAAAGAATGAGAAAGGTATTGATAATTTTGATACGTCTAAAAATATAAGAACACACTAGATTTGTTATTGAAAAGTTGGAAATAGAAAGTATGTGTTTCATTCATTCGCAGGTAATCAACCAAGAATACTCATAAAATATCTTGGTCATAATAATATAGAATACATTTGCAATCGCAAGTAACACTTCATCGAGGTAATCTATGGACATTTATGTATTACAGTCCTAGAAATGTTTACACAAGGTTATAGGTTTCCAGATATTATTAGCGAACTAAATAGAAATAAAGATGTTTGAGTTTAATACGTAATTATTTTTTTCCTTGTAATAAATATCGATAAAATAAAGTCGTACGAATTACAATCCTTTAAGCATAATCAAAAGAAAACCGACAATTTAAATAAACCAAACAGGCCTTTTGAGTTTGACTTAGATGTTGGGGTTGGGTTTATACATCCTTAATATGATTATGTGTATGTTACATTTTAAATACGTGGCAGGGACGCAGACGGCGAGTACAGCGGTAAGCCAAATATTAAACTCATTAATAACTTCTTTCCGTATCTGTTTTCTCAAATAAAATTTAGTAAACATGGACATATATTGGATATTACAAATTATTCTGGTTTAACTTTGACAGCTGTAAATGCATGTACGATTTAATAACAAGAAGCAAATCATTACGATGAAAGCGGATGGGAAGGAATCAAATGGTGGAGAACAGATGAGAAAATACTATTCCTATTAGGACTTTTCCCAGGTTTTTTTTTCTTGTTATTAATGTATTATATGTAAAAGGTAGATTAACATATGCATTTAGAAGTGTATCTGGTGATAGTGTATTTTTCATTTGGAAAACAAGAAACAAGATGGGAACTTTGAGAATGATCAACCACATCTAAGTAAAGTTTACATTACAAATATAGAGTTGAGAATGCCTTTTGTTAATTATGAAACCAACCATGCTATCTTGCTAAAATCAAACATCTTAAAAGAAGGTAAGATTCGTATTTCCTTGTTTGTAAACGTATATCAATGCTTACATAAGACAGTTACAGGTAAATATTTGGAATTTTATTTAACCACTCAATTTAACTCGAGTGAATTTGATGTGCCTAGTTTCGTAATTGCCTTCTCTCAAACTGATAGAAATGATATCCAAGAACAAGACTCGAGCAAATTCGATCACTTTCGTTGGTCCAATCTGATTGGTTGATGATTTTCAAACCTTTGTTGCACTCAGATTTAGTTTTGTTTAACCTTCATGAATTACTCATTAAAATTTTTGGTTTGCAAAGCTTTAGTTTGAACATTGTCGTTCAAAGTTTTGTACTTACCGTTAAATATGATCAAATCCATTTATTTGTTCATCAAATAGTTTAAAACAGGATAAAACTCAACGGCTAACCTTTAAACGTGAAATTATATTATTTCATTTTTTTTTTTTAGTTTCTAAATTTGTTTGAAAATTTTTAGTTTGAAAATTTTGTTTCTAAAATTTTAGTTGGAAATATTTGTTTGAAATTTTTCGTTTGATATTTTGTTATGAAAATTTTTGGTTTGATTTTTTGAAATCCTGGAAAGATTTTGTTTCAAAACTTTGTTTGAAATTTTTTTTCTTTAAAATTTTTGATTACTTTTCGTTTATTTTTTGATAATTTTTACTTTCAAATTTCTTGTTTCAATTTTTTATTTTTTTTCAGTTTGTAAATTCCTACACTGATTGATAAAGAATCGGAACTGTTTAGAACAAAAACGTCTGGCAACACTGTTTATCATGATGCAATAGTACATGTCAGAAGTTTTTAATGCAACGTCATCAGTTTTTCATCATATATAAGTATAATTCGAACTAGTATTCATGATAACGTCATTATGGCTACTTGCTTACAGTTTCTAAACACAAGTGATGTGATGTAGTCATTTATCAAGATTATCAATGTACAACAGAATATACTTTTCAGAATCTTATCTAGGCAAATGATTCCTACAAAGTTTGGATTAAGAATCGCAGGGAAGCTTGAAGATTATAAGAATATAATTTTACCAGCAAAATATTTACCCATAGAAGCTTCAAAATAAAAAGAACTATTACGTTTCTTATACGCCGTATTGGTAACTTTATGCTACAAAGGATTCTTGGGTCGAAGTCAGCATATTGAATTTAGTGCATAACCTGATCTGTGAATTTGGTTTGGTCAGGAAATTCTGTCAACAATACTTGTATGATTTGTGTAGAAATCATTAACGCAAACGTCAGCAAATTCCATGTCAATGACGTTAGCAATGGCTTTATGGCTTGTGATGAAATCATTAGTGCAACGTCAGCAAATTCCATGTCAATGACGTTGGAATTAAAATTATACGCTAAAGACAAACTAGTGTAAGAAGTTCAAAATAAATTGTATTAAAAAATCCAGATACGTTACCTGCTATGCATGTATAAGATTAACCAGTTCAGAATAATAAAATGATCAACTTCAATGATTTGTGTTTTTCATTTCAAATAGAGCTCTAACCAACTTTGGTCTAGAAACTTATTATTTGGTTACGTTCAAATTTAAGGAGTACCGCAACAAATTTTGAAAAGGAGCATTAATTAAAATGAATCCCTGTACACTACCATATATTCATAAACCACATTAATGTCAATAACACATTGTACGTGGTACATCGTATTTCTTCGTTTATATTTTTGCCCATGGGCGGAAATAATCAAGACCAATAAAATGCATATTTCGCAATTTCATTTTGACAATTCACAAATGTAAGCAGAGCGATCCTACAAAGTTTAACATGAACGTATCAATGTACCAATGTTCTGAACCCATAATCCCATCATTGGTGAATAACGGACCACATGGCCATACTAATATTTGACAGCGATTTACCCAAAGATTGAGATTAGCTTTACCACACAATTTTTATATTCATATTCCAAAACCAATTAAAATTATTGATTTGACAATTACCCCCACACAAAATTTAAGATTGTTGCAAAAATGTACTTGTGTCTTATGAAAAAGTAATAACTCCTGTACTCATGCAATAATAAAGCCGAATGAAGGAAGATGAAATACGTCAATAACCTTGAAAATTTGAATATTTGGCGATAAGAGGGATCAAAATAGACACCAACATTTACAATGAGTCCTAGAGAACGATTTCCAATTTTTATTATGTCGTTATTCTCAAATTAGGAAATGGTCATATGTCCCCAACAAATTTAAGAAACTAAGCATCAAAGTATAAAGGAAATGATTCCCTGTACACAAATATCCGTATTAAATGGGGTTCAGTAACTTCCGAAATTTCCCTTTTTTAAATTTTTACCCATTAAAGGGAACGAGTTTGATTATAGTATTTATTATGGCCCTAAACTAATATACCAAATTGGGCAATTTTCAAATTTTAAGTGGTGGGCCAATGTACTCTTCTTAAATTTTCAATGTATCCAAATCTTAAGAAAGAAAATAGAAATCTGTACAGTGGGCCACATACATTCTTGAGGTATAAAATTCGTGAAATAGGCAACCCAACTAACGCCTACACCAAGATTAATTACACCTGATAGTAGCTAGCATAGCAGCGTGAAGTTTCCCCGAACTGTTAAAAGCACAAATCGTAAAGAGTGTTTTAGTGCAGAAGTTCCGCGAAACGCTGGCTGACGAAATAACAAAATGGAGTGTTTGGATACATGTATTCAAGTGTAAACAACACAGTAACATTGTTGCATATAGAGCGGCATGTAGTTTGTGATTATATTTCTGATGCTACAACAGAATTACATACTGATTGCGTTCATACTTACAGTAAAATATACTGTATGTGGAATACACAGACCATATGAAATACTGTATTTATATATTTGTTTCTATATATCTGATAATACGAAACAATTGCACAATGAGTACCTTCTTGCATGCACACAAACACATATATTGCTTGTAGCAATATATCTTGTGATACCAAACAATTACACACGGATGCCTACGCAAGGTGAGCCTCTGGTGGTTTGCCATATTTTTCATTGAATGCTGATGTCCTAAGGACGGAAAATTCAACTCAATGTGAGATACAAACGAATATTGTCCCCCCACAGGGAATCGAAAATGGGAGTCCTTGATAAAAGGAGTAGAGCCTATTCAACTATACACGGTGATATTGTGTATATAGTAGAAGTATGTAATGTATTGTTCTGCTAACTATAAATTTATTTGAAACAGTTCTCTTACGTTTGTTTGTTTTTCAAACTAATGGTCTAGTAGATTCAAACCCCATAGACGAACCGAGAAAACCAGATCTGGCGCAATCGTAACAAATTGGTAGTGGTAATGCACTAATTTTCAGTATGTTCAGTAACGTAGCCCGACTTCTGATTTTGAAGGGCATACTTGCAAATGAAAACAGCTTGGCCCCAAAAATATAGTGAGTTTAGAAATAAATATATAATAAACTCATGACATTTGGGGCAAGCTAAATCTTGGAGGCCCCGTGCTACCGTGCCCTCTATCTACATCCTCGAGTATATGGATGATTGCTTCCAAGACCGGGAGAGGGATAATTTTAAAAGCGCCAGCTTTTTATATATGTCCCACGTCACTTTCATACGAGAGGATACTGTCTTGAAACACACCATATTCTGGCACTGTTGCTGTCAAGCAACTCAGTTTTCAAAGGAATAATTACTACTTTAGTAAGTTAGATATTGCCACAATATTTTACATAAATATCAAGTGAACCTTCGCTCAGCTTGTAGTCAAACCGCAAAACGAAACTTTATTTCTTCAGTACTTCGCACAATCAAACAAACCAGACGGAAACACAAGGCGCCAAACATTGGAAACACGTACTCTAGTGATATATCCGGCTAAATTTTCGAATTTCCGGAGAGCAAAAAAGAGTTACGACTAAAGATATGTAGCTTGTAGGCATCATCAATTAGAAGACATACAATAAATATGATCGTGAGGAAAAATATAGAACTTTCGTTTTGCTCAGGAGAAACGAGGCCAAATAAAAGGTTACACTGGTAAACAAACTAGATACGAATCATTTACCGCGTAGTAATCGTGGTTCAGTGGTCAAGGCACTCAACTAGTAGTCTGGAAGATCTCAGATCGGAGTCACGAAGAGCCGTTTTTTTAGAATTTTTGGTGGCTATTGATCGGTGATGACACACGTTTTATCATCAGATATTTAAATACTCGGATGTTTCAATACTTGAACTACACAGAGAAAAGTCCGTTCTCCGGACAGCGGTATATTGTACAAATATACGGTATCCTCTTGCTTACTACAGAAATCTGTACGGAGCAAACGTTACCGGTATGCTACATAGGCACTGCCCTCAGATGTTACATCATGCCGTTGCAGGATGTCTGACATCTAACAGTTTTCCGTATATCACATGCATATACTTATGCTACCTTCGTCGGCTAAATGTTATATACGTCCATTTGTATGTGAGATCCTGACCGCCTACATTGTTTCGTACAGAAAGTACGTATATATGGAATACTTATGCAGAAAGTATTATAAAACATGCGTTTTCAGTTACACGTCTGCTGTACGTTAAGTTCAAAAACTACAGGAATTACGCATGTAACCTACCTTTTTAAGTACGCCACCTACATTTTTTTCTCAGTGTATCAAACATTTAGAAATAATTATAGTAATAATAATAAACAAATAATTATTATTATTATCTCTTAGAAGGCTCAAAGTTAGGAGCTTATTATCGTTCAGGCAATAACATTACAAGCAGAAACGTGACATTTGGCAAGAATATTTCGTTTTTGTTTAATGTTGCCCACGAGAAGAGGAATTTCTAATCTCGTTTCTAAAATAAAACAATATCGAGACAATAATTAATATTTTACAATCAGGATGGGACCAAGCTAACTCACATTATCTTCCCGGTTTGGAGATAAGAATCAAGACGAGACGAAAAGTACCGTAAATATTTCTCATCTTATCTGTATTCATGAAATAGTCTATGTCCAATATTTAAATAGCAACTGTTTTGTAGACTGAATATTATACTCTTTCTCGTTAAGTTTTATTTGGAAATCATTAAATTTATTATGATATGTATAGGTGTTTTTGTATCAAAGCTTTTATAATTACTTTCCGCATATATTAAAAGTAAGTATATTGTATGCCTTACTGTTCCGTGATATTCAGTTATTTTTATAACAGTTAGATTCCTTAAAACCTACAGTAGCGAAGCGTAATCTCACAATCAGCATAGGCACGATCAACTAATAACACAAATAACATTTAATGTATCATAAAATGTTTAATATTATGGTCAAAATTCTATTTTCCTTGTTGAGTTAAACGAAAGAAACTACCAAATCTATTTATTCTAAAGAAGTTTATAGCTGTATTTCTAACACTGTTTACAGTTAAATTTATATGCATGTAGTAGTTTTTTGCTCTTCTTTAACAAGATAAATTGAATATTTTTATAAGCAACAGTAGACGGAAAGTAATATATATTATTATTATTATTCTTAAACAAACATTTACATCGAGGAAAACACGCAATGTGTATTAATGGAGTGTTCCCAAATATTTTGAAGTGCAGTTCATATTTTCTTCCGTCTGGGATTTGAACGGGGATGAGGGGAAATTTCTCCTCACTTGCTGTTTCCATTTCCTGCATATTTGAAAGTGGAGTTAGAGAAAAAGTAAGCACATTCTTACAGTTAACTCCCAAATTTCTTGGCGAAGCGTTTGTTACTTGCATCTCTTACTTTAAGGTAAGTATCGTCATCCGCAATAAAATGTCCGTATATGATGTAACTTCCACATTTTCATTAAAAACTCAGTTTTCTTAATGTATTGTCGCTTCCTTGTGCTTTCCTTAACAAAACAGTGTAGTAATGAATAATTATATATGATTTTTGAGAATAAACAAACCAAAATAAGAAAATTATAATAAAAAAACCTTGCTTGTTATGGAACTCTAGTCTGTCAGATAATTACGCGAAGAATATTCCGAGGGAAATTTAAAGGAAAATGACTCCACACAGTGCACAGGTATTAGGAACACTCACAAATACGTAAATTTGAAAGAAAAGAAAATAATGCATTTTTGAGATGAACATACAATTCACACTTCACGCAAAATTCCAACATGGTAAATCAACCAATATCTTTAGTTGCAATTTATGAACAGAAAATGACTTTTTAAAACTCCAAGTGTAAACCTGCGCTTGGAGCGATTCTATTAGCTATATTACAACGCATTTTCATAAGTTGTCTCTGTGTCAAGCGTGTTTAATAATGCTGTTAAAATTCTAGAAGCAGAAGGCGGCGGTTCAGCCTGAGTACAGTAGATTTATGTTTCTCAATGTAAGGATGTCTTTTTTTTAAATATAAAGTTCTATTTTGAAGTGCTTGAAGAAACAATATCAGTTGAAGTCTCACGTTTAAAGCTAAGAAGCACTTATTCTCCATGGCCATCAAATTATACGAAGACGGTAAAATAAGGAACGTTAATATTCTTAAAATGAAAACAGATTTCAATTCCCGCTGGATTTAGCGTACGCGCCTTTGGCGTGGGAAACACGAATGCGATTCCTTCTGGGAGTTCATGTGGTTCGGATTCCATGTTAGTCAGTAAGTCGGCGCCTGATATAGCCTCACAACTGACCGGGACGTTAAACTCAAAATCATCATCACAACCCGGCGGAAATTCACGTGGTTCGTTTTTTACGTTAATCAATATGTCAACGTCTTATACAGTCTTGCTGTTGAAAGAGACGTTAAAATCGAGATGAAGTCAACTCATTAAGAACAGAATTCTGAATTAAAAACGAACCTGTAACAATACGTCCAAATTGAAAATTATTCACGCTCCTGATACCTATTCCCATATATATATATATATATATATATATATATATATATATATATATATATATATATATATATATATATATATACAGGGGTGGATTCAGGATATAATCAAGGGAAGGGCTAAACCATATTTTGCACTTTCATCCAGTGTAAAGCAGAATTGAAGCCCATTTTATCCAGTATATACCTGAGCGTCAAGGGAGGCTTATAGCCCCCTTGGATCCGACACTGTAGCTATATGTATACACTATCTGATAAAAAGTATCCGGACACCTGGCTGAAAATGAGTTACAAGTTCATGTCGCCGTCCATCGGTACTGCTGGACTTCAATATACTGTTGGCTACCCTTAACCTTGATGACAGTTTCCACTCTCGCAGGCATACTTTCAGTCAGGTGCTGGAAGTTTTTTTTTGGGGGGGGGGATGGCAGGCCATTCTTCACGGAGTGCTGAATTGAGGAGAGTTATCGATGTAGATCGGTGAGGAATGGCACTAAGTCGAAGTTCCAAAACATCCCAAAGGTGTTCTATAGGATTCAAGTCAGAACTCTGTGCAGGCAAGTCCATTACAGGGATGTTATGGTAGTGTAACAACTCCGCCACAGGCCTTGCAGTATGAACAGGTGCTCGATCGTGTTGACAGATGCAATCGCCATCCCCGAATTGCTCTTCAAAAGTGAGAAGCAAGAAGGTGCTTAAAACATCAATGTAGGCATGCGCTGTGAGAGTGCCACGCAAAACAACAAGGGATGCAAGCCCCTTCCAAGAGAAACATGACCACATCATAACACCACCACCTCCGAATTTTATTGTTGGCACTACATACGCTGGCATATGACGTTCACCGGGCATTCGACATACCCACACCTAGCCATCGGATCACCACATTGTGTACCGTGATTCGTCACTCCACACAACGTTTTTCCACTGTTCAATCGTACAGTGTTTACGCTCCTTACAATAAGTTAGGCGTCGTTTGGCATTTACCTCCGTGATTTGTGGCTTATAAGCAGCCGCTCGACCATGAAATCCAAGTTTTCTCACCTCAAGCCTAACTGTCATAGTACTATGAGTGGATCCTGATGCAGTTTGGGATTCGTGTGTGATGGTCTGGATAGATGTCTGCCTATTAAACTTTACGACCCTCTTCAACAGTCGGCTGTCTCTGTCAGTCAACAGATGAGGTCGGCCTGTACGCTTTTGTGCTGTACGTGTCCCTTCATATTTCCACTTCGCTATCACATCAGACACAGTAGACCTAGGGATGTTTAGGAGTTTGGAAATCACCTGTACAGACTTCTGACGCAAGTGACACAAAATCACCTGACCACGTTCGAAGTCCTCGAGTTCAGCGGAGCGCCCCATTCTGCCTTCTCGTGATGCGTAATGACTACTGAGGTCGCTGATAATGAGTACCTGGCAGTATGGGGCTGCACAATGCACCTAATATGTAAAACATATGTTTTTGGGAGTGTCCTGATATTTTTGATCACAAAGTGTATATATATATATATATATATATATATATATATATATATATATATATATATATATACACATAGTTGTAGACAGAGAGAAAGGGAGACGGAGAGAGAGAATAAATGTGTTGTGTTTTTCATAGGGCCGAAGTGGCTTAGTGGTAGAACGTTTACGTCTGGTGCATGGAGTCCTTGGTTCGATGCCAGCTTGCACAAAGTGAAATTTTTGGTGGAGCAAGAACGTGTGTGAGTGGGTATTCTCTGGGTTCCCCAGTTTTCTCCCACTTTCCTCGTTACACAATTTTCAATCATTCCTTACCAACACAGTCTCCTTTACCTAGCCGACATAAGCATGGGAAGTTTAATTAAAGATTTAATTTCATTTCATTGAAAAAGTTAGTATAATTCATAATCTGCATCTTAATAAAGCAACTTGAACAATCATATATACATGTATAATGCTTAAAATTGAATTAAATCGGAATTTCAATAATCTGCAATATCTTAGGTTTCTCATTTATTTACATCAAATTTTTAGTTATTTTATTCTATATAGCAACAATAATAGCTGCTGTATAAGACACAATTATATATACCTTTGGCATGGGAGCCCCGGTTTGATTCCGGCGAGAGCTCATGTGGTTCGGATTTCATGTTAATCAGTAGGTCCCGTCTCATATAGCCTCTCTGTTGAAAAGGACGCTTAACTCAAAATCAACACAACTAAGCAATTATCTAAACATTGAATTTAAGTAGGAAATCGGTATTTTTATCATAAGTGCAAATTTATGATAAAAATGAAAATGAAATGTATAATAATGGTTGTATATAAAATAAAGTTTGTGTTATGTTGTAATGCTCAACCGGGGTTGAAATAGTGGACAGCTCAAACTGTCAATCCCATAATTATAATTATTTCGCTTCAATGCTCATGTTCCAAAGTGGTGGGTGAAATGCATTGATATACCAGACGAAAGTAAGCAAGCATTCGCTGCTAAGAGGGTAAAGTCATGGACTACTAACGTGGGATTCCGTTTACGTGTCTCGCTGTGATCATAACTTTTCATAGTCGAAATTCAATAGTTGCGAAGCATATTTTCACTTTCGCTGAAGCATTTGAATCTCTTCTATTTCTAGTAGTAGCTTCTATTTCTATCACTATGTGCAGTTGGTTGCTCCACAGCAAATAAAATACTAGCTTTTATTTGTTAACAGCCAGGATCCAGTCCTTATTTTGATATATTTTGTTTGACTTAAAGTGAGCACTGTAAAACTATTTAGTATTCTGTTCCACTTACCTTTAGGCAATTTTTACACGTTAACAGAAAATATTTTACTGACCTTGTAAGTGCCTCCAGACATAATACAAAATCAAAATGTTAAAAGAGATGTTTTTAACATAAAGTACTGCTCTGTGAGTACCAACTCAGCAGAGGTTTTGACTTGTGTTTACTTGCTATGTTTCTGTTCTCTTTAGAAATGGCAGCTTTTTGTTTTGTTCCATATGAAAATATTAATTTGTTCAATTACTATTTCATTTTAAAGATCAATGTCCTTGACAAAGAAAAACAAGCTAAACAATCATCTGTTTCACAGTAAATATAATATGTAAAGTTTTAATTTCCTGTTAAAAAATTAATCCTTTTCCAGTGCTATAACAGCTAATAAGTGCTTAATTTGTACATTGAAGGAGGAATTTAAGAGAATATTAATAATTTCGACATATTTGCTCCTTGGAATTATATTTGCTTGGAAACTTCTATTCTCTTATTACAGTACATTAAAAAAGCATACCTTTAAAGATCCACACACAAAGCCCGATTGACACCAACGACAGTCACAGCGTGAGTTGTTTATCCAAATTGTTGTATCAGTATGGTTATACCAGGATATGAATTGAGTTGATTTTGAGTTTAACGTCCCTTTCACCAGCGAGGCTATTCATAAGAAGGAAACAAAATAGAAAACCTGACTATCACTGAAAGTTATTTGCTATTTAAATCCATATTGGGAAGTAAGATATTAGTATTTGAAAACATTTCGTAAATTGACAAAATTATGAATTACACTTGCAACTGTGTATGGAAAACTCAAGCATTATATATGTATTTGTGTCTTCATAGTCCCGAAACGATCATGCAGATCTGGAAAACAAAAACAACACGTGCTAAATAGTTTTGAAAATGCTATCCAATGATACCAAGCGAAACCCCTATTTCTACCTCCTTCGGGGGTACGCTAATCACTTTAAACATTTTAAAAATGAACCCACACTTCTAATTGCACATTTGATTCACCAGAACAAATTATCGATTAATTGACCCTGAATTGAAAACAGGCCGTTGACAGATGGGGCTTGAATAGACACACAAAAAAGCGAGCAAGAAAACGTTACGAAAATATCGATAATCTGTGATCACATGCTTAGGCTACTGAAGTCCGCCATTAGAGCACTTGAGTTCGATTCCCGCGCAAGGCAACCTCTTTATTTGTTTCCCCAAACAATAATTTTTCATACATTTTAGCTTCAATTAGTACTTTATTGAAGTTACACACAAAACAAATTTTTGATAATTGTTTTGAAAACTAGCTTTATGAAGTGGTCCTTAGTAATAGGGTTATTATGATTAGAGGTCATAGTGTTATTTACAACAAAAAAAAGTTGCAATTTGTATTTTCTTGCAAATTAAATATTACGGATACATAATTTATTTCTATTGAAGTTAAAATCTCTGAACTTTTTATTTGAGTACAAAAAAGTAATCATAAAGTTGTTACTTTGCACGGTAATTGAGATTAGGATCTATGATTCCTCAGGCCACTATGCTAACCGTATATCCACACAGCACGATCCTGCCACCCCACTTTTTCTTAACGTTTGGTTCCCTTCCTTTGCTTATGGAAGTGCTTATTCTCGTGTTGTGCAAACCCCCTCCCCGAAACAAAATCCTAAATACGCCACTGTATATTGATATCACTAGATATATTATGGTTACCACAGTCATGTAAAAATGTTCCTTGCGCTTCGTGCCTTTTTCAGTGGAAGGTGTGCGAATTACATGGGAGATAAATAGAAATCTCCTTTGTAATGCTAGGTATTGCCTGACTAGCGAACGAGTGCGGCCGGCCGGTTTTGGAACTAAAATGCAAACAACAGTGTTTCTAACCGGATTACTTGTAATTAGTCTATCACAGTTATTTTTTGTCCTGTTCGTAATAAACCACTTCACGCATATGTTCAAGTTAAGACAAACACAGTTTCAAACACGGGAGTCTCTGGTGGGGGACGAGGGGAACGCGTTCCCCCCATTATTTTGAAGTACAAAATATTCTATATTTTATTCTAATTTAATTTATATATTAAGGACAGAATAACATATAAATACTATTATATTTATTTGGAATATAATTTTCAGGTTGTGAAACGATTATAGCACAGTTCTTGATACACCTAAGGGTGTCTGTGAAGATAAGGAGAAAGGTAAGAAATAGAATCGAATATTATACACAGGTTCGGTTAGGTAGTGCCATTTTAATCACTTTCGTTGATTCCCACCCAAATTTTACATGGTAGACACGCCAGTAGTTTCAAAAGTTATAGAAGTTATTTCCAGAACACTAAGGGAGTACAAAAATTACATAACCCTCTATATTAATTTGGCAATAACTTGCGAATAAACCTCAGTGTTGTACAAAGAAACACTACGGATTTCGTAGCATTAGAGTGTAAGGAATTCTTGCTTGTTCTATTAACAAAACCTCGAAGTTCAACTATATGAATCTAAGTTATACTTCGGTAACTGCGTTTTCGTTGTTTAAAGCAAGTTCTATTGTGTAATTTTGAGATAAGACATCTTCGGAATAGCGATCAAGTTGACCAATGTAACCTCCAATCGACTGTCTAAGCAGTGTCTTGAGTAATCAAATTCTTTTACATTGAGATCATTTTCGGATGTGCTGCAAAAATTCGGTGAGAGAGAAACTGATAATCTTTCACCGCCATACTCTAACCACCTCCGAAGTAGACTTGAATCCGCCCCTGATTGAGATGGCAGATAAAGATAACTCTCTCTGATGTCTAACCTGCCATTATTTAGCATGTTTTGGCAATTTTAAAATATCCAGTATTTCTGCCATATTTTGAAAACATTATTTAAAAGAAATATACCAGTGTTACATTGGAGGCGATAGGGGAGCAATTGAAGTTTAAAGTGGAATGCCTGACAATTGAAGGTTCCTTGTCCTTGCAACGAATTGAACTCCAGTGAAATTCAGGAAATAATGAATTATCTATTAAAAAATAAATACAAAATATATTTTCAGGGTAACTCTTACAGGAATTACGTTATTATAAAATTAATGCTACTTCTCAAACTGATTAGAGTAAACAGATGAATATTTGAATAACAAAATCACTTGCGTAAGTTTCTCAAAGTATCAAGTTTGAAAAACAAAGTTTGTCTTTCATTGTTATCTCATTGCATAAAGATACCGGTGATGAAACAATTGCCAGAAAATCACGCGGCCGCTTTTCTTCATCAATTCATGAAAAAGATGAGTGCCAATATTGGGTACCTAAGTTCATTATTAGCAAAAGGAAAAAAAACTCTTGCAACTATACTAGCCACATTTTAATACCTAGACCTGAAATAAAAATACAGTTGTTTAAAGATGATTGCCTTTGTCTTTGAATTTCATATGCGGACAATATAGGGCTTTTCAGGTAGAGGAAGGAGAGAGGCAGGTTTTGTTAAACAAGGCCGTACATCTGATATGTTTGAACTATATGCAACTTGTGGTTACGGGCTAATCTCAGTCCTCTGAAGTTAATCGACAAACGATTATGTATTGGAGGCACATAGATAACACTAGGCTCCCAAGTTTTAAAATTATATTGTGTGTGAAAACAGACAGTAGAATTAATTCTTTGTCACCCGAGACCTAGAGTCTGAAAGAAATTTAGAGTGGGTTCAAGGGGAATTTCTGTATTCATAAATAAAAATTGTGAGTTTATCATGTGTTGAAGTTATGATACGCTTATATTATCCATACGCTGATATTTTATCAATACCTTTATCCCACATTTACCAAAAGGCTCGATTACGATAATAATTCTAAAAGAAAGATGCATTGTAATCAGATTTTACATGCCAATGCCGAAAGGCAAGTTATCCAATCGCAAAGCTCTTTAAAAAATGAAGGAAAAATTTCTTCTTTACCTCCTTTTTCTCCCAAAGCGTTCACATTCATCGAAAAAATGAAATGAAATCTCTTTAGTTTAACGTCCCATTGTTATACTCTTTATGCTAGAGAAGACAGATGACTAATGAAAGTGAAAGATTGTAAAATTAAGTTTTGAGCTCACTCGGATTTCAACCTAGAACCACGTACAACAAAGGCACATGCGCTAGCCAATAGACCAACGGAGAGGACTTCCACAGTTCTCAAGTGGAAATGTATCGGAATTCTTCCTTGGCTGAAACTAGAGAAAAGAATTTACCAACCGATAAACATACATTTAAAATAAATACAAGCATCGCGAGCTTTAATTTTATTTAAACTTACAGTTACAGGGTATTGCGCAAGTCTCTAATCTATCAACCCTAATTAATCTTTTAGTCATTGGCAAGGTTATTCTTGAGTTTTACAGGTTGCTCCTCTCTTATAATGAAATCAAATAAAACGCAATTTTTATACAATATGCCTAATACAGGGTAGAAACTCACCACAATACATCTGCATCACTGCAGGAATAACCATTTCTGCATTCAATAAAACTGTATATTTTATAGCGTTCTTATTAAGCGAAACAGATCAGGCTACTTCCCTGTTCCACCGCGCTTACCTAGAAACTGATGTAAACACAACAACAGCGACCTCCTCTAAAAACCGCACTAATATCCTGGAACAGGTTATATATGCTATAAGGAGCGTTATTTTAGACAACAATAGCATTAGAAACTATAACAGTTGTAGAAAATGCGTCATATAGGGGAGGAAGAGGGGACAATTACCCCTCAAGATTTTGAGGAATGCACATACTTCTCTATTATACACTAGTACAAAACGTGAAGGTCTTATGTCGGTGATAAACTTCAAGAACATTTTTTGCACAACGACTGTGGTAACCATAATATATCTAGTGATATCAATGCACAGTGACGTATTTAGGATTTTGTTTTGGGGGGAAGCATGCAGAACACGTGAACAAGCACTTTCATTTTTCCTTTTGACAAATTTTAATGAAATTGCTCGTATAAGAAATTTATTTTGGGGGGATTGTGCCTCATAGCCACCCCCTAAATACGGCACTGTCAATATATTTACGGATACAACTGATTTGAACATTTTTGTTGTGGTATGCATTATAAACATATGGTGAACTTATATTTCACTTGTAGTTACAAATAACTACTTTATTGATTACAACAAGAAAAATGTCTCGAGCGTGAACTTTTGCGCGTAAAGTGTAGCTATTTCTCACTCTGGCACTTGATGACTTAACTTCTTCTATCATATATGTGGGTTTTCTGGCTTTTACTGTTTGTAATATTGACACTTTAAATGTGCACTCTTACCCCGCGAACGCCAAGTGAACTTTGCGGTGGACAAACACCGTGCTCGTGGGTTTTCTCGGGGTTCTCCCGTTTCCACCCCCTTTCTTCATTCCACCATTTCACTCATCTCTCATAATCACAGTCTCCTTTAGCCTAACCGGCATAACCGTGGGACGTAAAACTCAAAGATTTCATTTTCTTACCCCGCGAAAGGTACCCCGAAGTTTGTTTAACAAAGTCTGCTTTCCCCTTGTCAGTAACTTCTGTAACTACTCGGTTATATACGTTTTACAGTTATTTCCATTAACCTTGAACGGCAGCGACAACAACACAGACACACTGAGAACGTTTAATATTCCAAAAGTACTCACACCGGGAACCGAATCCGAGACTCCATCTTCCAGAGACGAACGTGCTAGACACTAGACAAAACAGGCAAGTTTCAAAGCCAGCGCACTTTAATAGTCCTACTGGAAATGGTAGAGATATGAACATTTAATACATTGAGTTATTTATTCAAGAAACGCAAAGCATAATCCTTTTCCTTGTTTCGTTTTTATTGTGCTTATTCTTTGTATTTCTTGTACAGCGCATGGAAAAGGAAATACATTTTTCGTTATAGTATCCAAAAATACTATTTTAACTGATCATACAACAGAAATCTGAGGTGAAGTAATATGGGGTAATATGTGGTATTCTATTTTTATACCGAGTTCCTTCGTGGATAAGAGGTTAGCATACGCATCTTTGACGAAAAAAAACTGGTTCGATTCCCGGTGTGAGCTCATGTTGTTCGAATTCCACGCTAATCAGCAGGTAATTGACTCATATATTCTCGCTGCTGAAAAGGGCGTTAAACTCAACATAAACTTAACGTTAGTATTATAACATCACCAGAAGCAAGGGGTAGACGATACTATCCTGCTAAGAAGATGCATATATTTTTTGGCACATATTATAAAGCATCGGACTTTTTATGACATTAATTGCAAAAGCTTTAAGAAAAAGAGGCTTTATTAACATTAAGTCGCCTCAAGCGTTCAAATCGCTTTATAAAAATCCATATTATGAATCACAAGAACTTTTTACGTTGTAAGTAAAAATACAAGCATATATTATATTTTATATCTCTCTCACACACACTCTCTCCTCAATCTCCGCTCCCTCTTAATTTGCATATACACCTGTATATTGAAATTGTTATCAGCAATTTAAAAATTTTCATTTTGGACGTGACGTTTCAGCTTGGTATTCAAATTAGAAATCTATTCTCATTATAACAATGTTAACGTTCCTCATTTTAGCGTCTCCGTGAAGGACAGTCTGAATAAATGTGACTGACAAAGACAAATAAGACTCTGGTAAATGAACTTTGGGCCCATTGTTTGCAAGGTGATTGTGCACATTTAAAGTATTCATATTACAAACTGGGAGAGTGCAATGGCCTAATATAGCAGAGAAAAAGCATCATACAATTTTCGCCTCGTCGCTTATTTCATACGTTGCGCAAAGTTATCAAATGACAGCGTGGCAGAATTAGTAATATCTGTGATTCATGTGCCATGGGCCCGAGTTCGATTCCGCTAGAGTCAACTTTTTTACTTCAGTCAATAAAATAGCCACTTGTAGCTACAAGTAATATGTTAACTTCTAATATGTTTATAATGAATTAAAACAATGAAAATATTCAAATCAGTTGTAAAAATTTTCAATGTTCCATGTTAACTAGCAACGAAATATAATCGATTTCATAAATATATTGATATCGCGAGTTATATTATGGTTACCACAATCGTTATGTCAAAAAATGTTCTTGACGCTTCGTGCCTACATCTGATGGCAGTGTTAGAGTTACAAGGAAGATGAGACAGAAATCCTCTTTGGTAATACTAGATGTTACTATAACCAAAGGAGATCTCCCACTTACCCTTTGTAATAAATGGCGAAAATCTGTCTTCAGCATTGGGATGAGGACGGGTAAGACTGTTCCCATATTTTATAAAGCGATGTAAATATTTATGAAGTTGAAAAACAATGCCATGGATGATCAGGGGAGCATAGTTGTCTTCAACATTGAGAGGCGAGCAGGTTAGAGGCTTATTCTGGGGGGATATCAATTTCATCTCATTTTCTTTTGTGGCAATCGGACACAAATCATCCCATTTCTCCCCAAAAATACACATTTCAAATCGGATTATTGGGCAGACAGTTCCTCAGTTCGAAGATTGGAAGGGACATGTCTCCCCTCAAACTCCATGCCATTTGTGCTAGTGCTTGTAATAAACACACTGTCAACAGATGTAGACACGAAGCATAATACATTTTTTTACACAACGTCTGTGGTAGCCAAAAAATAACTCGTGATATCACTATATTTACGAAATAGATTACATTTCGTTGCAAGTTAACATGGAACATTGAAATATTTTACAACTCATTTGAATATTCCTAGAGTTCAATTCATTATAAACATAAGTGAATTGATATTTTACTTGTAGTTGCAAGTTGTTACTTTATTGCTTGAAACAAAAGAAAAGTTTACTCAAGCGAGAATCGAACCAGACGCCCTTTCCACGTGAGTCACAGATGCTACTGATTCTGAAACGCCATCACTTAAAGAACTTACGTATCGTACAATATGTGCGGCGAGTCAAAAACTGTAAAACTCTTTCTACACTTAATTAGGCTATTGTGCTCTCCTTGTTTTCAATATGAATACTTTAAATGTGCAATTTTCACCTTGAAGAATTGCCCCAATGTCCATTTATCAAATTCTGCTTTATCCTTGTGAGCTCTCAAATGTAACGAAACGAGTTGATTTCTTTTTTTTTCAAGCACTTCAAGACATAATTTTATATTTAAGGAAATGTTTCCATATCTTGAAGAAAACCTTCCCGGACCTTCAGATTAGTAGCCCAGAGCCTTGCCCATTGCTACGCGTTAATTGATACGTGTTTAGTTAGTTTACGTGTATAACATACGCGCGTATTTGATTCAAAATAAAGGAGTTTTGTATTTTTTTTAAGTCTGTAATGTAGATAATTTAGTGGATACAAAGATATAATGCACTGCGCGACTTCAACTACATTCTCATGTGTGTTGCCAATCAATTTGACTATAAACAAGCTACTGTCTAGAGGGAACAGAAGTGGTTCTTTATTTAGGCGAGCCAGATTGATTGATTGATTGATTGATTTTGAGTTTTACGTCCCGTTCAGCAGCGAGCCTATATGAGACGTGGACCTACTGATTAACGTGGAATCCGAACCACATGAGCTCCCGCCGAGAATCGAACCCGGGTCTCCCGCGCCAAAGGCGCGTATGCTAACCGCTTAGCCACGGAGGAGCTCCTATAGGCGAGCCAGAGTATGTAACGCATTAGGTGAACGGTTAGCGTTGTGTCTTTTCTAATTTCCGGTCCGGTTTCGATTCTTGCCCTCTCCCTTTACACCTTTTAAATGTTTCATTTACAAGGCTGAGCTCCAGTTGGATGCTGCTAAAAGAAGATTCAGTGATGATGCAAACCTGAAAATAAAGGAACAAAAGAGAATCGAAAAATGAGTTGCAGAGTTAATTCTGTTAATTGTTCTGTATTTGATATTATCAGCTAATTTCGTGCATTTTTAAATTGTTGTTAATTGACACTATATTCTCCCCTTTTTCCTTGTATCTCAACGTGAAATTTTTTTTACAAATCAGTAACTTTCAGTTATATTTGCAACCTAATGGGAAATACGCTTAGTACGGATATGTTCTCCAACTCGTTTGAGTGTTATCGAATTTTGCATTTTTAATATTTAGAAATAAATTACTGCTTACCAATATTTAGCATTTTCAAAAGTTATTTAAGGAATAATGAAATCGAACAGGTTCTTCTTTCGAAGCAGTATTACGTATCAATCATTGGTGTTCAGGCCCTGTTAGACCCCCAAAATTTTCATTGGAGGTTGGGCTGTTCCCCCGAATGATCGATCCATATTTTAATTTCTTTGCAGGTGGAACTATTGTTAATAGTTCCAAAACTCACATTAAGGTTTTGTGTTTACTTAAAAAATAATCTAGTACATATACCCCATAATCTATCCGTATATTATTTGATAAGTATATTTGTATAGTCATCTGAAGTAAGTTAACTTGTTTATAATCCCTCATTTGAGTTAATTATAAGATTATGTAAGGCCTCTGACTGTTAACTTCTCATCGGCGCCTCTGGTGTCCGTATTTTATTTCTGGTATTGTGCTGTTTACTGTGAGTACAAGTATCGAAAGACTCCCTTTTGTCATTTCGTCAGCCAACCTTTCGCCTCACTCCTGCACAAAGACAGACTTTACGATTTGTTCTTTTAACACGTTGGGGCAATTTCATGCTGCTGTTCTACCTACTCTATCAGGCGTAATTATTTTTGGAGCGGGCGTTAGTTGTGTTGCGTATCTGACGAATTTTGGACATCAAGAATTTATGTGGCTCACTGTATACGTTCATACAAACGTATAGTGGGACTTCCGCAAAGGTAATAAATTGGGTTAATAACTGAATACATGGTCGTACTAACTTTTTTCAATTCTTTAAACCTTAGAAGGGAACGAGATGGATCACCGAAGTTTATAGTGATACATATTAGGGTACTATACTGTTATGCCAAATGCATAAATTGGCTAATTTCTAAAACTGAAGGGGTGGGCCAATATACCCCTCCCAAAATTTTAAAGGGGTGCACCATGGTACCTATATCTTAAGAAATAGAATAGACCCTTGTACATGCCTCATATATTCATATAAGGTAATGAGACCTCTTCAAAGAGAATAAAACTTGTCAATAACCGAACACGTGGTCGTACTATTTTTGGCACTTTTTAACGGTAAAAGGGAACGAGATGGATTACCGAAGTTTATAATGGCATATATTACTGTCCTATACTATTATACCATATTTTAAAATTTGGCAATTTCCAAAATGTAATTGGTGCGCCAAGTTACCTCTCCCAAATTTTAAAATGATTTCACTATTATACCTATGTCTTACGAAAGATAATGGACTGCAATACATGCCCATGTAACTATATAAGATAAAAAATGCTGATTAAAGGGGATAAATTGGGTCAATAAAAGAGCACGTCTACAACGTATTGCTTACGTTTATATTTTGGCAATTTTTATCCATGAAAGGGAGCAAAATATACCACCCAAATTTATTGTGATATATATTAAGGTCCTGTACTATTATACCAAATGTTGAAATTTGGAAATTTCCAAAACTTAAATTGTAGGCCAAGGCACCCCTTCCAATTTTTAAAGGTGTGCAACAATGTATCCATGTCTTATGATAGGAAATGGAGCCCTATAAACGCCGATATAACACTGTTCGACAAAATTCAACTTCAAAAATTTTTTTCTGCATGAAAGCTGGTGTTCTTTATAGTTGTCGAGCTGCTGAAAACGAATCTGATCTTAATTTTGGCCCTGCACCCTCAGATTTTGAAATAATGCCAGTTATAGTAGATTTTGGTGAAAATTTTAAGGAAATTGCAGAACGCAAGGTTTGAAGCCTCTCTGCTTATTTCCTAACTATCTAAGTGAATTTTCAGAGACATGTTGTATGCATACTTTCCATAATTATTCAACAAGTTGTCTGCAAGTGTTTTGTAGTTCTCAGCCTTTGCCTTGCCTAAGAAACCGCAACACAAACTCTTGAATGATACCTAACACTGAGGTTCAAGAGGGCTAAGCACTGCATTAAAGTTATGGTTCCGCATTAGATCCCTTATCTGTGAGTCGACAAACACACTCGCCTACACTTTGTTAGCGCTGAGATTCGGAAATATATGTGTTAAATACTGCAATTTAGCTCCACTCTTGTCCATTCCAGTCACAAAAGTTCTCATAAAGCCAAGTTTTATATGGAGTGGAGGGAGATATATGTCTTCAGATTTAACTAAAGAGGGGTTAGAACATTCTTAACAGCTACTTGCATTGTACTGCGTCGTGGCCATTCTTTCCTGTGGTAGTGACTATCTCGGGCTCGAGAGAAACAGCAATGTTTCGTGTATCCATTCTGTAGTCCTTTAAGTAGGCTTATAACTTTGAAATCGGCAACAATGTGCCACTTAAGAACATTATACTGAACTTTTTCTAATATAAGTTTCCTTATATCACACGTTTAGTTCACTTGTGTGTCATAAACAATTGGTACAGTTTGGAGGATATTGCCATTATGTATTAAAACTGCGTTCAGACTGCTCCTTGAGGAGTCTATACAAAGTCTCCACTCCCGTACCAGTGTCGTACCAAGAGCAGCAAACAAACCATTGACATCAACACAAAAAACAAAGTGTATCTTCCTGTTGAAAAGAACGTTTCCTGTATGAACAAACGGTGGCACTTACGTCAAGTAAATTCCATTGTTTAAGTCTGGATCTAACAATTTTAGCCTGCCACTAGGTTAGTTTCAAATTTCGCACAAGGTCATTTAAATCCCTTTGTGTTACAAAATGTCGCTGGTTTCTCTCTTGAAATTCAAAATCTGATGCTGAGCTCTCTGATTCTGAAGAAACTACGTTTGTTTTCTCCTCATCCAGGGACCATGTTGTTGGTGGTAGAGGAATTGGAACATTATCACTGTGTTCGACAGGTCTTATTGCAATCGAAATGTCGTCAGGATATTTTCTTGTCCTTCCCTTTCACGCCTTGAATGTTTATAGCACAGAAGTAGCAGTAACTTACGTGGTCTGTTGGCTCACGCCATATCTTCGGAACACCAAATGACATTTTACCTTTACATTTGTTATTAAACCACGACCGGAAATGCAAAGCACACTTATTACATATTGGACAATACTAAGTACCCACTGCCTATTTTAATTAATTTTGCTGTCGAAGTATATAGTTCGAAAGTCTGATTCGCCAAAGGTATATTTTTTCCTCTTAGCCTTAACTATATATACTCCACAGACATAACAAAAATTATCTGACTGGGTAACATACATTGTGATAGTCTCAAAAACACTTACACGATAGGAAGACGTGCACGAACTCCCTGCCCCACGCTCAAACCTTCAGACAACTGAGAGTAGAGTGGTAACAGTGAGGGAGGAAAAATACAATATTTCCAGGCTTCAATAGTCCACTTTTTGTCACAAATTGGAATATTGGATGTAAATAAAAAAATTCTGACCATGTTTCTTTTCGCCATAAAAAGTTGAAATTTTACAAAACAATCGTGGACAATTTACATACATGGTAACTCCACTTAGCAAAATTTTCTGAACTTCTGTTCAGGTAACATCTGTGAGTATTTTACCTGAATGTATTATGTGTTCGTTACTGAGCTTATGTGTGAGTATCGCAAGTGAAATTTTGTAAACTTTTTTCAATTTCTCCAAATAGTAAATTTTCCCTCCTTTTTAAATCAGTTGCACACTGTTTTACTCCCTTGTGTTTGAGATATCTATTTGAGTTTTTGATATAGCACACCGAAATGTATGGGATATGGAGTACTGAGCTTATGTTTGCGTACCGTGACTGTCAGTGTTGCAAGCTTCTCTAAATTTCTTCAAACAACCCGTTTTTCTCAGTATTTTCAATATTTTTCGTATTTTTCTTGTAGACATTGAGAGAGATGGGTCCTAAATATTTACAGTTGGAATGTGTGTTCCATACCCTTTCCAACGAGGTATAATTTGTTATTCTGGGATAGTTAGGAAAGGCGCAGAGAGGCTTCAAATATCTGTAGTTCTGTGATTTACTTAAAATTTTAACCAAAATCTACTATAACTGATATTATTTCAAAATCTGAGGGTGCAGGGCCAAAGTTAAGATCAGATTCGTTTTCAGCAGCTCAAAAACTATAATGAACACTTTGTTTCATGAAAGAAAATTTTTCACTGTCAACCATTGGTAATTAGACCTCATCAAATGGGATACATTAGGTCAAAAACATTCGAAATTTAAATGTTTGGCAATTTTTTACCCATGAAAGGGAAGGAGATGGAACCCCAAATATTTATAGAGGTACATACCCTGGCTCTAGGCTACCATATCCAATTTTCAGATTTGACAATTTCCAAAATTTAAGGTGGTAGTCCTATGTACCCTGCTAAAAATTAAGGTTTGAGCCAAGGTACCCTTGCCAGGGGGTGGTTTAATTACCACTAGGAAATTAATCTGGTTTATTGTCGCCGGGGGCGCCAAAATTAGGGCTGGCGCCAGGTGCCACTAGGGTAGCGTCAAAATTTGACTCTGGTGGAGTCAATACAACTATAGACTATTTTTTGATACATTATCGCTATTAAACAAAGTAATGAAATATTTATCACAAGACATATAGTATAAAGTTAATGCTTTACCAATAGTTAGAAACATGTACGACCTAAAAAAACAATATGTTTATATATTACGGAGAAAAACGCACTTTTTAAAATTTCTCTACAATTGTAAACCTGGATATTTTACAATGATGAAGAAAGGTAGAAATACCCAAGCAGAATTTAGTGGTGTGCATGCATATTATGTATGAAAGGAAGAAAACATAAGAGAATAGATGATGATTTCGACATTGTCTTAGAACTAGAACTTCCAGGAAATAAATTATACAAGAACTACCAAAAGGATAATGTTCACCCGTATGTTTATAGATACAGCAATTGAAAACTAAAATGAATTTTTATTTGCAAATTACCTAAGAAACATGTATTATATTAACAATATACATTTATATCCTAATTTATTATATAAACAAATAAACTGGTACACATTTCAAGGACATACTTATAGTATTAAATTCTCAAAGTGATGTAAATCAGTTTTGAGAAATTGTGGCATGTTGATAGGTCAGTTAGAATCGATATAGAAAAACTGGACAAAATAGGTTCTTTGTGCTTCGATTTCTTGGCCTATGTTCTGGTCTTTTAACCCTGATATATACAACTTTGTCATTGAACAGGTTATTGTTTCAAGTTCACGGAAATGACTTAATACCATTTTCTGTAAACAAAAATGAGTTATGCCATTTTGCCATCCAACGGCTCATATATAGGTCTAAAGTTCGTTTCGTATATGAAAAAAGATGTAATATTCTGGCATGTCCAGTCTTTTTTCTGAAATTGTGATTTCAACGTCAAAATATATAATAGCATTGACTCGTACTATTGGTGTTTTAGATTAAAAAAAAAAAAAACAGAAGTTATCATGGTGAAGGATTTCCTGTTTATCCAGGGCAGATACAGCATACGATGTAATTTCGAACCACCTTCTTATATGATTAACGTAAGAATTTGTATCGAAAACACCAATCCACAATTTATCTTTCACTTCCCGGTCTGACATTTCTGTCTTTTTCTGTAAAAGTTCGTAATGCAGCTGGTAAAATTTCACATTCTATGGTCATTTTCTATGGGCATTATTATTGCCATGTGGTCTAAGATGACAATTCAAACATTTTATTTATGTATTTATTTATTTAACAATCACCAGATAGAGTTCAGAGGCCATTTTATACTAGATATCTAACAACGACAATAAGAATGGAAAGGAAAAAAAATGAAATCTTTGAGTTTTACGTCCCACGGTTATGCCGGTTAGGCTAAAGGAGACGGTGATGATGAGTGATGAATGAAAATGGTGGAATGAAGAAAGTGGGAGAACCCCGAGAAAACCCACGCACACGGTGTTTGTCCACCACAAAGTTCACTTGGCGGGGGCTGGGATCGAACCCGGGACCCCAAGCGCCAGAGGTGAACGCTCTACCACTGAGCCACCGCGGCCCAAGAATGGAAAGGAGTTGGGAAGGTATCGATCAGGGCTTGTTTATTAGATACCATCCCAGCATTTGTCTTTTTAGGACTAAGGAAAACCCTGGATAACCTCAGTCAGGATGACCGGCAGCGGGAATCGAACTCAAGACCTCACCAATACAAAGACAACTCTCTACCACTTGAGGTACTTCGCTCGGCTGTTAATTGAAAGCATTTTTCTACGGATTTCTTTTGGTCATCATTGACACCCTGTATGTCAGTGTGAAGGAGGCTTAATATCAGTAGATTCTCTTGCAGCGGTGTACTGTAAGTATGAGATCGTCCATAGATTTGAAGAAACACTATGGTTCACAAATATTTCTTATGGGATTGCACTGATGCTGGAATCTTTCTTCTGTTACTTCGAAATTTCCCAAATTTAATTATTTTGTTACTTTGTAATTTTCTATCAAGATACCACATGTTTCATGTAGTTCTCAGTGTAAGAAAGGTTTTACACATTATAAAATTATGTGTTATGCAACAGGAGATATTTGTGCTTCTCTTTATCTTTCATTAGGCATGGAAAGCTATTCAAAATGTGTTTATTCTTCAGTTCAACTACCATTAAAAATGTAGTACCATATTTATCCTCGTTACTACTCACGAACTAAATAAACAGAGAGCAAACTTTTATAGGAAGTTGAAATGATCTCTCTGGTAGTTCTGGGCAAATCTCATTTTTAAAGAAAACAAATAAAATCATAAAAGCAGTATTTATGGTATAAACACTATGATTAGGACAAAAATATTTGCCACCTGGTGAGTGCATTATAATTTAAGCTGAAGTGAAAGAATGCTCAATGTTGCTGAGGGGCCAAAATGACCTCTCATGTAGTTCTTGTGTTAAGAGCTGCAATATTGAATTTGGTTAACATTTTTAAATGTGACTCATTTAGTGCAATATCACTTTACTTTAGCTCGTCTTACCGCTAGTGAATTGCTGTACTTTTAATAAGAAGTATGGCATTATTTCCTTTGTTCATAAGCTCTACGTTTTATTCTTTTAATGTTAATGTGGAGAAGGTTAAGAAACGTGAAACGGTAAATGATATAGGAAATTAAATACCATATCTGTAACAGCAAGAAAGCTAATAAGTCGGAACTCATGCGGACCTTACTGGACATTCTAAAAAATTATCATATTTTTGGGGGTGGTCAAGCTTATATGCGTAAATGATAAACTATATACAATTTCTTTGTAGCCTGTTCTGTAACAAATACGTAGTAGCATTATTGTTGAATTATCCGTATTATAGCTAAATTATGACATATTTTGTCCTCTTTCACTTATATTGTTCTCTACGTTTAATCATAATTTATAACAATATGGATAGACATGAACTTTCAAATCAACCTTTGTATTTCTCAACGCCGATTTTTAGAAGTAAAAAGTAACCAGATAACATTTGGAGCAGAAAGAAGCACAGCAATTTTGTCACCCAAAAGGTGCCTCACTTTTCCAGACATCTCTGCTCCCTCCCGTCAGCCCAAATTAGGAACTTTCCTACTCTTATGCTCGACGCCCACGCAGTATAAAATCATACAGTGATGACGGATTTTACCGTGATAATTTAATTTTTATACATAATCATTAATTTCATGCTTCATTGGGATTATCAGTGTCTTTAATGTGATTTCAATTGACCCATGGATTATCCATTATATAACATCAGTGAAAATGTGAAGTGAAAATTAAGTGTTTTTTATGAACTATATTTTAGTTTGGTGATGTATTCTTGCGCCGTTGAATAGGTAACGAACTGACGCTAAAAAGAGGCATGAGGGAGAGCATCGAAGGACCTGGCAGCGTTGATATATGTGTGAGAGATGCTCCAATAGGAATAAAACCAACACGCAGTGAAATTTTGCTTTCGTAATAGCAAAATCTACCAGAGACAAAAAATGAATGTTCGTAAAAAGTTATTTTTATAATTTTGTGATGTCAATATATTAATATTTTGATGTGCTTCTACGATCTTACAATTGAAGATTTTGAATAACTTTTCTTACTAGAGCGATGGGAATGCAGTGCTGCGTTGATCTTCATAGATTTCGAGGAACTAATCACAATAGTTCGATCACGAATATCGTGCGCGTTAACGGTGTCTTCCCGTAATCGCGTCATTAATGGGCCAATTCGGTTTTGAGTGGAATATAATCAATAATTTGAAAATATTGATGTGTTGTTTTAAAGCCATATGTGATTTGTGTAGCGAAAGTGAATATTAATACAAAGTTTACCCAACAGTTCTTGTAATTTTCTTGAATATAATAATAGTAATGTGTATTTGATAATTTTATGCTTTCTTCTTAGCAGCTGAAAGATGTCAACCTAAATGGATATTTAATTTGACCCAGGATTTGAGTAAGGTATAGTATCTGCAAAGTGGATCAAACCAAACATTTATTTTGTACTCCGCTGCTCATCTGGCGTTCATTTAGTATATGGATCCCATTTTAATAATTTTATTACAGGTTTTGATGATGATGTCCACAGCCTGACACGGCAGCGATGGTGGGCACACGGCAAACACCTATTTTATTATTACTCCCGGATCCTGAGACCGTGGGAGAGAATTCTTGTTATTTGGCCAGTATTACTATTCGTTAATTTTCATCTTGTGATCCCACTAGACTGTAAAACTGAATAATATCTTGAAGTAGTTTTCTCATTTGAAAGGTCCAAGGTTCGAACCACTACTCTTAGATCTGGCCTTTCCCCCTCAGGGACATATACGAATTCAAACCCAATCCTATTATAAATATGACATCCTAAACAGACACATATCTTTATCGAACCCTATACTATTATAAATTTCATTAATTATAAACATAATATCATTTTTTTTATCTAAGCTCACTCAAGCAGAAAGTGGTGGTCGCTGAATGTGCCATCTAACCATCCATGTTTCTTTGTTCTTCGATAACGTCTAACACCGGATTTCGTGTTAGCTAAGCTGTAAGAAAATGATTTCAGTTTCTTCTATAATTTTGGGCAATTGTACAGTTTGATTTCTATTAACGAGAATTAAATATATTACACATGAAAGGGAATAAAATCAAATAATACTTACGGATCGCACATGAATATTCTTCCTGTGTCTCCACGCACACAATCTGTTTTACGCATTAAGTCTCCTGTTTTCAGCCACTCTACCCTTTGATTCAGTTCTTCCTTAATTGAATTTGGAAGATTCTCCATGTATTCCTTTGTAGGTGAAAATTTCAAAATGACCTAAATAGAAACGAATTACGTAATACATATATGACTTAAAAATACATATTGAACTTTTGCTTCAAACATTTTCTTTTTTTATTTAATACTTATATTTTAATAGAAAAATATATCCGTCCTGCCAAATTGTGTTTAAGTTCTAGAAGAGTTAGACATTTATGTGTCATAACAATAAAATAGAATTTGTGATACGTACATAATACTCTTCACTCAAACTTGCAGAAAGAAACAGCTCCCGATAATTCATCCATATCGTAGTTTCTGTCTCAAATTTTATTTACAAGTATATTTTCGTTATTTTTCCAAATATTTATTGATACCCGTACTTCCAGTACTGTATATTGAACATGTCAGGTTGCCTAAAATTATAGTACCTTAGAAGGTCGAAATTGAAAATACATTTATTCTGATTTGGAAAATACAATTAAGAAGCTGAATATTGTATTTTTTCTATGGCCTTCTGCCATTTTCCTTTCAACATCGTCATTCCTTAGCTATAGAACTTCCTGCTGTCTGCTAGAAAAAAAATTAAAAATCAAGAGTGCGGTTTTCAGAGTCCTGTTCTGAAGCTAATTGAACAATATTAAGGAAATTATGCAGACAACAGAAAGCAAATTACAGTATGACTGTGATAGATTCGGCTTATACAGTGCCTGGGGAAAAGGTCTCACACAAAATCTCGCAATTTCTGATGAAAAGTTAAAAATCTACGTGGTCTGGTGATCTCAGCCTCGGATATTTAGTACTCCCGGCCCTTTCTCTTAAATTGCTAAGTACACTCTCACTTATTTTCACCATACATGCTCACTTATATCGTTCTACCTGGTTGCAGCAGCTCGTGTCGCACAATTCCCTACCAATAGCAACAAGTACAGGTGTGCTCGCGCCGGAACTTTTAGCCCGGGCCCGACCTAGCCCATGAATTTATAATGTGGGACCCGACCCGAGTCCGAAATATGTTTTGGCATTTAGACCCGAGCTCGGCACAAGGTCGTTTGATAATCAAATGAGCCCGAAATAATCCGAACTACATAAACTTAATAATTAAATCTAAATTATATTTCTATTTACAGCAACTAGAGGTTTGATTTTGCAGTTATGCTTTAAAAGTTTTCCAGAAAGGACGGTACAATAAATATTTTTGTACAGTATATTTACAAATTTAACACCGAAAATACCCGAGAAATATGGTTTTATGCCTAAAAATAGGCCCGAAGTTACATATGCTTTGGAGGCCCGCGGGCAGGGTAAGACTTAAGCCTGCGGGCTCTTCCTGAGCCCGTGCTGACTTCTAGCACCAACTGCACAACATAAGCGCTCTGTGTGTCGATGTGTTGTTTGCCACGGACTATGGAGGTTATCCTTGCTTCGGTCACGCATTTTTATTACACGTTGCTGTCTTAGGTTATCAACTGTTCATGGATCGTGAGTAGCTGCTTTAGAAATGGATTTAGTAGGTTATTTTCTACTTAAAATTCGATTATATAAATGGTATCGAGTAGATTTTGAATCATGTAATGTGGCACTCAAACGCCAATACTGTTTCCCTAGCCAAATTTTTACAAATTTCTGAACGTTGTTTGGGACGGATGTTTAGTTCATTGTGGATGGCATTACTTCTTACATGCTAGTCTTACTCCATTTTTCTAGTATATTATCCATTTTGTTGCACTGGTTGCTCATTGAGAGAAGAATCTTTGACATCCAACTCTTCGGAACGAAAGCAGCTCAACTGTGTTATGATATTGCATTTAATAATGTGTATTGCCGATAGACAGGACAGAGTTATTCTTGTGTCTGTTCAGCATTTGCACTTTTATCAAAAGAAAATTGGGAGATAAATCACAATTTACAGTTTGTTGAAAAATTTCCTCGTCTTCTCGGCGTAATACCTTTACGTCTGACCGTAATAATTATGTGTGATGTTTTACGTCTAACAACTTTTATTATCAGCTTTAAATTATGTTAGATTTGACTCACTGCGACTCACATACCGTAAGATTTGGAACATTAACACTGTATTGTGCACAAATGGTAAATAACTTTTAGGTTATCTAAAAGAAAGCCTAAGCCGCTGTTATATAAGGTGCTTCCATTTCGTTTCAAAGATCCTTACAATTGATAACTACAACTTTGAATTCATTCGTTGATTTGGCTTACTTACAATGGCTCAAATTCTGAAGAAATCCACAAACTGGATCTGAACGAACAACTTTTGCTAATTAATAATTATTTTTTTTGTCCGGCCGTCAAAACAATTTCATTTTACTTTCCTTGGTCTATTCTATTGATGAAAGAATTTAAAGTGAATAATTAAATATTACCTGATAAAACTATGACAGATCAAAACATTATTTATGATGATTTTCTGTCAAAGGCCTAAGCTGTTCCCTATCAACACGTATCTCTTGAACAACTGAAGGAAGATATATGCAACTGACACTTCTTGATTGAGTGTAAAGAAAATATTATAGCTGAAAAGCATAAAAGAAGGAAAAAACTGACAAGTGTACCTACTAAAACCAAGTTTTCTTGAAATTCGAGACAGATCTGAGTGAGATCGCCTAATATCTAGGTGTCTCGACGTTGTCTCTCTCACCGTCTATGTTGTGTAAAGCTGTACTCAATCTCCCCTATTAGGACATTAGTGCAAACTCATAGATGAAGGAAATATCGCTGCTTGATTTAATGTATAAAAACCTAGTTCAATGCAAATAATAAAGACCTATTTAATTTTACCAAACGTTTTTCATATCTACCCTATTTAGTAACACCTCTTTCTTTTGCAACTTGTATTTGATAGTTGTGTTATTTATTTTCACCTACTGTGAAATATCAACGTCCCACTAAAAGCTTGAATTTTGTCTCCATTATGATTTTATTTTGTGTCCAACTTTATGCTTCACATATACAGCAATCACGTTTCAATTGTCTTCTGTATTCTCTTATATCTATAAGACTGGTAGAAGCATTACAACTACTGGAACAACCTTCTGTGCTGTAAGAGTAAAATATTCAGATAATGCTTCCAAATCGCAAATAGGAACAAAGAAATGTGTTAGTTGGGGAAGACGCGTATTATAATGCCATGTTAATATTTGAGCTTACCACATTTCTGAAATAGCACAAGGAAACGTACGTAAACGTTTAGATCGATGATTCTACATCGCACAAGAATACTTGAATGATAATACTGTTTTGTTTCTGTGACTCTTTTTAAATTAAGTATTGTTCTTTAGGCTAAATGAAAACTAGCCACTAATATTTGTGAAATGAAATGAGACCGTAATGCTTTTCTGCCGCGACGGATGAGGAAACTCGATGTTTCACCAGGAATACCAATTCCAAATCCTACAATCCGTGATATTTTTTCCCTAGGAAAAAAACGCAGGTACGGTAAACATTCATGAAAATATCATTTCACCTGATTTAATATGCAGAAAATTTGTTTGATCAGTATAAGGACGTAATCAATGAGGTACTAGGGACTGTGAAATACTTTGTTTATGAAATTAAAATGACTAATCCTGGTGCCAGTGTAACACAACTCTATTCTGTGCCGAGTCATAAATTGTTCGAGTAAGATGAATATATTTATCAGTTGATAGAGACACATGTTTTAGAGGTAGTTTCAAGTTCTGCCTATATTTCTCCATCTTCTTTAGTAAATAATGGAAATTGAACGAAGCGGCTCGAATTCAATTACTCTTCTATCAATACTAAAGCCCTTGTAACTGCCTTTCCAGCAACTCACGCTGAAGCGACGATTGCTAATATAGGTAAACCTATATTGTAAATAGTTCTGGAAGTTAAGGGAGCTTTTCACCAGTTATTGCTTGATGAAAACTCACATCACTATAGTTCCTTTGCCACACCCACATTTTTTAAGGTGAGGACGCGATTGTTCAGTAGTGGTGCGTTCATCTCCGGTACATGGGATCCGTGGTTCCATCCCAGCTCGCGCCGTCTGGATTTTTTGTGTTGGTCAAACATCGTGCCCGTTTGTTTCTCGGGGTTCTCCCGTTTTCTCCCACTTTCTTCATTCCACCATTTCGTTCATTACTCATCATCATCGTCTCCTTTAGCCTAACCGGCATAACCGTGGGACGTAAAACTCAAAGATTTCATTTCGTTTTTTCTCATTACCCTGTGCATTACGCAAGGTCGAGAAAAGATATTTCAATCAACGCTAAGTCGAAGTGTGTTCTACATTCGTATGTTCTGTCTAACTGCTAGTCACGCTGCTGACGATAGGGAAAAAAACCTCATCCAGTTGTGAGCGAATACTTATGGAAATTGAAGATTAGGACGTGCAAACATTGTAATTATATTTACATTTGGAAGGTTTCGGACTACACTTGGTGAGTTGAGCTATCCTTCTTTCTGTATGCAGTGATTAGTCTTTCTCAGTGTATTATTACTTTTTTTTTCACTTTTGTATAATACATGTTTGGAGTGTTTCCCCAGATGGGAGGAATTTGATATGAAGTGTAACTGAAAAATTGTGATTCAGAATATGGATGGAATCATAGATGAATATTGCTTAAAGTGGCAAAGGTGCTGCCACCTAGGAACTTGCGTTGTTTGAACTGACTTATCGAACCTTGTAATTAGATAAGGTACTGTGAACAGTTAACACCTATTGTGGTTGTGCGATTGAAATTGTTTCAGTTTTGTGTCGTAAAGATGAAAAAGTGAAAATTAAAATTTCAGTGGCTTTGCATAGAGAACCAGGATTAGATTCTAGTGTGAGATTAATATTAACTTTCTAAATTTTTTAAACCTTTTTTTTTATTTTTGTGTGATTTGAATTGAACATAGTTGTGAGTATTTGTCGCTCACTTGGGATATGACTCTGATTCCTATTATATTTAAATTTGATGTGATTTGTAATATTTGGTTTATTGTTATATATATGTGTTAATGTGTGTGTGTGTGTGTTATTTGTTTACTTATTTGTTGTGATAAACTTATATGTCTGTTGAAACTGATTCCTTCCAATTTACTAAATCGAAAACGCTTTCCCCTATATCTGACTTCCGTAACTACTGGAAATGCAGTGTACTTGTCGTTCCTTTGATAACATTGCTGCAGTGTCGCTTTCAATAGCGAGGCTTTATGAGAGATGGAAATACGTGTCAACGTAAATCAAAACTCCATGAGCTCATACCAATTATTCAATATGCGTCTTTCGCACTGTGCGCGTAGGCTAATCAAATCCCAGTAAGCAAGCACGTCTAAAGTAAATCTAAGTTTGCTCTTAATTTCCCTTGATAAACTTAACTTAACGTAGCCATCTGTATGTATGGCTTTCCCAAGTGCAAATTTCAAGTCATGCTTGGAATCCTGATAGCTTTGGCGTATAAACCTGTGTATGCTTAGACCAGATGTAAGAATGAAGGCTGGACAAAAATGTTTGCGTGTTTGACTTAGCCTTAGAGGTTGTCTCTGTGTATGTCTTTGCCAAATGTAAATTTTAATTCATACTTGACAGGTGTGTCAATTTAAAGGGATTTTAAGGCTAGGCTTATATTAGGTATCATTGTCAAGGCTGAAACAAGCTTGTAATCGAGTAACTAGAAATTTTGCTTTAGCCTTGGTTAGGTTTCGAGCCATGTAAATGGAAACTTATGCTAGCCTATAGACTTAGCCTTGAAGATTTGAGTAAGACAATTAAAAGTCTAGAATGCTATTAGGGATGGCTACGAAGGAGCTCGAATGTTCATATTCGTACATGGATAAATGTTCAGTGTTCACGAGCACACGCACACATGCATACACAAACACACACACACACACACACACACACACACACACACATATATATATATATATATATATATATATATATATATATATATATATATATATATATATATATATAGACTGTTCCATAATTCGTGTAGTTTTCTACAGCACTGGGAGAAGATGAAGTTTTCACACTATTAGTATAAAATTTGGCACTCTTATTGAAAAGTATTTGAATGTTTCGAATTTTTAAAGGAAATAGAAGAAAATTGCTGTTTAGCCCCCCTTTTGGGGGTGTAAACACAAAAGTTCATTTTCGTTATGAGAGATTCAATGTTAAATTTTGGAAGCAGTTTTCTCCAATAATTATTCGTAAAGATTTTGGGGCAAAAGACTTCTATTTGTTACCAAATGCAAAAACGCTCATTCACAAAGCTAGTAAAGCCGTCTCAAACATTATTTTGGGAAGGCACCCCTTTTGGGGGGCAAGGGGCGTAAGACATGGTAAGGTCGAAGACACGTATTAAACTTGCATCCAAACCAACAAGTAAATGTTAGAATAATGTAGGAAATGACAGAGAAAAGTGTAATTGAAGGTAAGTTCGACAATAATGCTATCTCTCGTCAATAATATTTAGTATCTATTTAGAAAAGTGAGTGAAAATATTTTACATAATGAAGACCGCAATCGGTAGGAGTTAGAATGATTAGGTGTATACATTTTGCAGACGATATGGAGCCTGTCGGGGAATCTAAAAGTCAAACCAGTATGATGTCAGAAAACTTGAAGAAGGTCCCTAAGGAATATTGGATGAAAATAAATGTTAGAAAGACAAAGTCCGTGGTGATTGGACGAAGCTGTTGGTGTCCAATATAGAAGTAGGATAGGAGAAAACAGAACAGGTGGCTAGTTTCCTATACTTGGATAGTATTGTCAATAATGGTATGAAATGAGAACACAAAATGAAAACAAGGATAGGAATGACAGAAAAGACTTTAGGAGGAAGAAAAATATATTTTCTGAGACTTGAGAAAAATATATTTTCTGGATAAAGAGTTGGGAAAAACAGTAATAAAGTGCTTCGTGTGAAGTATTGTTTCGTATGGGGCAGAACCACAGACATAACGCGAAAAAAAAATGCTTCAGAAAATGAAAATGAATTCTTTGAGTTTTAGGTACGACGGTTATGCCGGCTACGCTAAAGAGACGGTGATTATGAGAAGTGAATGAAATGGTGGAATGAAGAAGTGCGAGGAAACGAGACAACCCGAAGGAGTCCCAAGTACACGGTGTTTGTCCCACACAAAGCTTACTTGGCGCTAGCTGGGATAGAACCAGGTACCCCATGCACCAGAGGTGAACGCTCTTCCACTGAGCCACCGTGGCCCCTGGATGCTTTCGAATATCTATTTTACTGCAATACTGCAACTCAACTGCTCTTTCCTAACTTTCGGTGTTGTCTCTCAATTCAGGTATTCACAGCAAGTTGGATATCAAAAATGTCCTCCGAGAGTCAAATTGATGCTTATTGAGGTGTTTCTTCTAGTTTGCGAACCAGGTCCGTATCCAAGGGGGCATGAGGGCGTGCCCCTAAATTTTTAAAAATCCCTTAAAATTTTCCACGATAGGCTTCCAATGAACTATAATATGGTGATAAACTGTTACGTTTTGATCGGGGCCCCCTAACTTCTACGGTCCTCCCTACATTTTTGGGCTAAATACGGGCCTGTTGAGAACAATATATAATTAGAGAGATCCTGATGAGGCGAATAATGTGACTGCCGAACCAATTGCTAGCCAATAATATCCAATTAGGCACAACAACGCTGGACTTGTAATATGTACAATTGTCGTGAAAAATGGTAATACGTTCAGGCAAATTTCTTCGTTTTTTAGTGTAAGCAACTTCATGTCCCTGATCCAGTAAATTAGTTTAACACTAGTCCATGATATCATTATTTCAAGGTAGATGGTCCACCGATAAACTACGCTATTTGTCACAAGATATTGAAAGTAGAAAATTTTTCTATTGGGAAATTATTTAGCCCAAGACAACCGGAGTGGTTCCACTCCATTGACTGACACCTGATACCTGGATACAACCAATGGGCACATTTTTCAGCTTCACTCACAATGCGTGCAAGAAATAAACTTAAAATACTAGCCTCAAAACGAACTAAAACTGCATTTGATTGGTCTTTTCGTATTGCCATTGTTCAGATATTTTCGCACCAATCTTATTGGAAGTTTAAGCATGTCTAGTATACTGCAATACAATACAGCCCGGTGAAGTTGTTTTGGCTGATAGTAGCGTTTTCAAGAATCAATTCAACGGTAATAACGTAAGTTGCTTTTTTGGTTTATATTTGAGGGCACCTACTACGGGACTCAACTTCGATGCCGAAATCCGACTACTGTAACGAGCTATCCAAGGAAGGCTATTGTTTCTTTACTGTACACCTTCCTCTCAGAAACAAAAGCTTCATTGTGGGCATACAGTCCAAGACTGAAAATTGGTTGAGACTGCACATTCACTGCTTCCAGCATATAGAAATGCTGTTAGAATAAAAATGTTAAACTTTTTTCATAATAAAATAATAAAATACTAAACTTCCATACGAACCTACAGTCAACGATTTATGGGGACGGTAGGGGGCTAAAAAAGGAATTTCAACACATCCTCCGACACATGTGTAAACTTGACTCAACCTGTACTGGAAGTAACATATTTAACATATATTTCGTCCTATGTTTATCTTCCTCATGCATATACAAAAAAATATATTATATACCGTATTTCTTTAATTTCGTTATTTTATTGCTATTTTGTTTAGTTATTCAATAATAATTCACCACTAATAGAAACTATGCATATTGTACTAACCTGTTTCGCCATCTCCTCCAAGGAGAATATAGGTAATGTAATGGCAACCTGCAAAGCGTCTGGCTTCATTTCCGTTGTGTAAATGTGTTCTGTGGCACGGAATCTTCCAGTGAAAGTCTGCAAGAAAAATACGTCAGGGTTGGCATAAGTTAAATAATCATTACATTGAAACAACTTCTATTTCCCTCAAATAAGATCAGATTCACACATATCCAGAAACATCTAAAAATTAACATGTACTTAACAATGACAGAATAAACATTTGTTTCAATTGAAATAACGACAATTTGCAACTTTCTTAAGACTGTTCAAGGGACAGCTGCAGTTCCAAAACTAGTTTAACGCAGTGTCTTGAATTTAAACTTAATTCACAACCTAAGATACCAACGAATTTATTTTTCAGAATTTTTTTGAATAACATCACAAGGACAAGTAGTGTTGTAAAAAAAGTACGTGGGTTAAAGTTGATTTGAATGAAAACTCAGAACAGTTTATTATTATTATTATTATTATTATTATTATTATTATTATTATTATTATTATTATTATTATTATTATTATTATTATTATTATTATTACTGTTAGATTTCATTTTTATTCTTCAAAACAATAATTTCCTTCCTTATTTTCGAAAAAAAACTCAACCTAAACACTATTTAAATATTGTTTGAAAGAAAAAGTTATTACTCCCTACCTATATGAACCAAAGTAGAGTTACCGTGCCTTTGTTGGTTACCGTAAGTAGTATTGAAAAGTAGCCAAAGTAGACTGATGGCCACGGCCTGCTTATACAAAATAACTAATTTTCATCTACATATTCGTTACATAAATTAGTGGCGAATTATCCATACAATAGACGGAAAGACCTATTCCCACCGTTCTGTGCCGCTCTAAGGAAGATTTAAATTATTATAAAACCTAGATTTTCAAGGGAGGATACAATACAGGCAAGCAAACTCAGTCTTTTTTGCTCTGCTGCTGTCGGTGGTGCGAGGGATGTTTTGTCCCGAACGTAACCGACCAAATACGAACCTAGCGATGAAGGGCATAGGAAACTACGTGGTTGACGTGTTCCTACCAATATATTGGGCACTGTGCAATTTAGTACATCAAACAGTTCAATTTGTTTCTCATTCTTCATCATCATAGGTATTCTTCCATGGTTCGCAGGACACTTGCCGCAACTGGGACACTTCCATACTCCACGGTCTTCCGCTAACCTCTTCGTCTCAACGTGGGATTCTTCTGCTCTAATATCGTCCATAATTGTCTTGTCCTTCTCTCCTTCCTCTCTTTCCTGCCACCATACCGTCCAACACGTTCCTCATGATACATTTCCTTCTTAGCCAATGTGTTAACCAGTTTCACTTTCTCTTCTTAATAATGTCTTAAACTGTTACTTTCTGACCAACCATTTTGAACACCATCTCAATCGCTTTCGCTCGATATAACTAAGTCCCTCCCTTCTTCTCAACATCCATATTTCGAAAGATCGAGTCGTTTATGTAATCATAATTTGTTAAGGAATAAAGCAATTTGTTTATCCTTTTGTATAACGTTGAACGTTATATTGTAGCACTCTTTTTAATTAAAAATCTGCAAGGGTTAGGTTTTCATACTGTTAGTTGAATTTGTGCAATAAATACGACAATGGAACAGGTGAAAGATACCTGTTCTAGGTTCATGAATGAGAAATTTCGTTCTGCACAGAAATGAATAGCAGGTGTACGATAGAACATGTGAAATTATGTCAGTTTAAATCACTGAGTTGTATGATAATTTATGGTTATTTAAAATGGCAGGCCTACTTCCCACCTTAGAGAATTAAAACGAAAATAAAATATTATAGTAGGTATTTTTAAGTAGCCACCATAATTCTGAGAAAAGGTTAACTGGTTGTTCTTTCAATGATAAATTACCATATTAGTCATTTTATTTATTTATTGTTACTTAAAATACATTTGGAATTTGTCAGAATTCAGTGACCACTTTTGTGTAAGTAGTGTGTGTCGTGAACAGTTTCATACTATCTTCGTAAAGACTACAAATTTCACAAGAATTGATGATCAAGCAGATTATTAACCTCGCTATAAGACACTTGTGGTTAAAGGTAATGAAACTAAAAAAAAAAAAGGAAAATAGAATGTCTGATTAGTACCAGAATCTTCTTCAGCAGAAAAGGGATGGGAACACAGAAGACACGGATGAGGCTCATAAGTCAATGAACAATAGGAACTACATTGAACTACAGAATTTGATTGTAAGATATGATTAGAAAGTTGCAAACCATTTGTTGAAAGCAAATACATTTTCTACAACTTCGAAAATAATTCAAAATGGCGTAAGCATCTCTGTAGCAGAAGAAATACTTCACAAAATTAGCCATTAAATATTGAGTTCTTTTAGTTGTAAAATTAGTTTATAAAATATCAGTTTCAGGAAGTAAACTTTGAACACTTGCTCAAATGGAAAAGTAATTCTCATGATTCACAGTTGATCGAACAACCACAATATTCGCTGAGTACGAAAAACAAATAAAATGAAGCCTTACGTACCACGATTATTTCATTTAGGCTAAGTGAGAGGGATGCTTATGAAATAAATCATAGAATGATAATGTCGGAGGAAACGGGAGACCCTCAAGGAAATTCTTGAACATAATGTTTACCATGTTAAACGTATCCTAGTATTACGTTGGGTTTGACAATGTCGAAGGGTGAATTATTTATTATTCATGGCCTGATCCCAATCGGCAATAGCACTGCACGCCATTGATATATAGAAAATTGCTATATTGCCAACAATTTGCAGAAAGTTTTTTTTTAAATAAACGGTTGTTTAAAAATGTTCCTCTGCTTGACTGTTTGGGTTCCCCAGCCTATTTGTTGAAAATGCAAAGTTGATGATGTTGGAGTGCTAATTTTGTCTTGTAAAAGTTAAAGGACACAATGCAATAACTAGAAAGAACATTGTGTTTCCCAACTTGTAATCAGCAATTAAACCTGTTCCACATGACGAAAGTTTACCCATCCCTGTTCCACCTGACAAATGCGACAATAGCTCCGAGATGGAAGACGAATGTGAAACATAATCCAAAGTTTTTGGCCCGGTGAGGACTACTGAAAATAATAATCAATTTACACAGTGTGAGCTCAGCAACCTAATCAGAAATCTTAATTTAGCGCACGGAAAGATACAGTTTATTGGCTCTACTCTGAATTGAAAGACCTTACTTGCGCGAGGAGCAAATTTTGCATGGTAGAGGCATCTTGAACAGGATCTGCAGAACTGCTTGAAAAGAAACATATGTGTAAACGCGTCGAAATATTGCATACTATGTCATAGATTATGTTCATTTGACCATTGATAAATTGCATATTTTTTATCAAGAGTGCCTGTAAACTACGAAAGTTATGTTCGAATATTTACCAGACGCAGTCCAACACACAAAGAAGATAATTCCTTATTCGATACCATTATATCACATCTTTGATTACAATGCTACCTCGGATGGTGATTAAAAAGATCCCTTTTTAGGTATCGTGTCATAGAGCTATTTCCGTTGAGGGTTGTTCTTTATCACTGCTTTCCTATTGTATAGCATTTGAAACGATCGGAATCCGCGCTCGTCTCACAATTTCCACCCGCCCACGTATTATCCCCCCAAAGGTCAACTTTACCACAGATAATACTGTTACCAATTACACGCTTCGGTGTAGCTAGCAATGGCTCGGTAGATCACAATGGTTAAATGCATCGTTCGGTAGGGCCAGTGGCACGACTTTTTTCTTCTTTTTATCGATGTCCACGTTCTGTAATGTTGTCCATCCTGTGTGTATTTACTTATCTTAGTCAAGTAAACACATATAGTGTTTCATTAATCATATATTGCTCTTAAAAGGTAATTGTATCATTAAAAAGCGAGAAAGACAGTTACAGCAAGGGAATCATGAGAAGCGATTCGTTACGCTAAAATAATCTCTTAGCGCGATGAAGTTAAAATGAGAATATCATATTTCAAAAGGTACACAACGTAGAATTAACTTGGTATTTTATTGAGAAATATTGTGTACAAATATTAAAACAATATTCAAGAAATGACAAAGACACTACCGAATTTATATGACTTGATCGTCAAAATGAAGTAAGGATTTTCATTTAATTCTCGATACACTTATGCTATTCCTTTAGTAACATTGTAGTTTGGATTATTTGAACTATGAAGCGTTGAGTGGCATACGTAGTGGGTGGCCATTGGGACCAGCACACACTAACGACTGTAGGAAATAAACTGCCAGCTGGAATGTTAACGTACGTTGCCACTCTCCAAGAATCTTGTATATGTCATTTAAAAAAAAAAAAAAAAAACTGGCAAATCTACTATATTTCTCCGTGTGAACATAAACTTGAAAGGGGCATGCGACATTTTTTTCATCTTGTGAGTAGCCAAAATTTCTGGGTTGTTTTGCTTGCTACCTGCTATCGCCCTGAGATAAAGGGAAAAAAACTATTTCGCCTCTTCCGAAACGACGGATTCTTTTGTACGAGATGGGGGGAGCACTCCAAAACACACATTTGTAGGACTGCAATAGGAAATAAGTGTCTCATCTCTTGTTCCTAGTGCGCTTGTATGAATGTAATTGTCTAAATAATTTAATTTCTGCTGAGCCATCGAAACAGCGTATTGAATTCAGGACAGTACTGCAAGCTAAATTCTGTTATCACAACAACTTTAATGCAATATATTATTTTCACAATTTATAATTTCATAATAATAATATTAATAATAATAATCCGATAAACTGATTGTCACCAAATAATATTTATTTTCTAAATGTTGGATGAAATGGAAATTTGGACTTATGTACGTAGTTTTCAGGGTTGTACTCCAGCTGTGCATAAATCCTTGAGTTTCCGATTATTCCAACTAGGCCTATATTTTGATTGTAGATAAAGTTGTGATGTATTATCAATAGTTCTCATCATTTACAGTGTCAAGAATCAAGAAGCAGAACACCTCGTCCACTAACAACAAGAATATTATAGCCCCCGGTAACATTATCATCTCCTACCAAGATTACAAATAATTTTTCACAGCTCGAAGCAACTTCATTGTATCGAGAGAAATGCACGAGAAACCAGAATACTAATCAAAATTCTCGGGAATAGAGTATGAAAAATGAACCCTACCCTTATCATTGTATTAATCTTTAGATTAGTTTTTGTAGAGCCAATATGAATTTTGTTGAGCTACTGCAAGGTCTTCCGTGCAAAATATAACCTTATTTGTTATCAGTGGTGCCCTGCATATAGTTTCGACTATGGCTAAGAGATGTACTGACGTTGAACTGTACAGTTTAATTTCGAAGGTGGAGGAACGCGCTCCATTGTACGACGTCAGTAATCAAGATTATTTAGATAACGTTGTACGAACCAGACATTTGACAGAATTTGCACAAAAATTAAATACAAATGGTAAGTTTTTATTACATGGGTTCCTGTCACCACGGCATTGCGCATCGAGGAGAAGGCCTCTAGATATAGAGGCTAGCTGCGAATATACTGAATAAGCAGTCGCGGGCAAACGACTTGGAGTGGTCCTCCAGCTTGGAGGTTTGGGTAGGGCTAACAACCTAATCCTGTAAAAAAAAGCACTTGCTCAGAAATATTCACAAAAGCCTCGGACAAGGGCTGATAACTTGGTACGACCTCAGCAAAAGAAAATGGACATGAAATTTGGAACATGGGATATTAGAAATCTTTATAGGGCAGGCGCGTTAAAATTCGTAACGAGTGAGTTAGAGAAATACAGGATGGACGTAGTAGGAATTCAGGAAGTTAGGTGGGAAGGAAATGGATCTGTGAATTCCGGAAATGTTACGTTCTTTTATGGGGAAGGAAATAAAAATCACCAGTTACGAACAGGGTTTTTCGTTCATAAACGTATATTACCAGCAATTAAACGAGTTGAATTTGTTACTGACAGACTTTCTTTTATTACTCATAAGGGACGGCGGTGTTATATTATTGTTTTAAATGTACATACCCAACTGAAGATAAGGATGACGATATAAAAGACAGTTTTTACGAAGAAGTGGAACGGACATTTGACCAACTCCCGCGATACCATGTGAAAATTCTATTAGGGGATTTCAATGCGAAGGTAGGATGAGAGGATATTTTCAAACCGATTATAGGGAACGAAAGTCTGCATAAGGAAAGTAATGACAACGCTGTTAGACTCGTGAAATTTGCAACATCCAAAAACCTAATCGTGAAGAGTACAAAATTCCCAAATCGCGACGTTCATAAATACACTTGAACATCACCAGACGGGAAAACACATAATAAAATTGATCCCGTTTTAGTAGATAGAAGAAGGCAATTTAGCATAATTGATGTCCGATCGTTTAGAGGGGCTGATTGTGACAATGACCAGTACCTGGTAGCAGCGATAATACGAGAGAGGTTATCGTTCAATAAAGGTAATATTCATTGTCCGAAAACGGAGAGATTCAATTTAAAGAAATGAGAAGAGAGCCAGGTAATAGAGAAATACCAGATTGAAGTTTCGAATAGATTCTCGGCCTAGAAGATTCGGAGTGCAGTAGTGTTGAGGATACCTGGATTGAAATTAGAGATAGCATTAAAATTTCAGCAAAAGAAAAATTGGGACACGCGGAAATACGTAGGAACAAACCATGGTTCGACCAGGAATGCATAAAACTAGCAGAGAAGAGATAATAGCTAAAATTACGCTGGCTACAATATCCGAATGAAATAACTATACAAAATTTCGCAGATATCAGGCGGGAAACTTCCAAAACTATTAGAACACAGAAACGCGATTTTCTGATAGCTAAAATTAAGGAACTAGAAGATATTAGTAAGAACAAAAAAAAAAACATTCGGGACATCTATAATGGGATCAACGAATTTAAGAAAGGCTATCAACCTCGTGGTTATATATTAAAGAAATCTGACGGTACAGTTCTCACTGACACGGGTAGGATCTTAAATAGATGGAAATATTTCTTTGATGATTTGCTTAACACGCAAACAAAAACTAGTGTGCGTGGAGAAAACGTGATACCCACCGCTCAACCGTATGTTCCAGAACCCAACCAAATAGAAGTAGAAACCGCTATAAAGAAATTAATGAAACACAAAACTCCGGGTGTAGATGAAATTCCGGCTGAGTTAATTTTAGCTGGAGGCGAAAAATTGTGGAACAAGATACACAAACTCATTATCCTTATCTGGAAGAAGGAAGAATTGCCACAAGAGTGGAAAGAATCAATAATTCTCCAATTCACAAGAAAGGCGACACAACTGACTGTAATCATTATCGAGTCATTTCTCTTCTGCCAACATCCTATAAAATCCTTTCAAATATTTTATTAGCAAGACTGAACCCATACGCAGATGAAATTTTTGGAGATTATCAGTGCGGATTCAGACGAAATCGATCAACTATCGACCAAATATTTACCATTCGCCAAATACTCGAAAAAAAAGTGGGAATACAATACCCCGGTACATCAACTATTTATTGATTTTAGAAAGGCGTACGACTCGGTTAGAAGAGAAACATTATACAACGTTCTTACAGAACTTGGAATACCGAGAAAGCTAATTAGATTAATTAAGATATATTTAAGTGAATCCCAAAGTGAAGTCCGGGAAGGAAAATTTTTGTCCGCGAGCTTTCACGTCGAAAATGGCCTGAAGCAAGGTGATGCGTTGTCGCCATTATTATTTAACTTCGTTCTGGAATACGCTATAAGGAAAATCAAAGATAGCAACCAGAACCTATAGTTGAACGGTATTCACCAGGTTATGGCATATGCTGATGATGTAAATTTAATAGGTGATGATATGAGAACAAAGAAATGCAGAGATCGTATTAAACGCTTGCAGGGACATGGGTTTAGAAGTAAATGCAGAGAAAACTAAATACATGAAAGTGCGTCGCGACCGGAATACAGCAAATTATGGACGCGTTAAGATATTAAATAATACTTTTGATAAAGTGGATAGTTTCAAATATTTAGGATCATTATTAACAGACGAAAATCACATTCACGGAGAAATTAAATGTCGACTAAGAGCAGGGAATTCGTGTTACTTTTCGGTTCAAAATCTCTTGTCGTCGCGAATTCTGTCGAGGAATTTAAGCTTAAAATATATAAAACTTTTATCATGCCTTTTGTTTTGTATGGCTGCGGAACATGGTCACTTAATCTGAGGAAAGAACATAGACGTATTTGAGAACAAGATCCTGAGACGAATATTCGGACTCCAGAAGACCGGGAATGGGGAATGGCGGAAACTTCCTATGAGGAACTACATAAGTTATATGGTTTACCCAACATTATTAGGGTCATCAAGTCTAGGAGGCTTAGGTGGGCGGGTCATGTAGCTAGAATGGTAGAATGTAGAAACGCTTTCAAAATCTTGACTGGAAGACCAATCGGAAAACGACCATGAGGAAGACCTAGGCGCATATGGGAGGACAATATTAAGATGGATCTCGCAGAGATTGGAATACAAAGTAGAAACTGGATGCAGTTAGCTAAGGATAGAAGTCAGTGGAGAGCTTTTGTGAACGCGGCATTGAACCTTCGGGTTCCGTAGGCCATAGAGTTAGTTAGTTTAAGTTTTTATTACATTTTAAGGTCACTAAGGGTCACTACTTCAACGTTTTCCTTTTCTCCAATCGATAATGTTGGTTATAATGTTGGTTCCAGTGGATAATATCTCTGCAATCAGGTTGCAAAATGCTGGGTGAGTGGTGATTTCTTTCCGAAAGGACAAATAAATAGGCTCTAATAGTTCTGTTATATTGGAATATTTCTTGGAGTAGATTATACTACCTTTTTAAAGTTTACTATTAAAATAATATTTTTAAGAATAAAAATTATTGTAACAGAAAATGTTCAAAATTAAGTTTCGTTCTTGAAGAAAAAGTATTTTCCGAATCTTATATTTGTCAAAGTTGTTTCTAATGAAACCGGTTTTCTTTCTTCACCTTAGAATCTAGTAGTTAAACAGTTACGGAATTTAAGAACAACAGCTTCTTGATAAATATATTATTATTATTATTATTATTATTATTATTATTATTATTATTATTATTATTATTATTATTATTATTATTATTATTATTATTATTCCTAAGAGTACGTTCTAAAAATACGGTTCAGTAAGATTTTTAACTGGGAGCAACGGTTTAGGAGATTTTTGTAAAATTAATCGTGAAAACATCTGCCCGCTTCATGAAGCATGGACCAACAGTGACGGCATGGCGTAACAACGATTCGTTATCCCTACACCCCTTCTCTGATGTTCCCTTGTCTCACTTTTAGGTGTCATTTACTTAATGGAGAGAATATATACGTTCGTAATATAATATGATCCTTTGATATTAAAATATCCTTTTAAAAATAAACAGATATAAGTAGATTTCTTATCCTGAAAGAAATTAATACTCAATTGCACTGCCAGTTATGGTTCAAAGAGAATAACCCCTGACAATGTAAGGGAGTTCTAGATTATTCTGGTAATATAAACTAAACCTTTAGTTAAATTAGCGACAGGAATATATGCAGAGGGTAGGTCGATGTCCAGACTCCCGAATTTATCGATTTTTCTCAGCCAGCACATCAAAAAATATGCCTAATTTAAGAGGTAATTATACAAATGTCAATACAATTTGTCATCATATTGAACTTGGACTTTCCTTAAATAAATTCCTCTGTACTTCCCTGAGTAGGGGTGTAGTCAAGGGTGTAGGGTCCAGCCCTCAAACAATTTTCTGTCCCCCAAATGGGGTTCGTCTGTTATGCGTTTATTAAAAGCAAATGAACAATGTTCATAATAGAATATGAAAGGGTGTTTGTAATAGAATGTGGACAATAGTTTAAATCTTATCAACATCTTAAAATATTTGAACAGCTGACAATAATCCACTTTGTTACTCTCATTTGCCTAACTGGGAACGTACAGTTGCGACTTTTGTATACTTTAACAGAGACGGACAAACACATTTAGGAGAGGGCTAAAAAAAAGAACGAAACTAGGTGAGCCAAGTCTTGTTAATGATTTAAGTCTCTTATAATATTATAATCTATATCGAACTAGAATGCACTGATTATCAGAAGAAAAGTTATATGTCGATCAGTTTGTCTGTTTTTAATTATTTTTTTTCGAAGTAATCCCATTCTTCTTTTCGCTCTCCAGATTAGGTATGATGTCCCTGGCAGGATAGAAGTTTCGTTTAAGGGATTGCATCTGTCCCGCGGGCCGTAGTTTGCCCATCGTTGAACTATATTTAAGCATAACATACTATTGCATGAATTTCGTCTTATTTGAAGGGTTGCTATATGAGTTCCTTCTACTAGCTTTTATTTCTTTTTTTTCTACTTATACCCATACAAAAGCAAAGTAAAAAACACTTCAATTAACAATTTTTGCTTCTTTATGAATAGTTAACTGGTGGATTTCCTACAATCTGTGATTCTAACTTCATGTATTGTAAAAGATCAATGTTTCAATAAGGTAGCATATGAAAGAGCTTAAGTGGGGCATTATCATTAGCCCCGGCCATACTACTAAATGTACTACTATGAGCAAAATAAATGACGCGTCTCTTTATTTTGCATTTTTGTAAAAAAAAAATATCTCTGTTTTCTTTATATGTTCGAAATTTTGGAGGGTTTCCCCAGCAGGACAGGTTAATAACAAACCCGTTTTTAATATTTGTGTGGGATATTAGCTTAAAATAAATAAATTAGAAGCAAAAAACTTTAAATCGACAGAAATCTCGAGAATTGCCAACTCTGCTAAAGTGGGACATTTTCAAGATCGCGAGGGAATTCTGCAGTTCAACACGAAGCAGCGACGTCTATGTCATTGAGAGAGACGTGGATTAGATCTACAAACGAAACTTTTAACGAAACATTTCTGATATGTCTTATTACATGCATTATCAGCGAACTCCAAGTATATGAATCTATGCTAAGTATGAACGTATACATAGAGCAAATAGTGGAAATTACCTATGGAAAAAGACGAATTCTTAGCACAATCGCAATGAAAAATCGTCTTTACCGTATAACAGGTTTAGTTCACGTAAACAAACAAACAGCTCAGTTAGTTATAGCAACTAGTCTGTATGCCTAAAGTGGTGGGTTCGAATCCCCGTGGAATTTACTTTTTATGTGGGAAAGAATCATATTGTAACATTTGTGTAAAACTCATGACGATACAAAAAAAATGTCGTAGTCGCACTTGCATTAGCGTCCCTAATTTTGTTCGCAAACAGTTTCGTAATTATATCCATGTGCTTACTGCTCACTATACTTATGCTCGCTGGCGCATAACGAATGTTTTCCAGTAAATGTTAATTCTAATTTGGAGAATTTTATAAAGTTTCACAATATTTCTCACTAGATAGTATTCTATCTACTTGTTTTGATATTTTGATAACATATTCCTCTATTAAATTGTTAATTTTCCCTATATATATTTAATTTCGGAAAAGTTTTACAATGTATTTGTATTAAATTGAAATTGTTTTGAATTTACCACATGAGAAAGGTAGCTCGAAGGAGGAAAACTCAAGTAATTGATTTTCCACGTAAAAGCAACCTATTGTAGAATGATGATACTTCTTACCTTCAGCACATAATCTTTACGTTAGAGAGTCAGACAGAAAAGAATTCTGGTTTTTCCTCCCTATCACCACCTATTTTAAACCTCTACATTCCATTGTTCGTCTCACAAAATTTCTGTGCTCCAAAAACATTCATATAATAATAATAATAATAATAATAATAATAATAATAATAATAATAATAATAATAATAATAATAATAATAATAATAATCCTGAATATGCCATCCTTACATAATGTCAGGATATCTTTGTTTATTAGTTTAAATCTTAAATATCTTAGTTTAAAATGCTTTCTTTAGTAATTATTTGAGCAACCATGTAGGAGGGGGTACGACGTTTTATTTTGCCCCTCTCAATCAGTATTTTTCCAACATAAAGTAATTTCTGATAAGCAGGGCAGACAAAATGAATAAGAAATGTATTTACAGCATCCTCTCCCCTTTCATGATTGGAATATCACGTAGCATTTTTTATTCTACCAAAGATGTTCCTGTGCGGTTAGGGGTAGGTAACTAAAGAAATACTTAAAATATAGCGCCCCTTGATTGTAATATTACCGCTTCTTTATTTGTACGAGGGAGCCACTACAAGGGTGACAAAAAAAATAGGAAAAGTGTCTATTGATTCCAATGGCAGATCCAGCACAAACTTCTGCGGTGGGGGAGTAAAAGTTTCTTTTGATGATGTGAAACTTTCACAAATTACCACTTAACTAAACTAAACGTAATAGTGGGGTGAACCGGAACCCAGTCAGTTTAAATTTGTGTAAAAGTTTAATTTTTTGCTTCATATTAAAGTTTTGGTTTCAAATGAGAATTTCAGTCCAAGTGGTCAATGATCAAATCTCGTGGGGCTCTTCAGTATAGGCTAATACGACCCCCTTACGAGAAAAGGCAAAACTATCAAAATATTTATAACGTTCGAATTTGTCGTATATTTTAAAGAAATGTTGGGATTCGTATTAAAGTTTTGGTTTCAAATGACAATTTCAGTCCGAGTGGTCAATGATCAAATATCGTGGGGCTCTTCAGTGCAGGCTAATACGACCCCCTTATGAGAAAAGGCAAAAATATTAAAATGTTTATAACGTTCGAAGTTTTCGTCTCTTTTAAAGAAATGTTGGGCTTTATATTAAAGTCTTGGCTTCAAATGACAATTTCAGTCCGTGTGTAGAATGATCAAATCTTGGAGGGCTCTTTGGTGTAGGGCTTTCGGCTTCTTTATGGGACAAGATTCACGTAGTTGATATTGCAAAATTGTTTAGTATACATGAGTGGAAACTTGCACCATTTGGTTAATTTTACCTCTTATATCTTGCAGATTCAAATTCCAAGCAACAGTTACTTCTCAAAACTAATAGAAGGCACTTACTGGTTTCATTAAAATGAAATGTCTTTTATGAGAAGTTGTCATGGAGCAGACGAACGAAGAGGCACCTAAACATTGGTTGAGTCGGACGGTTGATACTCGTTAAGCTCACTTCAATTATTATTATTATTATTAATAATAATAATAATAATAATAATAATAATAATAATAATAATAATAATAATAATAATAATAATAATAATAATAATAGAGCATTCATCTTTGGTGCATGGGGTCCGTGGCTCGATTCCACTTCGCGCCAAGTGAAATTTGAGGTGGACAAATACCGTGTGCATGGGTATGGGTTTTCTTGGGATTTTAAATTTTCCTCCCACTTTCTTCATTTCACCATTTCATTCATCATCATTCTCCCTTAGCGTTAGTGCATAATCGTGCAACGTTAAACTAGATTTTCCATTTAATTTTATTTCAATAATAATAAAAACAATTAATTCAACTGAGAGGACTGTAATTTATATTGACGGCAATTATCATAAATATGCAACTATTATAAAAACAATGCTTTGTGTAGAAACATAATCCTTTCCAAGTGTTAACGAATGCGCACGGGATAAGACATGTCTCGAGAAAGACACAAGACGCGCTTTGTGACATCCAAAATAAGACGTAACAAATGTTTTGGACACGCGATAGCTTTTAAAATGTCTCGTCTTGTCTGGAATGTCTCGAAAACAAAAGTCTAAGTTTTAAAATTATTTTTAAAGATCTATCCTCTCAAAAGTAGCTCTCTGCCTTAAAATGAATGATGGCATTTGTGATTTTAAAAAAAGACAAACAATGCCTAAAATTAATAGTTAACTTTTCGTAAAGAAGCTTCATTAAGGGTGAACCTGAAAGATGTCCACAAACTTCGGGAGATGATTCGTAACATCAAAAGAAGACAAATGGTCCTCTTGCAGTTTTCGAATTCAGCTTCGTTGTCGAGATACAAGGTTGCCAACTGGTAGGGTTTGAGAAACTCACTGAAAATAAATTCAACTCCATGAATAAACTACTACTCATATATTTTTCAGGTCAATTGACTTATACCATGTTGCAAGGTTAAATATTTATTTATGAAGTGTGTACAACATTTGCCAGTGTCTTTTCTGAGAAAATCGTCGAGAAAAAGTCACCTCCAAGAATAAACTACCCCTCGTAAATTTTTCTGAGATAAATATTTGATACTGCAATATAGGGTTGTTGATTAAATATTGATTAATGAAAAATAAACAAAATTGTTAAAACCATTTTGGAGAAAATAGCGTTTTTCGATTTCCGGCTGTTAGTAAACTACACTTGTTTTAGGCGGTAGGAGAAAGATTGGAAAATCTCCTTTACGAATACTATGTAAACCCTAAGTTTAAAATTTGGTGTAGATACGTTGAACGGTATGGCCTCTAGGCGAGTGCACAGAAAAGTGTACCGAACGGTCGGACCGGAAGGACGGGTATCGAAAAATCACATTTTCGGTATGTAGACGCCATGAAGTATGTAAATCCGTTGAAATCTGAATTTGATATACTATTTTCACAATTACCATATTTTCTTCTCTCTTTTGTCGCTCGAAAAAGAAAAGCCTGAGTTTACCACAAAAAGCTAGGGATTTTACCCAAAAAATATTCAATTACAGGGCCACCGCACTAAACTTTTTCAATTCAATTTCTTAACTGTGTTAGGCCGCAGTTGTTACTGAAGTGTGTATTTGGATAATACGAAAAAAAAGGTATCGTATTATTCAAATACATCGAATGTCAGATTATCGAATAAAAAACTTCGATTGAAGAAAATCCACACTAAAAACTAACTCACACTTTGAGCACATTTTCATTAGACATATAATAGAGCAATTAATGCAATAATTGTTTATGAAATATGAAAAAATTAAATGAGTCATTTTTGAGAAAGTCGTTCTAAAAGAACACGTCAGGAGTAACCTACCTCTTGTGGATTGTTTCGAACAATGAGTTAAGATATACTTTTGGTTATTAATGAAATATTTATTTGCGAAATTTTGAAAAAAATCGCCTGTCGTTCCAGAAAATTGTCGGAAAAAACCTTGAAGCCCAAAATAAACTATCCGTCGTAATTGTTTTTCATAGGAATGACATACTAAAATATAGGGTTATTAATCAAATACTTATTTATGAACTATCAATAAAATTGTCCGAGTAATTTTTGAGAAAATCGTGAAGGAAAAATAACTCCCCGAATAAACTATCTCTTGAGGATTCTTTCAGGGTAAGCGAGTTATTCCATATTATTAGGTTTCTAATGAAATATTTATTTCTGAGTACGAACAAAATTGCTTGGCTCATTTTTCAGAAAACCGTAGAGGGAAAACACCCCGATGAGTAAACTACCCCTCTTATATTTTTTCAGGGCAAATGAGTTTTGCCATATTGTTCGGTTATTAACGAAATATGTATTTTTGAAATATGAAAAAAACTCTTTTGAGTCGTTTTTGAGAAAATCGCCCAGACAAAACACACCACCAAGAATAAACTACCCCTCGCATTTTTTAGGACAAACGAGTTATGCCATATTGTTAAGTTATTAATGAAATATTTATTTATGAAATATGAACGAAAACACTTGAGTCTATTTTGAGAAAATCACTAAGAAAAAACTCACCCCTAAGTATAAACTACCCCTTGTAGATTTTTCTCATTGTCAGATAAATGCCTTATACCACAAAATAGGGCTGCTAATTAAATATTGACTTATAAAAAAAGAAAGAAAGGAAAATTGTTAGAGCCAGTTATGAGAAAATATCTTTTTTCTATTTTCATCGTTCAGGAAACTACCCTTGTTTTGGGAGTAGGAGGGAAATAAAAGAAACTAAAGGAAGTACTATGAAAATCTTAAACTAAAATTTGGTGCAGATAAGTTGAACGGTATGGCCTCTAGGCGAGTGCACAGAAAAGTGTAACGAACGGACGGACGAACAGATGGACATCTATCGAAAAATCACTTTTTCGGTATTAGGGCTATAATTCGTGTAAATTCGTTGAAATCTCAAATTTGATTTTTTTTTCGATCACCATACTTTCTTTTCTCATTTGTCACTTCAAAGTGAAAGGAACTCTGAACTACCGATAAGAGACACCTACTTTTTCACATAGACATTTATTGATTTAAAACTTGTTTAGTTTGTATCATTTCACCGTCATTTCACTTCCAATTGAAAGGTTTTACCATGACTAACGGCATACCAATGACGAGACGGAAGTTTTCAGGAAGTGAATGCATTCAGAAATCTAGACTGCATTACGCCCATCAGCCTGTTTTTACTTCTGGAATTGTTGACAGCTGTAATTTCGTCCAAACGCTACATGAAATATTTCTTGGTTGACGTCATTGTGTTACTATTTTAGTATTGTTCTCTTCAGACGGTTGGTTGAAGTTTTGTCTTAACGGTTATACATTTTTTTCTTTCTTATTTCATCGTTACACATAAGAATAAAATGTTGTAGTGAGTGGATGGATTCAAACCTACGAACATTGAGTTTTCATTCTTCCAACACTTTACCAATGAACCAAGCTTTGCCTTCACGTTTACGCACGGTTACAGGGTTTATTACGATTTAAATAAAATGGCTGGCTGTTAGAGTTTCCTGCCCACATATTTCGATAAAAAATTTTCATTGCTTCGTAGATACGTAGAGCGATGTTTAGATACACATTTTAGGAGAGTGCATTTTGGTGTATATAATTATTTCATGCCAGATAAAAGCTAGATAAGTTTTGATAAAATGTTTCATGTGTAGTTCTCAATAATAGGCTTGCTGTTCGGGGTGAAGTTCCAAGGTTCAGCATTCACTAGCATTTTTTGCTATTAATATTCCTTGTAACAATATTGGCAGTGGACAAAAGTTAGCCCGTGTTGAAGCTTTTTGCTTCTAATTTAATTGTTTTACTTTATTATTTAACGAATATAGGTGCCTTCATTTCAACTCAGGCAAAAAAATATATATATATAAAGTTGCACCATCACCATCTCAGATATTGTTGAAACTTTTCTTATAGCAACTAGACACGTTTTTAAGAGACCCATATTTTTTGTTTTGTCGAAAAAAAAATTTCCCGCCAAGTAATGGGACATCAAAGACGGGGAGTACAACTTAAGAATTGTAGAAGACATGGAAAATGGTCAACTTCGGAGCCTCACCATTCGGCTGTGGAAACAGGTAGAGTCATAATTCTTGTTGTGGTATGTACATAGGGATATAAATAAACTATATTTGATTATAGTTTGATTTGCGCATGCGTATCTTTTTGTACATAAATTAACAAATCAACGTCAATTTATCTGAAAAGGCGAAGTTTGCGAATTTTTTTCGAGCACTTCCGGTTCGAATTTTAAAATTCTGTTTTCGTGGTTGGTAAGACCTGGTTACGCGCTTTCCGAAACAAATTTTGTATCGCCTCTTTTGCAACCGTTTTGTCGCAAAAATTCCAGAAATTGTAAAATTTTCAAAAATCGCCATTTTTGGGCGCCATTTTCTCGAAAACACAATCTTTTAAAATTCTGAAATTTTGTCAGATGGTTCAACTTTACATGAATAATAAACACACCAAATATCATTCTCGACCAATGCTTCATGAATTAACTGCAGCCTTTTTTAAGTTAGCGAAGTTTCGTGAAAGTTGATGTCACAGTTAGCAACACTGAGAAAAATAAAAGTGCAATGATTTGATTATGTTTGTGGTTCACATTCATTAAATGAAGAATAAAAGGTTTTGTTGACTGTTTTTTTTTTCATTTTTTTGATCAAGAAGGCTCTCTGAAATAGCAAAATAAGCCTCCCCCTACTCCTCCGTTTTCTTAAACCGAAATAATCTGAGATGTAAATTACGATTACGAAACACAGAAATTTCCAGTTCACTTACTTAAAATGGTCTTCGGAAACAAAATTTCACTGATTTTTTAAATATTTTTTTTTATTTTTTGCATGGACCAATCATTTGCTTGATTGTTGTCTTCTTCGCTAATAGCATGTAACCGTGCAGGTGCTCCAATAGGTGTTGGCTCACTCACAACTCTTCTAGGAGTGGATCTAGGGGGAAGACACATTTTTATTTTATATATAAATAGAACCGATCCCAGAGTTTTGAGCTCGTAGCTCGAAGTAGCAGTATTACCCTCCCCCTTCCAAAAGTCCGTCCTGGATCCATTCCTGCATAGCACATTGTCGATAGTCACAAATGCTGAAGGCCCAGGTGGAAGCATAAACAGCACTTCAACTTCACGTAACTCATGATTTATTCATAATATTTCTGCTACGCACCACTGGTTATCATACATATATGTGTGTAACAAAAGTTCCTTTTTTTCAGATTTCTTAAATCTACACTTTGAATTGCAGAAGTTCGATTTTGGGGGAAGCATGAAGTTAGTTCATGGCGACCCGTTACTGCCATAAAAACTTCGCCATTTTCCGAAAGCCAAAGATGACTTCGTTGAATACCAGTTACCGGTCGAATACTTTTCCTTTTTTTTTTCGGAAGTCGTCGAATTCAGTTCCAGGCAACAAAACGAGAGTAATATACCCGGAGTTTGTATTTGCACTATACTCACGAATTCTTCTACGGTTTTAGTGTGGGCGCGGTGGCTCAGTGGTAGAACGTTCACCTCCAGTGCTTTTGGGTCCCTGGTTCGATCCCAGATCGCGTCGTGTGAGCTTTGTGGTGGACAAACACCGTGCTCGTGGGTTTTTTTCGGGGTTACCCCGTTTCCTCCCACTTTCTTCATTCCACCATTTCATTCATTTCTCATAATCACCGTCTCCTTTAGCCTAATCGAAATAATCATGGGACGTAAACCTTAAAGATTTCATTTCATTTTATTTTCTTCTGCGGTTTTAATACTGTGTATCTGTATCTGCCTAAGGTTATGCCGCGTTGCCACATTCTTTACACCTCTACCCCCCTAAATACCGTCGCAGAGACCCTTCCATGGCCGGTTTCACTGCAAAACCACTGCTTTATAAGACCTCTCTGCATCTCGAACATTTGAAAGCGATTTTTAAAGTGGGATGCAGCACCATCAGAAATCACTGACACGGTTTACGAAATTGTAAGCACTTATTTTCTAGTATTCAAACCTTTTTCTATAAAATATATTTTCGCTTTTCTTCGAGTATTTTTTGAATCTTGTCTATAGCTATGAGTACATGATCCGAATAGTGTGTTTTATCGTCGATTTTTACAACAAAACTGTCAGTTGTTTCATATTCCGGTGATAACTCTGAATTTCACTTTGCTGAATAACAGTCCGGTTTTCAGCGAAATCCACATGAAGTACAATATAATTTGTATCTTGAAATTTTATACGGTGCTTTTCGGTAGCAATTAATTCTCTTTGTGTTTTCTTGATGTAGTCATGAATTACAATTCTTACAGTTAAATAAGCAATGTACGATACGAAAACAGAAAGCGGCACAGTTTTTTTTAACGAGATTATTGTTTTCCCATATGGCATACGTAACACTTTCATTTTCATCAGGATCAATAATTAAAGACTCCACACTTATTCCTTCCACTCCAGGACATTCACCACATTCTTGAAGAAGACAGTGGTCATTTTCTACGGATCATACTACTAAAGGAAATAGGTCACTCATGAGAGCTTCAATACAGGCTGCTCTGTTAATTTTTTTGTAGCAACAGAGTAGCAGCTAACTTAAAATTTGCACAATACACACTTCCCTCGCAGGTTGCGGACTGACCCACTTTAGTCGAATACTGTAAAATTCCGAGTGACCCATTCTTATCTTGGGATTGTTCTGTTTAAAAAGTCAGTAAATTTCTTTGGAACGCGTACGAAAACGTTTCGATTTTTTTTTTAATTTTTGTTCTTTTTGGATCATTGTAATGACATCGCACTTAATTGAGACTTTGTCTGGAGCATTCCAAATCATCACTGACGTAATATTTCATGATTTTTTAGATCATCAGAATTTATTGGATGGCCATTTCCAGTAAACTTAAAATTTGTGTGTTTCGTAATCGTAATTTCCACCTCAGATTATTTCGGTTTAAGAAAACGGAGGAGTAGGGGGAGGTCCATTTTAGTATTTCATAGAGCTTTCTTGATCAAACTAATGAAAAAAAAACAGTCAACAAAACCTTTTATTCTTCATTTAATGAATGTGAACCACAAACATCATCAAATCATTGCACCTTTATTGTTCCCAGTGTTGCTAAATGTGACATCAAAGTTCACAAAACTTCGCTAACTTAAAAAAGGCTGCAGTTAATTCATGCAGCATTGGTCGAGAATGATATTTAGTGTGTTTATTATTCATGTAAAGTTGAACCATCTGACAAAATTTCAGAATTTTAAAATATTGTGTTTTTGAGAAAATGGCGCCCAAAAATGGCGATTTTTGAAAATTTTACAACTTCTCGAATTTTTTGCGACAAAACGGTTGCAAAAGAAGCGATACAAAATTTGTTTCGGTAAGCGAGTAACCAGGTCTTACCAACCGTGAAAATAGAATTTTAAAATTCGAACCGGAAGTGCTCGAAAAAAATCGCAAACTTCGACTTTTCAGATAAATTGACGTTTATTTCTTAATTTATGTACAAAAAGATACGCATGTGCAAACCAAACTATAATCAAATATAGTTTATTTATATCCCTATGTATATACCACAACAAGAATTATAACTCGACCTGTCTCCATAGCCGAATGGCGAGGCTTCAAAGTTGACCATTTTCCATGTCTTCTACAATTCATAAATTGTACTCCCCGTCTTTGATGGCCCATTATTTGGCGGGAAATTTTTTTTCGACAAAACAAAAAATATGAGTCTCTTAAAACATGTCTAGTTGCTATAAGAGAAGTTTCAACAATATCTGAGATTGTGATTGTACATGCTCTGCCTGAATTGAACTGGAAGGCACCTATATAGAAAATTGTCAGCATGCACGTATGCAGTAATTTATTTTGGGGAGTCCGACTTCAATATTAGGATAAATTATAATAAAATTTTAAAAGATAATCCCCAAAATTAGGCTAAATTTACAGAAAAGTTGGGATTTCAGAGGGGAGTTCGGACCCTCTGGACCCACTCTAAATGCATTCTTGTTTGTCAGTAACGTTTCCTCATTTTGAAACCTTCAAAAACTTCGGATATATAAAGGAAAAAGAGTTATTTTCGATAAAATATCACTTCAAGGAGACGCGACAGTTTTATTGCACATGGTGGTATCCAACGTTCACTAGAGCAAGATTTCATTCTCTTTGTTTCTCTGCCATTGTGCTCTATCGAAAGGTTAGGTTTGTAAAATATTACTACTACGAACAAGCGTGATTGGCAGATAGGAGTACTGAACAGAACGCCACAGAAATGCATGCTGAACTTACGTTTATAGCTACCCTTTGGTGATTTGCCCTCAAGGCCAATCAAGTGGTAATTCAGTTCCGTCTCTGTTCTTAAGCCATGTTCGTATTACTTCGAACAGTTTTGATAATGAAAAGCATGCCTCGCAATATAACAACTTATTTCGCGTAAGAAATCGAAACTCAGTTGATCAGATAAACTAGTCTGTACGAATTAGGTTGTTAGTTCGAGCCCAGTACGAGTAATGTTTTATTACTATTGTTTTTATCTTTTCATACGAGTAAAAAATTAATTGTGATATCGCGATATCAAATGTATTAATTAGTTAACTTAGTCTTAGTTAAACTTTAAACATCAGTAACCGTCAAAATTATTTCACTAACCGATCAGTCACTGAGGATTTCAAACACGTCAAACCAGTGGCATAACATGAAGGTTAAGCTCTCCTCCGCAGTCCTTAGTTATGCGTCCGTACTTTCATTGGCGTACCACGGGCCGGGCGACTGCCCGGGGCGCCAGAGAAAGAGTGGCGCAAAAACGAGCCTCAAAAATTAGATTTTGTAACGTTTTCTACTGACTTTTTGGTTTATATTCTTGTAAAGTAGTGGTAATTACATAACCATGGAAGAGGAGAGTTTCATAGTACTAAGGGGGCTGTATCGAAAATGGAGAGATGGCATGTAGAATAAAGATTGGCGGGGGTGTAAGTATTGTTTCTTTGTTTGCTTGAGTTTAGCGTTCCATGGTTATGCCTTAATGGCCAAAGGAAATGTGGATACTAATTATAGTGGAATCCGAACCACTTTTATCGTTCAACAGTAATCCACCGGAAATTGGAACCGGTACCACAGAAGGCAGGCGTGCTAGCCACAAAACCAAGAAGGAGAAGGGTGGCGGAGTTCGTATTCTTTATAGCGGGCCATGTTCTTTGTGAAGTTTTCCTAGGTAATGAATGTCTTTTTGAAAAATGGGTTTAAAATATTAAAAACTCTATGATAAAATGTAAAATATAGGCTAGTACTAGGGGGAGGGCGTCAAAAAGTCACTTTGCCCGGGTGAAAATTTGGCCTGGTCCGCCCGTTCGTACTTTCTGTATATTTTTTGGCCTCGCAGCTTGTGCGGTCCGCACGGCACAGTGTTGCGGGGGCGCTATTTATGCCTATGCTTCGAAAGTGAGTCCCATAGAACTTTCACTCAGAATGCCAGATGCAATTAAGTAGAAGGAGGATCAGATGTTTCCTAAGTAACTTCCTTTTAGAAAGTTTGCTATTTTTTAACGGTGATGTAAATAAACATACTTATCGTCATTAGCCCGACACCAAACCATCCTGGACAAATCCCTCTAGAACAATGATCGACAAAAGTTTATTCTGCCTAATTTCATAAGCGACTCACGGGTGAAAAAACTTGTTAACGAAAGCAATGCTGTGTATACACTGCATTGTTTCTGACAAAATATAAAGTGCTTTGTAATCTTTAAACACTTTTCTTATTCTTTTTGTCACCTTTGGTTGTGCAGGGCGACCTCGAACAAATAAAGAAGAGGTAATATTACAGTCAAGGGGCACAATAAATATATTAGGTATTTCTTTTGTTACCTAACCATAACGGCTTAGGGTAGTCTTCAATAGAATAAAAAATGTTACGTGATATTTCATTCACGAAGGAGGAAAGGATACTCTAAATATATTTCTTGTTCATTTTGTCTGCCCTGCTTGTCAGAAATTATATACTTTCTGTTGGGACGGTGCTGAAAAGAGAGGGGGTAAACAAAACGTCGTCCCCCATCATACATTTTAAATTTTGTTACATGGTTGCTCAAATTATTACTAAAGAAAGCAGTTTAAACTAAGATATCGAAAGTTACTACATTATGTAAAGGTGGCATATTCAGGAATAATAATAATAATAATAATAATAATAATAATAATAATAATAATAATAATAATAATAATAATAATAATAATAATAATAATAATAATAATAATAATAAATATGAATGTCTTTGGAGAGCCGAAATTATGTGACACGAATCATTACATGTAGAACTATAAGATGAGTAGTCATAGGGGAGGAAAAAGCAGAATTTTTCTGTCTGACTCTCTAACGTAAAGCTTATGTGCTGAAGGTAAGAACCATAATCATTCTACAATAGGTTGCTTTACGTAGAATATCAGGTACTTCAGTTCTGCTCCTTCGGGCTACTTACCTCATGTGGTAAATTCAAAACAATTTCAATTTAAGACAAATACGTTGTTAAACCTTTCCGTAACTAAATATATATAGGGAAAATTAAACATTTAATAGGGAAATCTATTATCAAAGTGTCTAAAAAAGTAGATAGAAGACTATCAAGCGAGAAACATTGTGAAAATTTATAAAATTCTCCAAATTAGAATTAACATTTACTTGAAAACGTTCGTTATGCACCAGTGAGCATATAGTGAGCAATGAGCACAGGGGAAATAATTACGAAACTGTTTGCAAACAAAAATTAGAACACTAATGCAAGTGCGATAACGACATTTTCTCTTTTTTGGTATCGTCATGAGTTTTACACATATGTTTTAATTTGATTTATTACCACATAAAAATAAATAAAATAGCCATAGTAATAAAAGTGACAACAGCATTATAATGGGGATTCGAACCCACCACCTTCGGCATACAAACTAGTTGCTTTAAGCAACTGAGCTATTTGTTTGCTTACGTGAACTAAACCTGTTTACGGTAAAGACGATTTTGCATTACGATTGTGCTAAAAATTCGTCTTTTTCCTTAGATAATTTCCACTATTTGCTCTATGTATACGTTCATACTTAGCATAGATTCATATATTTGGAGTTCGCTGATAATGCATGTAATAAGACATATCAGAAATGTTTCGTTAAAAGTTTCGTTTGTAGATCTAATCCACGTCTCTCTCAATGACATAGATGTCGCTGCTTCGTGTTGAACTGCAGAATTCCCTCGCGTTCTTGAAAATGTCTCACTTTAGCAGAGTTGGTAATTCTCGAGATTTCTATCGATTTAAAGTTTTTTGCTTCTAATTTATTTATTTTAAGCTAATATCCCACACAAATATTAAAAACGGGTTTGTTATTAACCTGTCCTGCTGGGAAGACCTTCCTACATTTCGAACATATAAAGAAAACGGAGATATTTTCAAAAAACTTCAGAATAAAGAGACACGTCACTTATTTTGCTCACAGTAGTACAACCATGACATTTTGATATAAAATTCCTTTTGCTATTGAAGCATGGTATAAGGATGAATTTTTACAAATACGTATCCTAAGATAGCAACGGGGGGTATTTTTATTTTTGGTAAAAGAGTGTATTAGAAATGTCTGAAACAGAAAGTTGAAACTCGGAATTAAAATAACTGGATAAGTGTTGCACTCTTTTCGAAAATTCAGCTATTAAAGGGCAAATGGATAACTTTGAATAACTCTCACATTTTCCATTATGTGTTCAGAAAATTATAACGGTTCGCTTAAGTTAGTAATGCGAAATTTGATAGTTAAACTCTTTAACTAAAACTAACGGAAAATGTGTTTCAGTGTTTTTAAAAATTCTTATTTCAATTGAAGATAGCGTGTCAATTTATATATCAAAATTTCAGATCTTTAGTCAAATTTGAAGATTCTCTTAAGTTGGTGGTGTGAAATCAGTATTATAACTACAAGCTAACTATTGGAAATGGACCGTTTTCTAAAATTCCTCTTCTAAGGATGCCAAAGGAGGCAACCTCTTTAATACAATATTCGAGTCTTCATCCAGAACATGCCCAGAATGAACTTTTGCTGAAGTTGGAGTTATGAAATTTGGTATAAGAGTATCCTACACAAACTTAAATTTTAGATATAACGGACTACGTATATCACTGTTTACGAAACTTTCACTCCTAAAGGGTAAAAGTCAATCTTTATTATTATGCGAAAAAGTGAAATTAGCCTACTGATAACGCCTAGGCCATAATAATATGTGTAGAAACGTGATATTTGAAAAAAAAATCGTTTTAATACGATTGCAAGGAATCAAAAAGGATTTTTTATTTACACAAAGGGGGAGGGGATAAAGGGGATTCAAATGTTTTACGGAGGTCGATATTTCAGGAATTCCTTAAGTTAATGAGATGAAACTCGGCATATCAACTCCTCGTTATAAACTACTGAACGCATGTTGCAGCGTTTTCAAAACTTTCGCTTTTCAAGAGGGAAAGAAGGGTAATTTCTTTATTATTTCAAATTTTGCGACTCATTGTTTAAACAAATGTCAAATATAAGGATTTGTTTAAGTTCAAGTTTTAATTCCGTATTTGAACTCTTAATTAAATATAAGGAATATATGTTTCAGATTTTCCTAAAATTCATCTATGTGAGGGTAAAAGAACGCATTTTAATAATATTCTAGGTTTCGATTTTATATTCCCTGAACCTTATTCTAACCTTGCAAAGAACTGGCACTACTACTACTACTACTACTACTACTGCTGCTACTACTACTACTACTGCTACTACCACTACTTCTACTGCTACCACCACCACCACTGCTACTACTACTACTACTACTACTACTACTACTACTACTACTAATAATAATAATAATAATAATAATAATAATAATAATAATAATAATAATATAAACTTTAAGGCATATAAACTTTAAGAAAAAAGTACAATATATTGGTAGACGTCACTCAGGTCATTCAGGTAGACACCATCTGTCATCCAGGCAGAACTCTGGAATGAGAAAGTTCACTATTTCTCCACTAGAGTGCAGTGCTGCATGGGTGAAAATATCTGTCTTGCTTTTGAGAAAGTTTTAGTGTGCAAACTGTAAATAGAAAGATGGGGTTGCAAGATTTTTTAAATGCAGATTAAATATTCTTATAGAATGGCAACGTACCTTTAGAATAATATGCCTCGCACAAACTGCACGAATAGTGGGACGTTTGGTATCAGAAATAATAATGGTGGAAGCTAGGATAGAAACAGGATCCCCAGTGGCAGATATTTGCGCTCGGCCACAGAGCCACTGCATATCACAGTGATGAAAATTAAGAAGTTAGTTTCTAGTAAATAAACTAGTAGAAGAAGATAATTTGAAATTTTACATGTCGGGATATAGATTAGGACACACTCCTAAAGGGACCTCGATTCTTGAAAGAGTATAAGTCCTGTTTATATCAATTATCACATAACTTTGTACTGCAAATCGAGTTCCGACAACGGTCAAACACTAAATGGTGGCCTGTGCCAAGGATAATCTCAGAATTACAACTACGACAAGAATGTGTTCTCTGCTGGTAACAGCAGGAAGGAATCGGACAGAGAAAACAGTTTATAGGATACCAGCGTCAAGAACATTATACTTGCAGTGAAGTATGGATGTTGTCTAGGTTTACCGTGTCCAATCACGCTTTCGCTTTCTCTACCAATCTGTCCGAATTTTTGCTTTATGTATGCTACCGTGGGATGAATGTTTCTTTCGTCCAAACGTTCTTTTTATACGTCAACTGTATGCACCAGTAGGATTCTGGTAACAGCTCTAATGAGGCTGCCCAGATTGAAGTTCAAACCCTTAACTCATGTTAGATATCAAAAACAAATGCTTCATTTCGGTTCAACCAAAACTCCTAGGGTGTCAGTTTAAAATTATTCTTTCAAACTATTCAGGTCCAAACTTTTTCTCAAGTGCAAAGGATGTGTGAGGTAACCAATCCCCATCTTTGTATGTGTTGCAAGTTGCACATATTTCAGATCTTTAAATTCTTTAGAAATATCCTTAATATTTCAGTACGTAAACCGGGCATTCAACTGGTTTCAATATCGATAGTAGCAATGTCGAAAGCATCGCTCATCGTTATTTATTTCAGACTTCAATCTTTTCGTTTTCAAACATCTTGTATAAACATTCTTGCTATGTAAAGAGCGGCACTTCCTAAAGAACAATATAAGGCTAATGGAATAATCAAACGCCACTACGCTTTTTTGACATCGAAGTTCTCAAGACTGATAAGCAAGTGCATTCAAACAAATCCGTATTGTTTGCTTCAGAAAAGATATGTCGGGAATTGAGAAATTCCTGCGTGTACAAATCATAATTTCTCCTAAGTAATAAGAGTGTAGAAACAATTTATATAAGATAACCACATTTATTGCCGACCATGCAGTGCTCCCATCAATCTGATATTACGTCCAGATGACATATACAGTCATTGTCAAAAATCTGAGACAATTATTGATTTCTCTGAATTTTTCAAATTAAATATACTGAATACATACAAAACCACATTTATTGTACAAATTTTTGAATGTTACATCATATGAGGATACTAAAGGTATGGTCTTTTTGACATCGAGACAAATTTGTTGAGGAAAGCTGTTTGGCAATAAACATATAACTAATAAACAGGCAACTAACATCAGGTTTTGTTTCATGATATAATGACACCTAGTGGTGTGTATAAACCATTATCAGTGGTTGCCTATTTACTTCAACGAACAGTTTCGCAAGCCCTATACAATCGTGTTGTAATATAAGAAAAAAAATATGCACGATATTAGGAATTACATTCATTTGAACTAGTTGAATAGCGTGAAGAGCATTCAAATTCTATGAAATGTTGAAGAAAAACTACTAACTATGAGTGAAAACCAGTGCTCAAATGGTTATTTTGAGAGAAGAATGCCATTATCTGCGAAATCTCACACAGTGATCAGCCGAAGCAGTGCATCAGAGTTTTCAAAGATAGTCAATGTAGTGTAAATCTTACTCGGAAAGGTTATGATCGTCCAAAATTCGCAATTTTTCTTAAGGATATATCTATTGGATAAACAAATAAAGGAAGTAGATATTAACCGATCCGGAAGAACCAATAGAACTATGAAAGAGCCATTCCCATTCCGAGCGTATTAAGTAGGACGGTGATCCTGCGCTTTGAGTTCTATGGTCTTGAAGATAGGATTGTGGTAACGAGGTTGTTCCTTCAAGTATGAACCATTACCAAAAAACTCCTGTAAAAATAAAATAAAATACTGGAAAATAAAATAAATTAAAGACTCAAAGCTCAAAGCTGACCTTCGTTGAATGTATACACACTAAATAAATTTGCCTCAGTGGAAATAAGGCTGTATGTTTTAATTTCTTTATAATAGCGATGATTTTTGTTTTACCGAGCAAGAACAACAAACTGGAATTTGAATCGATACATGTCTTTTTTAAGGTTGGTTTAAAGGGATAAGCTTTGAAGATAGATGGCACTACAGCCCTCGTATCTGTCTCATGTATTTTTTACCTTTGACGAAAATTCGCGATTTCTCTTACAAATTTCAGACTTCAAATTTTTAGAGAAGGAACTTCATAACCTATCGAAGGCACCAATCCGTGCCGAATTTTTATTCAGAATATTCTTCATTGGTGAAACAGTATATTGTTAAAGATTTGGATATCCAATTTTAACAATTAAACCGTTTCAACAATGAAGAAAATTCTGAAGAAAAAATCGTCACGGATTGTTGCTTTCGATAGGTTATGAAGTTTTCTCTCTAAAAATTTGAAGTCTGTAGTTTGAAATTAGTAAGAGAAATCGTGAATTTTTGTGAAAGTTAAATAATACATGAGATACGAAGACAGTAGTGACATCTATCTGCAAAACTTGTCTCTTTAAAACAACCTTCAGTCCTGATAAATCAGTAGTGTGCTCAGTCTTTTGATTACCAGTATTGCTCTCTATATGGTCATGACTGGAATGTAGAATATCCAATCATGGCTAGTTAACAAATTATTCAATTCATGGCTACTATAAAGAAAGTGTACACGAGTATCTTTCTCTTGACGCTGAACCACAAACTAATCAGGGTGCAGTGGGCCTGAGAACACTGTTGTCGGAGTAAGCTGTGACATACCGTCTTTTTTGAACGAATCACAGTTTAATTTACCCTACAACGTACATGATAAATGATATCTCCCTAGCATATCTGTCAGTATGAATTGTCAATTCTTACAGAAGAGAAACGGTAGTCATAATGTACTGATCAACAGAAAATAACTTACGAGGGAACCTATCCAAGTGTAACTCTGACTTCGAGTCGAGACTTACGTCGTTGGATACCTTGTCTCATAGGAAAATAACACAAAAAGGAATACATCCTCTATCGCAAACGTTGCGGAGATATAAGCGTGAAAATTTAGAAGTTGAGCTCCATACTATACATTACAAAGTCAGATTCCGGGTCAGATTTTTCGGAAATGGTCAGGTAAGGAAACTCAGCTAATACATATCAAATTAGTGTGGGGAGCAAAGCACCTTTTGAATGAAAAATTTGTGTCCCCGGGGCAGTCGCAGGGTCCCAGGCGGGGTCCAACTCAAAATTTGCAAATGGAACCGGAGGTCAAGTAGCATATTGTATGAAAACTATTGTTAAATAAAAGAAAATAGAACAAATCTCAACTCTCTATGATAACCCTGTGCAAACGGGCAACTGATCAAAATGTCAATACAACCCTACATCAGAAAATCTATGGCCACGCTTCTAAATCCGTTAAGTTGCGACAATAACAAAACATAAAAACACGTTTAAAAGTGCAAGGTATTGAAGTAAAGGAAATTGCTGCAGAGTCTCTCTCTCTCAAAAGCACCCTATGATATATTTTATTTCTGCACCATTATTCCAGTTTTCTCCAACCCTACTCTTCTCCAAGTTGCCTCACAGTTTCAATGTTACTCCTTTTTGTCTTCATCATCATGTTTCTCGTTCAGCAAATCCCCGATAGAAATTTCACAGTGCAATCTGTGAATTTATGGTCCCGATGCGCGAAGCATATACCGTTGCCTTTTGACCTCACCCTCCATGACGATTGTGATTGCCAATGTATCCTTTCTCTTCAAGGACACGAAATCCAATGGTCATGTTTATTCTATGGTCCATTGGTCATTCGAAGTCACAGTTATACTTGGATAAGGTCAGTTGTGCGACTCTGTGAGGGACTCTGCAGCAATTTCCTTTACTTCAATAGCTTGCACCTTCAAACGTGTTTTTCTGTTTTATTATTGTTGAAACTTAACGCATTTAGAAGTGTGGCCATAGATTTTCTGATGTACGTAGTATTGGCATTTTAACCAGTTGCCTGTTTCCACAGTTATCGTAGAGAGTTGAGATTTTTTCTATCTTCTTTTATTTAACAATAGCTTTCATACAATATGCTACTTGACCCCCGGTCCCATTTGCAAATTTTGAGTTGGATCCCGCCTGGGACCCTGCGACTGCCCCGGGGACACAAATTTTTCATTCAAAAGGTGCTTTGCTCCCCAGACTAATTTGATATGTATTCGCTGAGTTTCCTTACCTGACCGTTTTCGAAAAATCTAATGCGGAATCTGACTTTGTAATGTATAACATTTAGTATGGAGTTCAATTTCTAAATTTTCACGCTTATATCTCCGCAACGGTTGCGATCGAGGATGTATTCCTTTTCGTGTTATGTTCTTTTAGGACAAAGTATCCAACGGCCATAGTCTCGACTCGAAGTCAGAGTTACACTTGGATAGGTTCACTCGTTAGAGTACTGCATTCTATGCATTGAAGTCAACAAAGGAGCTACCGAAGTTGTAAACATTGAAGTTAGAAACATATTTCAGTTTGATATAGTCACACAAGATATATTTGTAGAGAACTTAGCCCGTAATATTTCATTTCGTAATATTAAATGTCGAATAGTGGAGAATAGAACTGTTTTTCTAGCCTCATAATCCGTTATCGAATAAGTGTTAGACCTAAATGGTATCTACCTCCATCGACACGGTTTGTCAACGCAAAATGTCATGTCTCATGGTCTTATATATAGTAGCAACATCCAGGGAAAAAATAATATAATTAGAGTCAATTCCAAGGCATATGTTGCGTACGATGTTCTGTGAGTGTTCAAGATCTGAGGATAAGTGAGATTAATTGGAATTTGAGAACTGAGAATCGAAGTTAGAAGTTGTGTAAAATGTGTTGTAATCATTATAATGAGGCGCGAGGTATTGCAGCATGAATATGACTAGTTTTATATCAATTAACGCACAATAGCTGTGTAGGTTCGTCAGAAAATGTGGGTTGTATATGAATAAGGTATATTATCGAGCAAAATCCAGACAATGCATCCAAAAAAAAAAAAATAAATCATTTCCTTATTGGATATTTCTATATTCAAGATTCTCCTTGCATTGGACGATTTACAGCAAAAGTGAATGATAGTCTGGCAAAAGTCATGGAAGACGGGCATATAAGCAACACTAGCGTCATCAAAAACCTAAATATTAATCAGAAGAGTTACGGCCTTAGGTAAAAATTGGCTACAACTTGAAGCACGACGTTTGAGTAAAAATGATAAAGGACTCAAAAACCTTTACCCGATTAAATTTCCACCCGTTTCTACTAGAACAAAAGAAAGTTTAGGCAAGCTTGAACCGTCTGATCACGAAATGTGAAATGCATAAAACCTACGATAACAATGCACGAGAAAAATTGTGCTCGAAGTGAGAAGAAACTCCACGGTTTCTAGCAAAGCCCAAAGTTAAATTGTGGATGTTCTGGCGTTCTGAAATGTTATACTGTGCGTTGGTGAGATGAAAGGGCCTCGTTCGTCATGAGCAGCCGCCGCCCAGCAGAACGATAGATTTGCATTTTTACTGTCGCCAATTAACACAAAAAGACTTAACAATGCAAAATAAAGACCGGAACTGATCACCGGAGAGGGTTATTATACCACACCAACCCCAGTCGCGTACATCTTTAACGACTCGTCATAAGTTATCTGAGTGTTGTTAATGCATTCATCATAGGTCTGACCTTGTACCGTCAGAATATTATTTATTGCGGTCCTTAGGTACTTCCTGCATTGTGTTGAGTTAGTTTGATGAGATGCCGATTAAAATCACATGTGAAAATTTTGTACCCAGATACCACAAAATTTTATAGCGAAAGAATAATAGTGCTATCAGACAAAATGCATATCAACAAGCATAATTGTGTATAACAAGTTTGATAATGTTATTTTCAAATGACAATAAATATGTTCTCAAATTTAACCCTAGGAACGCTAAGGTGGGGATGGAGCGTATCGAAGGCACACAAATTATTTTTGTTATATTTTCTAACATTTCTAATTGCATAAAAATCTTTAAAAAATGATATTGTCAAGCTTGACCCCATTAATCAAAAAACGAAAACGTCCTTGCTTAGTTTTTAGTGTTTTGTTCTTTCTATTTATAAAGAAAGAAAGAGTTTTGGGCCTCCGAGTCCTCCCCCCCCCGCCTTTGGTAATACTAAGGGGCTATTCACTGCATGCACTAACTTTTATATTTCAGTGTTTTGGCTACTTATTTTACTTTTCTTTGAAACAATTTTGGTATTACAACATGCAAGGTCACTCTGAGCTATTATTACGGTGCAGTGTTGCTAACTGCACGTTATAAAATTAGTATATATATATTTTTTCTGATTAATTTTTGGCACCAAAATATTTTCTTTTCTTTTAGTTTATTCCTTCAAACCTGCTACACACACCCACACCCACACCCACACACACACACACACACACACACACACATATATATATATATATATATATATATATATATATATATATATATATATGAAAAGGAAAGAGAGAGAATCAAGTTTCAATGGTGATGAAAAGGAGCTATGCCTTGCAGTGAATTCCTTGTAATATTGATGACGCTATAGTGGTGTTAGCTTACAAAACTGGCAGACAAGTCGTAGCTTGTTTGCTTACGTCTTACATGTTCATACCATAGGTGCAAAAACGTGGCGTTGTGCTACTAGGAAAATTGTAACATTTTGTTGGGTTTCAACACTCCTTCTCTGGTGACATAGCCTATAGTGTCTAATGAACGTGTCTCACACTGTCCATCTTTTCGTGGAAACAAAATTTGAAAGAATTTCGCCATTCCAAGGATAACCGGGATGGAATTACACAAGATTAATCCAGAATTCAATGGAATATTGAAGTATACCTCACTCATCCCCATTCTACCCCATTTTACAGTACCACACCAAAATGCTTTTGGAAGCCGCCCTTGTACACTTACTACACTCAACTAAGTTGTTATTTATGTGTTTGATAGTTTTTTCTGCACAAACAAATCAAATAAATAGGTAAAAGTTACTGACATAAATAAAAAATGATAACTTATACAGTTACATACATATAGTTGGCAACACTGTACTTAGAAACCTAGTGGTAATAGAAAATAATAATAAATGATGTATTAGACATCCCAAGTTCACATCAGACAAGATAAATTATTATCTGTGATAAATAATGACCTTTAAGCTGTGGGCCTCAGAGTACCTCGTTGGTGTTCCATGTAACCCAAAAATACCTTGATGTTTCTAGGATTAAAATACAAAGTCATACCATTTAGATAACTTGATATAAACATTGGTTGCATCACATGTACCTAGGTAGTCTTTGTAAGGATTTATATTGTTAATAAGCGTTATATAGTTCAGAAACTATTATAACTTTAATTGAGATGCATAACTAGTTCCTGGAAAATAACAAATTCACACTTACACATGCTATCTGGTGTTGCTATAGTTGAGTTGTTACCCTCTGCTTACCTCTGTTAATTCCCTCTCTTGGAGTACCCCTCCTATTGCTTTGGGAATAAGATCAGCGGAAGTTCCCATGTCCCGAAATGCCCATTGCAAGGTATAAGAAGTGTATATGTAAACAGATTTGTGTGGATGCAGAATCTGAAATAGATTTTATTTAGCATAAAAAACTGTAATGTATTATAAACAAAAACATATATATATATATATATATATATATATATATATCCAGTTAATCCTCTCAATTATATTTAATACAATTGACGTTCTTCATTGTTAAAGCGACTGATTATATCTACTCACTTATAATATCCCTGAACTATATGAGTGTATCTCTAAACTCTAACAAAACATCTACCATATACTACAAAACATTTATTATAAAACACTGATAATATTTATTTAATGTCTGAGGTATATGCATCTGCAGGCATATTACGATTAACTCTAAGGAATTAATTTTACATGCACCAAGGTAAATACTATCAACAATGTATTAACTCAGGTATTGAGAACAGGGAAAGTAATGTGACAGAATTCTTCATCTGCGCGGAAGTTTTCGTTATGTTTACAACATTATATTTATATGAAGTCGTAAGTTGTTTAGTTACTCCAACTTGCAAGAAGAGACAATATTACCTATAACTTCCAAATTTGTACTTATTTCCAACATGCACCGATATAAAATGAATTCATAAAACATTATAATTCACATCTACTGACTAGTTCGATATAACAAAAATATATTTGTTTAATTTCATATTCACATTTTGATATATTTTTATTAAAATGTCTTATTCGTAACACTACAACAAAGGTCATAACATCTCCCAATTTTATGTAGTGAATAACTGAATAACATTATTTTATTATCAATTGAATTTAAATTTTTATTTATTACTAGCATCAATTACCAGCTTCGCTGGGTTAAATTAAGAAAAAAATAGTAATATGTCCCGTTGCTCAGTCACTTTTTACTATTAAAATTGCCCTCTTTGATATCGGTCATTTTCGATGACTTTTATATATTTGCCCTCCACCTCCCTCTCGCTAAGTGACTGAATATCGGTTTAAACGGGATCGGAAGTATCACTGTTCATCTTAGCGACCCCGAAAGCTATGGATTAGACACTAATATCAGTCATTTTCGATTGTCTTATATGTCCACTCATCTTTTAAGTTACGGAGCACGGCATCGAAAGTGTCACTGTTCATACCTGCGGCCTGAAAACTCGGATTCAAACATAATATTGGCCATTTTAGTTAATTGTTATACATCTCCCCTCCCTAATCCCAAGTTTTGGGGCTCCATTTGAATTTAAACAGGATCGGAAATGTCACTGTTCATCTGAGCAACCACGAAAACTATGAATTCGACAATAATGATGGCCATTTTCGATCATTTTTATTTATCTTTCCCCCTACCTCTCAATGTTTTGGGACATAATTTGGATTTAAACAGGATTGAAAATGTCACTGTTCTTCTCAGCGACCCCGAAAACTATACATTCGACCCTAAGTCAATATCGTCATTTTCGATAATTTCGATATCACCATTTCGATCAATATATTTCCGCATGTTTGTGTTTTTTCTCCTATATTTATAACTGCCCGTTTTGCTCCAAAAGTTGTGCAAATGGTGATAATTGCTTGATATAAGAAATATTATTAAAATAAACTTCAGGTGTGTAAGATTACCTCTGATTTCTAAAGAGTACGTGCATTTGTAATTCGCATCGTAGGACTGATCAGATATCAATTGTCTCTTGGTCATTATCGAATACTTTGAATTGAAGCCTTCTTTGTAGACAACCTGAACACCGACAACACTTGGTAACAACATAGATGTGAAACGTATTGGTAAGTTTAACATAGAAATATATATATAGGGTGTTAATGAACTATGCTAACAAATTGCAAAAGGTGATTTCTTACATCAAAATAAAAGGAAAAGTTAATATGAACGTGTGGGGAAAAGTGCATAGTTTCAGAGGTAGGGATGTCCAAAATCGCAAAGAAGCCAAATTTTAACAGGCCCTATTTCAAATTTCAGAAACTGTGGACAGTGGTGCTTGTCAGCGTAAAGTAAGTCATGCATACACAATCCAAAAGAGCATATGTAGTCAATTTTCAATAGATGTACAGGGTATTCCGTACAGGGTGTAATTCTCAAATATGCTCTCAATAGAGCTCTCAGATATGCTCTGATTTCAAGTAGGCAGAAGGTAAGCCTTGTCAACAATGGACATCGAATACTTCGGAGAGAAGTCTGAAGTGTTAGGAACCGGAAGCTCCATGTTTGTGTGTGTATGTGTGTTCGGAATATTGCGGAATGCTATGTATTTCGTCACTTTATATTTCACGTTTTCTTCACTTATAAGCGTGAAAGAAAACATGGAGCATGCGTTTTCCCGAGTACGAGAAACCGTGTTACTGCTTACCCTTAACACTTCCGATACCGCACCAAAGGATTGTGTGTTCACTCCTATCATGGCTTATCCTTTGCCTGCTTTGAACCAATCATAATGTCAGAGCATCTGTATGGATTACTCCGTACACCCAGAGAAAAGTAATGAAATGTGCATTTTTGGTATGCGTATGCGGTTTTCCTTTACGTTGATAAGGATCGCCGTCAACAGTTTCTGGAATTCGACATATGGCCTGTTAAAATTTGGCTTTTTCGCGATTTTGGACATCCCTAGCTCTGAATCTATGCACTTTTCCCCACAGGCCCATATGAACTTGTTCTCTTATTTTGATGTAAGGAATCACCTCTTACAATTTGTCGTTATAGTTCATTAACACCCTGTTTATACAGTATATATATATATATATATATATATATATATATATATATATATATATATATATATATATATATATATATATATATATATATATATATATATATATATATATATATATTGTATATGCAGGGTGTTAGTAAAAGATCGGGACGGAGGAATATCTCGAGAAATACACTTCCTATCATGAAATAAAAAAGAATGGCAAATATATGTTTAAATTGTATTTCAGGGTGGAACAATGAATTCACCCGGGTGCCCCCTAAAGGGGTAGAGGTGGGCTACTTGAAAAGTTTAAAGGGAACCTTTCAGTTGTTAGTGCAGATTCAAATGCTACACACAAAAAACGTAACTTTTGCTGGAAACATTTTTGTGTATTCTTGAAATATGGCACTGTTATCGGGAAAAATCTGTTTTATTGAGTAACGCAGCAGGAAGATTGGGACAGGAAAATATCTCGATAAATACACGTCTGAGCATGAAAGAACAAAATATGTGTCAAAAATTTGTTCAATATCTATTTAACTGTGTGCAAATCAATGCTCCTTTTCGCCCCCTAAGGAGGGGGGGGGTGGAGAGCAACTTGAAAGTTTAAATTGGATCCCTCTGTTAGTAGTGCAGATTCAGATGCTACATACGAATATACATAACTTTTATTTGCAACAAATTTGTTTGTTTGCTCTGTAGATGGCACTGTAATCGCAAAATCTCTGTTTTATCTTGCAACGCAACAGAAAAGTCGGGACAGTGGAATATCTCGAGAAATACGCATCTGGGCATGAAATTAAAGACAAATATAGGGGTATAATATTTTTGATCCCTGAAGTGTGTGTACAAATGACAACACCTGGATACATCTTAGTGAGACAGAGGAGGCAATTTGGAAATTTGAAATAGGACCCTGCAGTTGTGATTGCAGATTCAAATGGAAAACACACAATTACTTAACTTTTATTGGAAAAGTTCATCTGTGTTCTTGATAGATGACACTGTAGTGGCTAAACTATGTTTTATCGCTAAGAAATGCGCTTCCGATCAAAAGATACAAAAAGACATGCCGAAGTGTTATCGAAAATATTTTATTCTAGTCACCTTAGCAGGAAATAATCAGAGAAACAACTAAAATTTAAAATTAAACATTCATATTGAAGTGGAAAGGCCTAATGTGTACATCAGATATAGCAACATGCCATAAATTAACTACGTGTAGTGCTACCCAGGAACAGCTACGTGAACGTACATGAGTAGCTGTACATTCCCTCCTTGGTCTATTTTGTCGATGCATCATCTCGCCCCTCACCTTCAGGGTGCTTGTTGGTGCCTACGATATTCGCCAGTAGGCAGTGTGTTATAGTAAGTGTTCAAATTGCGTACCTTGATCGTTTGACAATTCCCTATTGGATGATAGAGTCCATCCACAGCAGCCCTAATGACATTGGATTCAATAAGTGCAATTCCGTCAATAATGCTTTGCCGAAGCTCATCTAAGTTGGTAGGCTTCCTTTAATACACGCGATTCTTCAAATGTCACCAGAGAAAAAAACACCTTTGGCGGCAAGTCAGGAGAACGAGTTGGCCAGTCAATTTCACCTCTTGGGGGCGCGGTGACTCAGTGGAAAAGTGTTCACCGCCGGTGCTTGGGGTCCTTGGTTCGATCCCAGCTCGCGCCGTGTGGACTTTGTGCTGGACAAATACCGTGCCCATGGGTTTTCTTGGGGTTCTCCCGTTTCCTCCCACTTTTTCATTCCACCATTTCACTCATTTCTCATTATCACCGTCTCCTTTAGCCTAGCCGGCATAAACGTGGGACGTTAAACTTAAAGATTTCACTTCATTTATTTCAATTTCAATTCTTCTGCCAAACTACCTTTGGGGGAATTGCTCATTCGGAAATTGCCTAACATTTGCACTATAGTGAGGACCTGCACCATCTTGCTGGAGCCACTTTTTGGCAAAGTTATCCGCTACAATGTCTCTAATTGCCGGAAGTACGTCGTTCCGCAGCATATATTCACACTTCCTAGCATTCAAAATCCCGTCAATGAAAAATGGTGCAACTTTGGAGGTGTTCATCACTTCCGCCCAGATGTTCAGTTTTTGAGAGTATTGGGTATGTGCTTCAACCGACTAGAGAAGATCACTGTCAGCCCAAAATCTACAGTTTTGTCTGTTAACGTGACCGGCTAATTTGAAAGTTGCTTAATCTGAAAAAAACAATTCTAGTGAGAAAATTCGGATCGTCATCAATGCGCCTCAACATCTGTCCACATAATTCCATACGACGGTCGAAAGTGATCTTCATTTAGTTCATGTATCAGACGAATTTTGTACTGGTGGATCTTGATTGCCATCAATGTTTTGTGATCGGTCATGTGACTGATATCATGTTGTTGAGCACCTTTAGGGGTGCCCAGGTGAGGATTTTCAACAAAGGATAATGCAACGTCAAGCTGTTTTTCGGCCGTAGTCGCTGACTTTGGTCGCCCAGGAATTCGACAATTCTTTACATTTCCGGTTTCCTCGAAGCGCCGCTGCGCTCGACAGCCGACTTTGAAATGAGATCGTTTGGGTCGCGAAATGTTTGGTTAAATAGCGTCCTAACTTCAGTATACGACCTTTGGCGATGACCCCATCCGCACATCATCAAAATAATTATTCTGTCGTGCTCAGAAAGAGTGATCATGTCGTCAAATAGTTGATATGTGTCCAGCATTTCGAGATTACAACAATTTGACTTTACCTTCGCCGCTAAACTGCAATTAATTTACAAAACATTCACTCACTATAAACACCAATAATTGGATTCAAAATAAGACTCCGTGATAAGGAAGTCTCTTGCAGTATTTCGATTTTCACTCATTCCACACTACTCGCTACTGTCTCTCAGCAGTAACAGGCCTCAGGACTAAATCACTAATTTTGCACTGATAAAAACTGTTCTGCAGTGTCTTCCATGCAAAACTAACTCGAAGCAGGCATACCGAAGCTACTCCGCAAGGAACTAAACAGCAACTACAAACACAATTACCACCTCTATTTCGATGACTTATTTGGCATACACGTCGACGACCAACGTTGCTTCGATATAAAAACAACTCTTTTGACAATTAGGGTAGTTTCATGCTTGTTTGATTCGATTTTAATGCCTCCGTTTCGCGTAGAACTATTTTAGCCTCATGTTGTCCTCATTCTTGGGGGCACAACATTCCATTTGCAACAATATTGCGTGCGTTTTAAACTCCAACATTTCAGTGCACTTTGAAAGAAATATTTAGTTGTTTCGGTTACAGTCATGGGCGCCTGTAGGCTTTTTCCGAGGAGAGGGAAGCACGATGTTTCAGAAGACAAGGAGGCGAAAGTACCATTAAAATGGTAATTGTGCACAATGAGTCCTCACATGTAGGGATAATTTAAAAAAATAGGGGTTATTTAAATTCCAGAGGGAGCAAATGCCCCATAATTCCCTATTTGTCAACGCTCATGATTACACGATCACAGTTTGCAGTAACGGTGACTGCAATAAAACAATTCAAGTAAACATTCGGCAGGTATACAGTATTTGTATCTCTTGCTCGAAAGTACATTTCATGCTGTACTCGAAAAAACAGCTTTTTGATATTGCATTGCCATCTGTTAAGAACACAAAACAACATTTCCGATAAAAGTTACGTCGATTTTGTGTACAGCATCTGAATCTACAGTAACAATTGGAGGTTCCCATGTCACATTTCCAAGTTCCCCTGCACCCACCCCCTCTAGGGTTGACAAAGTTCATTCTTTTGCACACACACATACTTTAGGGATCAAAATATTAGACCCATATATATGTCTTTAATTCCATGCCCAGATGCGTATTTCTCGAGATATTCCACTGTCCCGACAATTCTGTTGCGTTACAAGATAAAACAGAGATTTTGCAATTATAGTGCCATCTATCGAGCAAACAAATAAATATGTTGCAGATCAAAGTATGTATGTAGTATCTGAATCTGCACTACCAAATGGGGAATCCCATTTAAATTTTTCAAGCTCCTCCCCTCTATCCCTCTTAGAGGGCGCCAAGGAGCATTGATTTGCATAGAGTTAAATGGAAATCGAACAAATTTTTGACACGTATTTTGTTCTTTCATGCACGGACGTGTATTTCTAGAGATATTTTCGTGTCCAGATCTTTCTGCTGTGTTACTCTATAAAACAGATTTATCGTGATTACAGTGCCATCTGTCAAGAATACACAAAAATGTTAATAGTAAAACTTTATGCATGTAGCATCTGAATCTGCACTAACAACTGGGGGGTCCCATTTAAACTTTTCAAGTTGCCCCTCACTGCCCCCTTAGGGGGCACAAGGAGAATTGATTGGGATACAGTTAAATAGAAATTGAAGAAATATTTGACACGAATTTTGTTCTTTCATGCTTGGACTTGCATTTCTCGAGATATATTCCTGTTCAGATCTTTCTGCTGCGTTACTCAATAAAACAGATTTGTTGGCGATTTTAGTGCCATCTGTCAAGAATACACAAAAATGTTAATAGTAAAACTTTATGCATGTAGCATCTGAATCTGCACTAACAACTGGGGGTACCATTTAAACTTTTCAAGTTGCCCCCCTCTTTCCCCCCTGGGCACCCGGGTGAATTCATTGTCCCACCATGAAATAGAATTTAAAAATATATTTGCCACGTGCTTTTCTATTTCATGATACGACGTGTATTTCTCGAGTTTTGCTTTCGTCTCGATCTTTTTGTGACACCCTGTGTATACACACACACACACACACACACACACACACACACATATATATATATATATATATATATATATATATATATATATATATATATATATATATATATATATATATATATATATATATATATATATATATATATATATATATCGGGTGTCAAAAAATTCCACCGACAAACTCCGGTAGGTAAATCCTCTCATACGAAGGAACAAAAACGCTTAGTAAACATGAGTCCGGAAACGTGTTGTTACGGAGATAGATATAAGGCGCCGAAGCAGTGGGAAATGAATCTTCAAATGCGTATATTTCAGAAACTATTCAACCTAGAGGGTGCGGTTTGAAAACTCACCAGCGAAGTCATACCTGCTCTTGTTAGACATGCATGTTTCATAATCTTACAATGCCTGCGGAAGGGATTCCCCAAAGGAGCATTCCAAAATATATGAACAGAACCATAAACCACCTTCATATTTTATACCTTGTCTTTATTCTTCCATTTAAAGTTACAACAAGATTGTCTTCGTGTCCATTTTGTTAGGTCTATAAGGCGGGGACGTTATTACAAAATAATAATCATAACGTCATGCTCTTCTCACGTTTAGTTTTGCTTACAATGCAACTGCTGGAGCCTCAAATCTATAAGTATATTCCAATTTATCACACCAGAATAGATTAAGTGTAGAGAGAACCGGGTAGGATCCTTGTGTTCAGTAGCTGATCTTGAAAATAAAAACTTGAGGGGGAGGGGTTGTCAGTATTTTGCTATGTAAAATACGTAATTTGGACTGCGTTTTGGTATTTATGACATTAGTGATTCTCTAGTAACGCAGCAAAATTGAAGGACGAAGGCCCCCCCGACCCCAGCCTAGATTCGTCACTCTTTGTTCAACCATTCTGAGTGGCTTTCTTTAGTTTCACAAGTCGAGTGCCAAGATGGTACGTCTATAAACGCTCTGGCCGCAAGATCGCCTGGATTTGTGTCCGAACTTTAGTCGTCGGATGTAATTAACTCTTATAATGTAAACAGATTTAGTCTGAATTCAAATGCACACGCAGTCGAACTCTGGAGGGTATTGTCGATCTTTAACAACAAAAACAACATTGATTATCATTTTACTGTGTGTAAGAAAATTGGTTTCTGTTCTTCTTTAAATATAAAAACATGTAAGAGGTATTTCAGTTTCACATGATAATTTTAACGGAGTCCAGAATATTCAACAAAAATACATTGTCCTTGAAATGACAGTACATAGAGTTTTTTCTAACGTCCAAAACTGTTTATAGGAACAAAAATACGATAGAAGAGATAAAAATAAACATTGACTAACTGATTCATGCTGTTAGTGGGATTCGACTCTAAGTCAGATGACAGACGAGCACCTAAAGAAGCTAGTCTAGCGAACACTGACGTGTATTCTGGAAGCGACTGTGCTTGTCTGTAGTGCTTACTGCCTGTGCTTTATAAAACACCGTAGCGGGAAATGGAGTTTACTTGGGCAGAATTAAGTGATATGCATCTGGCATATCGTGCAGCTTTGCGAAATGCAAGGGAGGCACAAAGACTGTATAGAGAACGTTTTCCAGAATGACGGTGCCCCCATCACACTACATTTTCGTCAATTGATCGGCAGCTGTGAGAATCAGGTTCCCTACATATTCACCGGCCTGATGCAGGAAGACCACGAACAGTGAGAACACCAGCATTCGAAGAGAATGTGTTGCACTAATTTGAACACAATCCCTCAAGAAGCACGCGGGTCGTTGGACATGTGTTGCATGTTCAGCACCAGCAAGTGTGGAATGTCTCACATGAAGAACATCTCTATCCATATCAAATTCAAAGAGTTCAAGTTTTGCGTCCTACAGACTATCACAAACGTGTGCGATTTGCCCTATGGTACCTGCAGCAGTGTGCGGAGAATCCGCAGTTTGCGCGGCATGTTTCATTCACGGATGAGAGTAGTTTTACTCGTGACGGATGTTACAATGCTCATAATATGCATGTGTGGGAGCAAACAATTCGCATGCAATGTTTCGCCGAGGTCATCAAGAACGATTCACAGTTAATGTGTGGGCCGGTATAGTGGATAATGTCTTAGTAGGACCTTATGTATTACCTAAAGGACTAAACATGCATAATTAGTGTGTTTCTTTCAGAGGTACTCCCGGAACAGCTAGAAAATGCCCCCCTTGCAGTCCGGTGACAAATGTGGTTCCAGCATGACGGAGCTCCACTCCTTCGACCGCGGCGTGTTCAAAATGTACTTTCTAATATGTTTGGGAATCGACGGATCGGGCATGGTGGCCCTGTAGCATGGACTCCTAGATCACCGGATATGACACCTATAGACTTGTGCCTATGGGGACACATGAAGGAGTTGGTCTACCAGACAACAGTGGAGAATGAATTGGACATTGTGGGCCGCATTGTCGAGGCTTCCGCAAGAACTCGTGTTAACCACGACGTTTTTTCTCGTGTGCGAGACGAAGTGCTTCGACGCTATCTCTTGTGCATTGAAGTCAATGGTTCGCATTTTTAGTAGATTTCGTGATGTTGTAAGATACAAATGAATTACAAACACCATTTCCTGTATTGACTCGTCTTCTTCTGTCTTTGTGGTTTGTGTATTTTATTTGTGTGCCTGGAGGTTATGCTTTACAGCATTGCACGCCACCAACTATGCCACTAATATGCGAATCACATTATCGTTCTTCCCAGAAGGTCATTTTTCAGATGCTTCTTACGTGCGTTAATACTATACTCCACAATGCTGCATATGTTAACATACATTTTTCCACGCTAATTTATGTACATTTTCATAGTGGGTTTGCATCTAGTTTCAACAACTCTCAATCACTCTGCTTCGTGTGTTATGCTGTAGCAACACCGCACGTGCCTCGCTACGAACCTTCGACTGCATATTCGCAGTACTTCATATTCCGAACTTCCTTATTGAGCACCATCCATATGTGGCGGTTATGCAACCACACACAACAGGTATACAAGAGTCCACCATTTTGTATCCGTTTGAGTTATCGTCTTGGTACAAGGAAGTACTGTTAACAGGTGAGGAAGTCGCCCATTCATACCCCTTTCGAGCCATCTTCATTCGGCGGATTATCCGGGAATCCCTATGCTTCTTGTGGGAATCCCTTCTGCAGGCATTGCAAGATTATGAAACATGCATGTTTAACAAGAGCAGGCATGACTTCGCTGGTGAGTTTTCAAACCGCAATCTCTACGTTGAATAGTTTCTGAAATATACGCCTTTGAAGATTCATTTCCCACTGTTTCGGCGCCTTATATCTCCGACACAACGCGTTTCCGGACCCATGTTTACTGAGTTTCTTTGTTTCTTCGTATGAAAGGATTTACCTCCCGAAGTTTGTCGGTGGAATTTCTTGACACCCAGTATATATATATATATATATAGGCTGTTTATGAACTATACCGACGAACTGTAAGAGGTGATTCCTTACAGCAAAATAAGATAAAGTTCATATTGACCTATGGCGAAAAGTGCATAGTTTCAGAGCTGAGGCTGTTCAAAATCGCAAAAAAAAAAAAAAAAAAACTAAATTTCAACCAAAATTTACGTGGTCCTAACCAGCGTAAAGGAAGTCACGGATATACAATCCAAAAATGCATATTTCGTCAATTTTCAATGGATGTGCTGGGTATTCTGTAAGGATATAATTCTCAAATATGTTCTCAATAGAGTTTTAAGATATACTCCGATTTCAAGAAGTGTGCAAAGTAGTCAGGAAGTAAGCCTTGACAACAGTCGATATCCAGTACTTTGTAGGGAAGTCGGAAGTGATGGGAACCGGTAGCTCTATGTTTTTGTTTTTCTTTTCTGTTTGGAATAATGTGTGATGCGATGTACTTTGGCACGGTAGTTTTAACGTTTTCTTCACTTATAAGCGTGAAAGAGAACACCACAGTATGCTTTTTCCCGAGTACCAGAGGCCGTGCTGCTGATGATCCTTAACACTTTCGACATTGCGCTAAGGGATCCGCGTTCATTGCTATCAAGACTTATCGTATGTTTATTTTGGATCAATCATAAAATCAGATCATATCTCAAAATTCAGTTGATGGCTAGTCTGGGAACTTCACCCTGCAGGAAATAGTTTTTACACCCATTGAAAATTAATGAAATGTGCATTTTTGCTATGCGTATGCATGTCTTTCTTTACGCGACCACCATCCACACTTTCTGGAATTCGAAATAGAAACTGTTGAAATTTAGCTTTTTCTCGGTTTTGGACAGCACTGGTACCCATACGTCCATATGAACTTTTTTCTTATTTTGATTTGATAAATCAGCTTTAGTTTGTCGGTATAGTACATTGACAACCAGTATATCTATCTATCTATCTATCCTATCTCTCTCTCTCTCTCTCTCTCTCTCTCTCTCTCTCTCTATATATATATATATATATATATATATATATATATATTATATATATATATATATATATATATATATTATATATATATATATATATAATAGAAGGTTTCAAACAATATTGGCAACTATTGATTTCAATACACAGTGATTCAAAAACTATGTCACGTGACCCTTTCTCGTATATTCTTCTTACGCTAATTTCAAAATGGCAGATTTTCAGATGTTCTTCATGATTCGCATTACTTCTATTCAGTGGAGCTCTACATGCACTCCTCATATTAAACATTTGACCTCAATCCCTCTGCTCGTTTCACAATTAGCATGGAATTTCTAGACATTTTATACATTATATATTCGTACTTTGCCCTCATTTATCACCCACCCTGTATACGGTCTGCCACTAAACACTATATTCTATCTGTTTTTTTTTTTGTACTGAATACAGTGCTGGTAATCATTTTAAAATACTGAAATCCCCTTGGAATGTTCCCTTTTTCCCTTGAAGAAGCAACATTTCGTGCAGGTATTGTTGCACACGCGGAAAAGTCTCTTTTTGATATTGCGTCTTGCAAATGTAAAACCGGCGAAGATTGCAACTGTGACAGGACACGAAAGATTCCAAAACGAGAATTCAAGTTCCTTTGGACCAGAGAACATCACGGAAAATGAGCATTGATAACATTGACGTCCGAATAACCAAATCTCTGTCAAAAATGTTTTCCCGGAAAGTGAGCAGATTCAAGGGGCAGACAACGAAGAAAGACGCTGGAAGTGTTGGAGGAAGTCCGTCAACTATTGGGATTAGGCATAGGCACAGTCAAAGATACTGGCGTCGTCAGGGGAATCAAGCGAAGCTGTTGAATCGGGAAGCACGTCGGGATGTGACTTGAAGGCGCGAGAAGGAGGAAACACAGCCTAAAGCGCATCTGCCTTCAAAATACAGCAGAGGCAGCGTTTAGAACTGGAGCTTTAGACAGACAGGTTGCTTTGATCGTTTCTGCCGTACTTCAGGAGGCGGTACTCATAACACCAGAAGACAAAAATCTTGTTGTTCACAGATCTAAGCTACGAAGAACAAAAGATAAACTGGGTGAGAAGATCCAGAAAGAAAAGGCTCACCTAGGCCGGGGGATTACAAGTATCTACTTCGACGAAGAAAAGAATGATGCAACTCTTGAACAAGAAAAGTAACGGCAAACTACGAAGACAAGAGGTTACAGAAAAGCATACGCAGTTCTATCGGAACCCGGTTCAGAATACTTGGGTCATACCACACCTAAGTCAGGCACTGGCAAAGATATTGTCGACTCTATGTTGGAGCTTTTAGAGAAGAACCAGTACGACGTGTCAAGTCTTGAGGCAGTCCGTAGCGATGGTGAAGCCACGAACACAGGATGGAATAACGGCGTGATAAGTCAGATACAAAGATCCCTAGAAAAGGAACTGTAGCATCTCATTTGCCTTTTTCATACCAACGAGTTGCCATTTAGACACCTGGTTACCGAATTGGATGGTGGGACGACCGGACCCAACGCTTTTTCCGGCTCCATCGGAAAGAAATTAAAGGATTGTGAACGTTTACCGATCGTCTCCTTTACACCCATTACCGTTGAATGGGTGACTGAAATAAAAAAAGGATGTTTTGAAGAAGCGACGAGAATTATCTCTTTGAAATTTGTAAGGCTCTTGCTACAGGAATGTTTACTACCGATCAAGTAAACAGAAAACCAGGACCATTATCACATTCACGATGGCTCACGATGGGAGCCATGCATCTGTTTAGCATAGTTAAGCTATCACGTTTTTTTTTTGCCAGAAAATCTACAAAACATAGTTCATTCTGTTCTACAAACAAATTTATACTACGCTCATCATGAAAACCTGCTGATAGCGATGACAGCAGGTGGAAATCCGCATATTCGAACGTTAGGCTGGAGAAGGATAAAAATAGTGCCGCAGCCAGAAGACTCCGAGATCATACCGCCCACGTAAATTCCTTGTGCCGACATAAAACTTTACAGCTGAAAATTATTACGACATGTGTAATTGGCCTAAATGTCTAACAGCCACCAATGACACGAAACACAACGGATCAGCAGCTTGAAGAAAACATCCGAACTTCAACTACTCTAACAACAACATTCTCTTGCCATAGTCAAGCTGTGGAACGCACAGTGAAGCTGCTGCCGAGGCAGCGTCGAAAATATGTGGCCAGAACGCAAAAGATATCTACGTTAAACCCAAACTGAAGTCTAGAGCAAGAATGCCCCGCTTCGAGACCAAGAGAACTACGTGACCTAAGGTCCAATGTCAACGTATGCCTACTTTCAGAACTTGATGTGCAACCACCTACCCGTGGTGATTTCTGGGTTATTTTTCGTGCAGAGCAAAATAAGCGAACAGTTGCACAAAGAAAATCGAGTTATATCAAGGGCTATGTCTATAATCATCCTTAACGTGGCATTCCAAGCAAGATCTGGACATTAATTCCAACAACTGAGTTAATATGGCTGTACTGTGACTCATACACATTTTAAACTTGATTACTGGCATTGCTACAAGTTTCTTTATATAAAATAATTGTATTATAGCCATCAGGTAAATCTTAAATACTAAATACAAAATAATAATAATAATAATAATAATAATAATAATAATAATAATAATAATAATAATAATAATAATACAAGATTGGCAAACACTACCAAACCACGTGTAAATCATTTCAGCACATCGAGCTGCGTCAAACTTTTTTTTTTTGGTTTGATCACAATATTCCGTATATACAAACTCATTTTTCACGCTGGCAGCCATATTGGATTACAGATTATACTCTTTCATATTTTGTTTATATCTACTTTAGACTATAAGCATAAATACCACATTTCTCTTCTCCAACACCAGTGGTTTGAGTTGGACATGCGTTCGACACAATGTGAGGCATTGAACTCAAAAGGTTGCGTTTTTTTAACATTTCGCATCTCTTCGTCACCTACTGATCAACATTCATGCCAAATTTGGGTTTCCTAGCTTCAGCAGTTTGGTATGCCTATCCTTTCGAGATGGGTTTTAAGCGGCCATCTTGGATTGAAGATGGCCATAGATTTTTCAATTAATCTTTTGATTATACTTTGACTCGCAGCCATTCTCCATAGGGTTATCATAGAGAATCGTGACTTGCTCCGTCTTTTTTCATTTAAAAACAGCTTGCAAACGGTGTGCTACTTAACCCTCTTGCCATTTGAAACTTTTGAGTTGGACCCCACTTGGGACCCTGGGGGGCCTGGAACAAGATGTTTACTTAAATTGTTGTACTTTGAAAATTGTGAAACACGTCCTTTCCTGCTTTTACATTTGTCTCACCATTTCCGATTTATAGGGGTAGCCATGGGCTTTTCAATTAACTCTTTCAGGGGCAGAAAAAGGAAAATAACTTTTTTCCTACAAACCTCACGCTTTATTATTTTGTCAGATGTTAACAACAACATAATTTGGGATAATCAGAGATATTTTGTCTAAGACTCGTGAGAAAAGTTATCACTTCCTGTGGTTAGTGAAAGTGACTACCGACCACAGAGGACTTCACTGTCCATGGTACTCATTGAAACAGTTCTTCTTTTTTAAGCAATGTGCAACTTTGCATGTGCTGCATTCCCAGACTGTTCTCACTGGATTCTTCTTGGTGTTGCAGAGTGCACATAGTCTTGATGTACCCTTCCATGGCTGATGTTTATTTTCTTGAAGAAGAATTGCGGCATCAACTACTGGATTATGTTTCTTGATTGGAATAACAGTTTTTTGCACTCTTGGATTACCTCTTTTGGGACTACTAGCCACTATCGCATTCGCCAATAAAGATTGATACACACTACGGCGAAAATCTTTATGGGAATATTGTACCATGTCCAGCTCTTTATGCATAATAAATGCATTTAGAACGCTACAGTGCAAGAAATGAAAAAAAGAACATTCTGTGCCACCACTTCTTGCATTTCCGATCTATTTCATAGTCTCCTTTCAGACGATCAAAATTGTCAACAACATTCATATTCCTATTATAGTCATGAAGAACTTTTGGACAAGAAACATTTTACTTTGCTTCCATCCTTGTGCTTTCCTGTAACACTGATGACTTCTGAAGGACCATGAACAGTTGACATAAGATATACACCTCTCTTATCTTTCCACCTGTACACAGATATCCCTTCACTACACATCCAAGCATCAAACTCTCCTCTTTCCATGGATTTTTTGTCCTTTAGTTTCGGCAACTTCTTTCTATTTGGATTACAGTTGACCCTGCGAATATATGTTGTCCTTTCACCAATTATACACAAATCGACAGACGAGAAAAGTTGTCCATGTATATAATGTGATTCTTCCCATCTTGTTCCGATGTCAAGTTTAAGGCAAGTCTTGCTCCAAGACCAATTTCCACTTTGAATTCAGATTTTCCACAGTAGATTTGAAACTTTAGGTTGTAAGAGGATTGATCACACATATTCCATATTTTATAGCCTCTTTTTATTGGTTTTACCTTCATATATTGATTAAGTGAACTCCTGTATTTGAATTTCACCATTGTCTCCTCAACAGCTACATTTTTAATAGTACTTTTCGAAAGACAAAGTTAATAGTACTTTTCGAAAGACCTAACTAATGTGTGAAATAATGGCCATATTTTATACTAAAGTTGGGTTGAAATGAAAATTGAAATGCACAACTCCGTATCTCATATGTTTAGTAGCCGTGAAATATGTTGTTTTCGTTTTTAATGACATCGATTTAAACAGCAACGGAAAGATCATTGACAATCTCTGCGACCCCGAAAACCATGGATTCAACACTAATATTGGTGATTTTTGATTTTATATATATATATATATATATATATATATATATATATATATATATATATATATATATATATATATACAGAGAGAGATATATAAATATATTTCCCCCTTCCCCAAGCTTTGGACCAGTATCGAAAGTATCACCGTTCATCTCAACGACCCCCAAAAATATGGATTCAGAACTAATATCGGTCATTTTCGACCACTTTTAAATATCTCTTCCTCCCCTCGCCCAAGTTGCAGAGTTAAATTTGTATGTAAACGGGATCGAAAGTATAACTGTTCATCTAAGCGACCCAGAAATCTATAAAGTCGACACTGATAGTGGACATTTTCGATCATTTATATATATATATATATATATATATATATATATATATATATATATATATATATATATCTTTCTCTCCTCTCGCAAGTGGCGGGGCTGATTTTCGATTTAAATCGGATCAGAAATCTCAATGTTCTTCTGAATGATCCTGAAAATTATGGATTAGACACTAATATTGGTCATTTTTTTATTATTATTATATGAAGCTCCTCCGCCCTTTCCTCCGTGCTGGGGCACCATGTATCAGAATTGTCACTGTTAGTCTCAGCTACTCCTAGCACTATGGATTCGACACTAACATTAATCATTTTCGATCATTTTTAATGTTTATCCCCCTCCCTTCCGTTGTACCCTTCCCCTTCCCAAATATCAAGGTTGAACTTAGATTAAAACAACATCACAAGTGTCACTGTTTCTCTCATCGACCTCGAAAGCTATGAATTCAACACTATGTCGTCTTTGATCAGTTTTAAATTTCTCTTCCCTCCCTCTCTCCTACGTTATATATAGCTCCTCTCCTCCTCCACCGTGCTGCCGCACACGGCATCAGAATCATGAGTTTTAATCTCAGCTACTCCTAAAACTCTGGATTCGACACTAATACTAGTAGTTTTTAATCATTTTTAAGTGTTTTCCCCCTCCCCTATGTTGTACCCTCCCCCTCTCCAACTATCAGGGCTAGATTTGGATTGAAATAGCATTAGAAGTTTCACTGTTTCTCTCATCGACCCCAAAAATTATGGATTCAGCACTAATATCAGTCATTTTTGATCATTTTGAAATTTCTCTGCCCCTCCTCTCCCGTACATTGTATCTTCAAAGTGAATAGCCTAAAGTAATTCATGTCCCTAAACTCATGTATTATTAAATTTCATTGAGACAGGTAGGGTGGTTCAAGAGTGATGAAGTCACAAATGCAGTCATTTTAATTTTAATTTTTTAAACATATATTTCCTCTCCCTCGCCCCCTCCTCTAGGTTGGCTCGTCAAAGTGAAACGATAAAAAAACACTGAAGGCCCGACCCTCATACATGTTGAAAATTTGATCGAAATTAGTTGGGTGGTTCAAACGTTATTAGGTTTTATTAATTTTTCTTTGTACGTACCCCTCTCCTTCCCCTCTCCTAAGATCTACCTTTAAAATGAAGTTACAATAATGTTTCCAGATCCGAACCTCATGTATCTTCAAAATTTAATTGAGATCGGTCATATAGTTCAAGAATTATTAAGTTACAAAAATAGTAACTTTCAGTCTTATATAAATTGATTTTTATATATCTCCCCCTCCTACTACTTCACTACGTTGTTCTCTCAAATCTAAATCATAAAAATGGATCCCAGGCCTGAACCTCATATATGTTGAAAATTTGATCAAGATCGGTCAACTGGTTCAGCAGTTATTAAGTTTTATTTATTTAATACCCCATCCCTCAACCCTACCATCAAATTGAATAGACTGAAACCAGCCCAGCTTTGAACCTCATCCATGTTACAAACTTGATCGAGATCGGTCGGGCGGTTCAGGAGATTTAGAGTGACAAACATAGTGATTTTAATTTTTTTATATATATAGATCACTTATCAAAGTCTGGCTGACCCCTTCTTGGCATAATATTATTATCATTCAAATGGATATGTCTCAGTAAAAAAAAAAAAAAAAAAAAAAAAAAAACTGATCCTTTTCACTGGCATCAGAGGGGCAATATATGAATCATGCAAGTCGTGAGAAGATGACCAGTAATCTCTATAGCTTGGCAACTGTTTGATTCCCATGTGCAGATTTATTCCTAGAAAATCTCTTATTTCTTCCTCATCCTCTGGTGTAAAGGATTTTCGTTTTTGAGTTGCATAAAAATTCGTACGGAATGCAATATGACTTACCAACTCGTCTGTCAACAGCATACGGAATAGTAAATATCCATGGCTTTGAAATGCTCCGATACTCCACTCGTTCCTAGGAAACCTGGAATTGGTTCAAACAGATTCACTTTTACACAGTTTGGTGTCTGTGGCGAAACAACAGGTACTTGGTTGTGGGCTGGTGACACGTTCACAGAAAACAATTTTTTGTCAAAACTAGGACTAGGTCTATTTTCATTGTCCGAACCAGTTAACCCCGCCGTGGCCGGTCCCAAGCCCGAGCTGAGAAAGGGGAAGGGACCCCCTCCTCGCCACCAAGTGCATGCATTGTAGAGCTTGGCAACTGGAGAGGGAGATAGGTTCAAGTGGATCTTGGGAACAGGCTCTATCTCGAATGTCCTACCGATTCAGTCAGTCGTGTTTTATGGACTGGATTAAGGATGGAAAACAACCTACCGGCGGAGGTAAGCGGGCATCCTCCGAAATGGGCGACTAACTCGTGCCATTGTATCTGGGAGAGTACGTGTGAACGCATCACGTCCTCAGCGGGGTAGGTAGTTTAGGCTGCCGTACCTACCGGCGGGGTGAGCCTTCGGGTATCCCCCGAAATGGTCAACTAAGCCGTGCCCTTGGGTCCGGCAGATAAGGCTGCGTGGTACCCCAACACGCTAAAAAGAGTGGGTAGCTGGTGTGCCCAAGAGTGTGGGCGGATCCAGTGCCCTACCGGGAGGGAAGATGCCGCCCTCAAAGAGAGTGTAGTGCGTCCTCTTGGGTTCGGGATGGGATACCTAGTATCCTAATGCACACTCGTACCTCAGGAGCGCTGTGGTAGTGTGGGGACACGGCCCTACCAGAGGAGCCGCCGCTCCCAAATGGCCATTGTCTTTAAAGGTAGACAGTCTACATCAGCCATTGGGTCTGGTAATGTACGGTGTACCTCTACCGTAATCAGAGGTAGTTCCGTATTGTTTGAACGGCCCTACCGAGGAAGGGTGTGGGTGTCCCTTTTAATGGTGGTCTACACGTACCTTTGGGTTTCGGACAAGTAGCTTAGCTACAACGTGTACGTGGTACTTAAACACGTTAAAGATAGGTAGCCCCGTATTGTTTGGCCGGGCCTACCAGGGGAGACACGGCTCCCAATTGACAATGTCTGCCCTTGAGCAAACGGTCTACGTCAGTCATTGGCTCTGGTAATGTACTGTGTACCTCTACCGTAACTAGAGGAAGTCCCGTATTGCTTGGATGACCCTACCGGGGAGAGAGTCGGATTCCTGCCTGTGTGGGGACCAAACGGAGGTGGATGAGGGGCCAATCCCTGGAATCTGGTTAACGGTTCTGATCCTGCTAAAGGGAGGAAACTCTGTGGGATATGGGCCGGCACCAAACTCAAATGGTGACTTAACACGTGTCATTGGGTCCGGGATGAGATACGGGAGTATCTCGACGTGTGCGTGGTACTTGTACACGACAAGGCGGTTGCCAGTTGAACGATAGAGGTAGGCAGGCCCGGGATTGAACAAGCCCCCTCGGGCATTGCATGGGGCGCCGGATTGGTTGGACTCTGGATTCGGTAGCTTGTAGGAGCCAATCGCAGGAATCTGGGTAACGGTGAACACGGGCGGGAGGTGAGCTTGCCTTATAACGCTCGGGCGCCATGCCTGCAGAGTGTGGTAGGACTGACTCGCTAGCAGTCTGCCTCAACCAGTAGGTCTACTCGTAGACACTCAGGACTTCGGTCTGGCCGCGCCGTGGGCGTATCCCACTCCCTCAGAGAATGGGGTTGGATCGCTTCGGCGAGTCAGAATTAGGGGACAAATTCTGACGGTGCACTTGTGCACGAGTAATCAATAGCGTATTGAGGAACTACGGGCAGGGTGCCTTGTTTGGCGGAACCCGTCCATTAAATAGACCGAACGGTCGCGGGCATGCTCCCCATGCATGCAACTAAGCGTGGAACAGTAGACCACTAGTATCAACATGTCCGAACCAGTATCATTGTCGTCAATAAATCTATCCTCATTAGGATCATTAGTGGAATGATGGTCAGAATCAATTATACAGTCACATACATCACTTTCAGGATCAGAGGCTATGTAGAGGGTATGTCAGAGGGTATTCTATTTATTTCACTGTGATAATGTTGCGCGCCATGTTTATCTCTACAACAGTCACTGCTCAAAAGAGCGGTGGTTACCTGTACTAACCACCAACTTTGAGATAGAGCAAAACACATAAAACAATTAGATTACAATTCTAATGGTGAGAATGTAACTCTTACTATCACGAGAGATAAGTGATCAAGGAACCAAGCACCTTTGTAATACTATAATTGCAAGAAAGTACAGTTATTATGGCCACCCGAAACTCGATGGAGATTACCAACATCTACTTGAATGCAAAATGTGTGTATTTCTGCCAAAACTTTACTTTCACCACAAACACATCGCGATGCCATCTGAGAGCTACAAAGGAACCTTACAAACGGTTAGTCTTGAAAACCACCCACACAAGGAAGTAAGACGTTCAAAAGAAAAGGCTGTTAGCGCAAGTAACCAACACCCTTCAAAAATTAAGTTTTTGTTGATATTTTGACCCGCCACCATTTTGCACAGGGTTGTCGTAGAGAGTCGAGACTTGCTCCATTTTCTTTCATTTGACAACAGTTTTCAAACAAACGTGTTACTTAACCCCACTTGCCATTTGAGATGTTTGAGTAGGACCCCGGTTGGGACCCTGCGGCAAACGTTTTTATACCAAAAAGTGCGGCCTTGAAAATGATGGGATACGTGTTCGCTGAGTTTTCCATTTACCCAACCATTTCCGAACAAATGGCCCGGTTCAAACTATTCTGCCAGTTTATTTTTTTAATTTAATTTTATTTTTATTTATTTATTTATTTTTTATTTATTTATTTATTTTGTAGATTTTACATTACAAAGTATGTTCTAACTCACGATATCCCGCCCAGTGTCACGTATAACTTTGGGATTTATCTAGTTATAAAAATGCAAACATAGAGCCGAATGGAAACATTTCTGCACCTAAGTTGTGCCATAACTTCCCGTCTCATTTTGGTGTGAAAATCGGACCGAAAAGGTTTCGAAGTTGTTTATTAGCACCTTGTGTACAACTTCTTTTTGTTGGCAGTACGTTTAATATGGCACTACTGAGTTGTATGCTGCGTTCTGCTGATGATTTTCCTTTTTGCCAAAATTCCAAACTGTTCTTTCTATTATTTTAAAAGTTCAAGATATTATCCTTGCAAATTAGGGCATACTGGTTCTGTAGAAAACATATATCTAATATAAATAAAATAAAGAGTTTGTTTGTTTGTTTGTCTGTCTGTGTGTGGCCAGAGGACCAGACGAGTGAACCGAGAGTTACCAAATTTTGGTCAGTAGTACCCCGGTCCATGACTCAGTTCAAGACGAAGCGTTTTTTATTTTCTAATTTCGAAACAGGGGGATCTCAGAGGGATCGTTTAGAGGAACAAGTAAAAGTAGTTGGAAATGACCGATATTAGTATCGAATTCATAGTTTTCGCGGTAGCTGAGATCAATGGTGACACTTGCAAATTCAGCTACCATTGTATGCGGGCCGGGAGTCGGCTGGGGATACCAAGACATTTAGAAATAACCCAAAATGACCGATATTACTGTCAAATACATAGTTTTCGCGGTCACTGAAATAAATGGTGATACTCCCATAGGTGCTCACTTGTAAATACAGCCCCATTCGAAGAATTGGTATATTCTGCTAGTTATCAATATACGTCGACAAAAAAAAAAAAGAATCAGAACAGTCTCAGTAGTACATTGTTGTACACCATACACAGCTCTAAAGTGGGCGTATCCCCCTTTAGTTTCAACAGTACAGTGTTATTTATGGTAGAATGTGTGTACACAGTTACCTTGAACTCTTAAGAGTCTTAAGAGTCACAAACATAGGTATGATCTCCATCCATGTCTAACACAGCTGAATTCTGCGCGAAGGCCTTGCAGATGTTTTTTGCGGAGATACTCCAGAGTCACGGGAGTAAAGGCGTATTCCACAGCTGCTCGTAACTCTTGCGTTGTGTGACATCGAGTGTTTCTTACTGGTTGTTTTATGATCCCTCGGATTTTTCTCCATCTCTTTGTAAAACCGGGGTTTTTCCTTACACCACATCTCAGCATTCTGAGAATGCATACTCCGGTAAATAGCACACTCGTCTGTGAAGAGGACTGCACCACAGGATCGTTTGGAAGGGAACGCATTAAGGAAAGTTTTGCATGCCTCTTTCCGCGCATCCATAACGGCGTCACTGAGTTCATTCACATGCATTGGACGGTAAACATTCAATTTTAGATCTTCTTTCATATGCCTCATCACGGTAGTCCGAGGAATACCAAGCTTCGAAGACTTTTTACGTGTTGATTTTGAAGGAGGCTGTTGAACTGATGCTTCACGGCACGTTTCCCTCCGTTTTATCGATCGACCTAAGGAAGGTCTTTCACACTGCCCGTAGCGAATGCACGTTTTTCTCACCCCAACATTATTGCTTTTCTTGGTGGATTAATACCAAAGCGGTCTATAAATTTCCCTTTTACACTTTCCATGCTGTCACCTGTGTAACGCCTTTCGTGAAGCCAAACCGCAACAACTAATCTTTGTTCAATGCTATATGGACTTTGATCAGACATTGTTGATTACTCTAACTTCGCTGCGGGAGACCCGGGTTCAATTCCCGTTGGGAGCTCATGTGGTTCAGATTCCACGTTAATCAGTAGGTCCACGTCTCATATAGTGTCGCTGCTGAACGGGACGCTAAACTAAAATCAACTCAACTCAACTCAACTCTAACTTCGCTGCAAATAACTGTTAGAAAGTAGAAAACAGCAGAAAACAAATGAACATGGATATCAATGTTTCCGGACAATGGCAAGCATTGTTACGAAGCAAATGTGGGTTAAACCTAAAATCGTCAGGAAACACCAATTAGGGGTACGCCCACTTCCGGACCACGCTATATATATATATATATATATATATATATATATATATATATTTGTGTGTGTGTGTGTTTGTATGTATATATATATACAGGATGTTAATGAACTATACCGACAAACTGTAAGAGCTGATTCCTCACATCAAAATAAGAGAAAAAGTTCATATGCATCTGTGACGAAAAGTACGTAGTTTCAGAGCTAGGGCTATCCAAAATCGCCAAAATGCGAAATTTCAACAGGACATATTTCGAATTCCAGAAACTGTGGATGACGGTCCTTATCAGCGTTAAGGAAGCCACATATACACAATCCAAAAGTGCATATTTCGTTAACTTTGAATAAATGTACAGGGTATTTCCTACAGGGTATAATTCTCAGATATGCCCTTAATAGAGTTCTCCGATATACCCTGATTTCAAGGAGGGTCTAAAGTAGGTAGGAAGTAAGCCTTGACAATAATGGACATCCAATACTTCGGAGGGAAGTCGGAACTGTTACAAAACGGCAGCTGCATGATTTCTGTTCGAAGTAACGTGTGATGCAATGTATTTCGTTACTGTATAGTTCACGTTTTGTTCATTTATAAGCATGAAATAAAGCATTGCAGCATGCGTTTTCCCGAGTACAAGAGACCGTGCTCCCGACGATTCTTAACACTTTCGACATCGCACCAAAGGATTACATGTTCACTGTTATCAAGGCTTATCGTTTCCCTCCTTTGGTCCAATCATAAAGTCAGAGCATATTTCTAAATTCGGTTGACGCCATGTGTGGGAATTTCACCCCGCATGGAACATTCTGTAAAACTATTGAACATTAATGAAATATGCATTTTTGGATTGCGTATGCTTGACCTACTTTACGCTCATAAAGACCACCATCCACAGTTTCTCGAATTCGAAATACGGCCTCTTGAAATCTGGCTTTTTCGCGATTTTGGACAGCCCTAGCTCTGAAACTATGCACTTTTCCCCACAAGTCCATCTGAACCTTTTCTTTTATTTTGATGCAAGGAATCACCTCCTACAGTTTGTCGGTATAGTTAAATAACACCCAGTAGATAGAGTGATCCGTTACATTCTTTCCACGGAAATATCTTGAAAACGGTTGAACATAAATGAACTGAACAAAACCTCAAATAGGAAATACGATGGTCCAAATCGAATGGTGATGTTGCGGTGCCCCCCAGGGTCGCTCTTCAAGGGGACCCGGGGCCCAACTTTGAAATATTAAATGGAAACATGGGGTGAGTGACACCTCGTTCGATATACCTTTAACAACTAAAAAGCAATGTGGCAAAAGATTTTTCATATCAGTCACTGTATTCAAAATGGCCGCCCAGATATATTACCTGTACCAGATAAACGTCCAATAGCACTTATATGAAACGGTTGAACATAAATGAACCAAACAAAAGCTCAAATGGGATATCTATGGGTGTACATCGAATGGTGTTGTCACTGTGCCCCTAGGGCCGCTCTTCGTGGGGGCCCTGGGCCCAACTCGAAAATTTTAAATGGAAACATGAGACGAGTCATTTATCGTTCAATAGAACTTTAAAAACTAAAGAGTGTTGTGGCAAAAGATTTTCATATCAGTCACCGTATTCAAAATGGTCGCCAAGACATGGTGCGTTTATCAGATAAAACGTCCAGTACCACTAATATGAAAACGGTTGGAAATAAATTATCAGAATAATACAGGAAATCACAGAGGGTATTTATCATTCCACGCTTCGAGAATAATCCAACGGAGAAAAAATATTAAAGTATAAGTGACATAATGCTAAATATGAAATCTAATTCTAAGAAAAGTATCTTTCCGATCTCCCTCCGCAAGTGTATGAGCGGAAATGAATGGTAAAATCTCAAATGAGAACCTCACCTTTATTTGCAAAAGGTAAGGTTTGCATGAAACACTTGGGTGTACCAATGACTGGTACTGTAATGAACCGATATTGTGCAGAAGACTTTTGAGCAAAACCAACGTTTGTACACGTTGTTCTAAAATTGCATTGTTCGACAAATTGGTTTCGCATTTTAGTTGATTCATTTTTGCACAAATCATTGCCTGCAATCAAAATGGAAGGTACCATTTAAGAAGAATTTTACCTACTTTTTTCCATTACAGACATCTCTCTATTTTAAAAAATAATAAAAAAAAACATTTCAGATAATTTTGTTGTGTAGATACAATTTGTAAAAGCTAAGGTTCTCATTTGCAATTTTACCGTTCCTTCCTGTAGCGCTTCTCCCACTTACGGAGGACGTTGGAACGATGATTTTCTAGGAACTAGATTTCCTCTTTTGTATTATGGCACTTTTACTCCAATTATGTTCTCTTCTGTTGCAACATTGTCGAGCCCTGGAATGATAAATACCTTCTGTGATTCTCTATACGAGTTTTATTCTGTTCATAGGTTATTATCTTCAAACGTTTTCATATTAGTGGTACTGGACATTTTATCTGTTACAGGCACCATGTCTCGGCGGCCATTTTGTAAACGGTGACCATATGAACAATCTTTTGCCACAACGCTGTCTACTGTATGAAGATCTATCGAACGAAGTATCACTTGACCCATATTTGCGTTTCAAATTTCTAAGTAGGGCCTGGGCCCTCATGAGAGGCGGCCCTGGGTGCAATGGGAGAACATCATTCGATTTGCCCCATGACTTTCCTATTTGAGCTTTTGTTTGGTTCATTTATGTTCAACCGTTTTCATCTTAGTGCTACTGAGCGTTTATCTGATGAGGGTAACATATCTTGGCTGCCACTTTGGAAACGGTGACCGGTATGAAGAATACTTTGCCACAACACTTTTTAGTTTTTAAAGACCTATCGAATGAGGTGTCACTCGCCCCATGTTTCTATTTAAAATTTTAAAGTTTAGCTCCGGGCCTCCTTAAAGAGTGGCCCTGGGGGCACCTGAACATCACCATTCGATTTGTCCCATGGTTTTTCCTATTTGAGTTTTTGTTCAGTTCAATTATGTTCAACAGTTTTCGAGAAATATCCATGGAAAGATTAAAATGGGCCACCCTGTATATAATATGCATGTATTTATACAGTATTAAAGAGTCCCTTAAAATGAGTAACAAGAATGTATTTATTTGTATGTGGAAAGGAATCTTCTAGATAATTAAAGTAAATCATAAATATCAAACGCTATTTGTTTAGGTGCTTACTACATAAAACTGATATATTAAATAGAAATAAAATGCACTTACATTAAACAAAATTTGGTTCTTGATATGATTTATGTAGATGAGTCCTACTTCTCTGTTCGATTGGTTAATGAACTTGATATATTGTGTAGGTTGTGGGCGCTGACGAAATAACCTTGCAGGCAATCCTTCCGGTAAGGCGTCCATGTTACCTGGTAAAATAAATATTTATTTTAAAAAAATCAAGATAAAAACAAAATGGATTTATAATAAATCACTTTAGTCAATATTTTCTAATATAAATAACAATGCAATATCAATGAGGAGTATAAAGATAGCAATATATGTACTTAAGTAACGAAACATTTAATTCATATTTTCCATCTAGTTTTAAGGAAATGTAAAGAAAATGAAATTAAGACTTTAACTTTCACGTCCCACAGTTATTGTGACTAGGCTAAAGGAGACGGTGATGATGAGAAATGAATGAAATGATGGAATGAAGAAAATTGGAGGAAACGGAAGAGCCATGACGAAACCCATTCACACGGTGCATCTCCACCACAAAGTTTATTTGGCCCGAGCTGAGATGGAACCAAAGACCCCATACATGAAAAGCGAACGCTTTGCAACCGAGCCACCACGGCCACGAAATACGAAGAAAGTGCACACATGCACTGTACATATTTGGAACTTGGCTCAAATTAATTTTCCTAATTCGCCGATTATGGGCTCTGCTGGTAAATTAACTCTTAAGAAATAGCATTTCCAAAATTTCGAAGCGATTTGTAGTTTCGGTATGTTTCATTCTCGAGAAGCAAGTGCTCCGAAACGAAATATAGTTTCAACACTTTTGAACCAAAATCTACTTCTTAGGTTCTTAACCCCTTGAGCACCAGGCCAATTTACCTACAAATGGACCGTAACACCGGATAATTACATTCTGTTTAATAGATTTGTTCACTTGTTATGGCTATTTAAATACAGTTCGAGGTCTGAATTATAGAATATAACACTAGATTATAGTAATTATTTATTTATGATTTTCTGGTAAGTGGTCAATGTTGCAAAATGCAGGATCTCCTGACTGCTTAGAATATCAGATAACAATTATGTGTCAGTGACTACTAATACCATTTAGCGAATGTAAATGGAGACTAAAAATATGGAGATCTGGAACAATCACGGCTTAGAATACTGAATTATACTGTGTGTTTAAGAATACCATGTAGAGAAAAGTTAATTCTATGCAATAATCCACAAACGTACGCAGGTACGTCTATGATGTTTATGTGCGACGTTATAAAAACGTACGCACGTACGTCTCTGCAGCGCAAGGGGTTAAGATAGAATAAACTGTTCGTTAATAACGCATTGAACCTGCTTAACTATATAGCGTTAGAATCAGTTTCACATCACAATAATAACATATTTTAGGTTATTGCTAATATATTACTACTATTTTGGATGTGATTTCGGCCTTCCAGTTACATACTTTTTACACAGAAAATAGATTATATCTTAAGTTCAGCGTCTATCATTTAGTTACATTATTTTAAGTTATTCTGTTGCAATACCTGGTGTGAGGAATCGCATACGTCCACATGTCAGAATAAGTGTGTGTGTTAGTTCTTGTGGAAAATGGACCAACCAATATTATTACTTACGTCCTTGAATCAAATCCAGCACAAGCATTCCTATGCGCGAAGGTTATTAACAAAACATCAGTAAATTATAGTGGACAAGCAGGATGCTTGTGAAAGGTGTAACACGCGTATATGTGAAACTAGTATGGAAGAATTTTTATGGGAGCATGATGAATGATTGGAACGGAATTATAGCCATAGAAAATTGTTAATTTTTCCTAAAATGAATTCCACAACAATGACTGGAACAGTGAGAATGAAGCGTCTCTGGAGTTTGGAAGATACCAGGTTTGAATACCATTCGTTAAACTCAATACAATTGTGTGGAGAAACTCGCCAATATATAACGAATAAACGGCGTTGAAGTTCATCACAACATATATTAGCATTACTAATCTAATCAATAATTATTTATACCATGACAATTAATTTGTAAAGCAAACATATTATAATACACAGACTAGCATTTGACTAGCTGGGTGCTCCGCCCCAGCCCCCGAGTCTGCTCGGCCTACGGCCTCGCATTTATTATGTATCGACATTTGCATCAAGAGTGAATTTCGTGAACTTGCTCTTCATACTCCCTGAATGTGTCCATCCGGGGAATTCTCCCATGTCCGTGAGCAAGGCCCCACCCCCATCGGCACCAATTTTAAAACTTATGTCAAAAATTAGTGCCCAATTAGTGCTGACGACCTGTAATGTTAAAAAATTTGTGCAATTACACAAACTTCAAAAAACAAAAAAAGATTCTGGGTGGAGCTAGGTTCACGCTAGCCCCACCCACTCAACCGATTGAGATGAAATCTATACCAAAAGTTAGTGTTAAATTAGTGCTGTAAATACCACATAAAAAGAAAATTATGGGTATTATCAGAAGGCCAATATATATTCGAAAATGTTCAATGGCGGCATCATCAAAGAAAACAAAAAATCCCTCATTTTTATGATAAGATATATAGCACTAATCTTCTTTCTATGCAGTGTCGACAGCACTAATTTAGCACTATTCTTTGGCATAGTTTTCAAAATTAGTGCTGTTACACAAACGTCAAAAAACCAAGAATATGTGGGTGGGGCTAGCGTGAACCTGGCACCACCCACTCAACCAATTGAGATGAAACATATGCACAATGTTAGTGTTAAATTAGTGCTGTCGATACCGCATAAAAAGAAAATTAGTGCCATTATCAGTAGGCCAAATATATTCGAAAATCTAATATGGCGGCATCATCAAAGAAAACAATCGATCCTCATTTTTATCATACTATACATAGCACTAATTTTATTTCTATGCGGTATCGTCAGCACTAATATAGCATTAATTTTTGGCATAGTTTTCAAAATTAGTGCTGTTACACAAACGTCAAAAAACCAAGAATATGTGGGTGGGGCTAATGTAAACCTGGCCCCACCCACTCAACCGATTGAGATGAAACCTATGCACAATATTAGTGTTAAATTAGTGCTGTCGATACCGCATAAAAAGAAAATTAGTGCCATTATCAGTAGGCCAAATATATTCGAAAATCTAATATGGAGGCATCATCAAAGAAAACAAAAGATCCCTCATTTTTATGATAAGATATATAGCACTAATCTTCTTTCTAAGCGGTATCGACAGCACTGGTTTTTGGCATAGTTTTCAGTATAATAATAAGCATAATATTATCAAAGCATAATGTATTTGGAAGTTGGCTTGAACTTTCCCCGCTTAAAGAACTAACGAGAAAGTTAGTGTCATTCATTAGTTCTAGAAGACAGTAACAGCTTGTATACAATTTGATATTTCTGTAGTTTGTCCCCACCGAAAGCCTTGAAGAAATCTCAAAATATGGTAGCAATGACGTTAGTGCTTAGTGAGTTTAAGTATTCTAACAATGCACTAACGATTTGTCATTAAGCCCATGTTTCTACGTCAATTTGTATAGATTTGGATATTTCTGAAGTTGCCCCCACCAAAAATCTCCAGTAACTCGTAAGCGCTTATATCACTAACGTTAGTGCTTAGTGCGTTTAAGTGCACTTTCCATGCACTAACGATGTGCGACGTTTGGTATAATTTGGGAGAGGTGGGAGGCCAACTTCAAGTACGTGTATACATAGCAATATTTTTATTTCTATGCGACGTGTTTGAAGTTGTCCTCTCCCTACCTCTACCAAATTACAACAAACGTCGTACATCGTTAGTGCATCGTTAGTACACGTTAGTGCAATCACAATTTACGAGATATTGAAGATTTTTGGTAGAGGCTAACTTCGTATGTAGTTATTCTCCCCACTAAAGATGGATTAGTGATTGCCGTTAACCCCATGTTTCTACGTCCATTTGTACGAATTTTGATATTTCTGAAGCAGCCCCACCACCAAAAGTATTCAATAAATCACAAAATATGATGGCACTAACGTTAGTGCTTAGTGCGTTTAAGTGCAGTAACGATGCACTAACGACTGCCGTTAACTACATGTTTCTACATAAATTTGTATGGAATCTGATATTTCTGAAGTTCGCCCCTCACCAAAAATCTTCAATTGCTCGTAAACTCAGATAGCACTACCCTTTGTGCTTAGTGCGTTTAAGTGCACTAACAATGCACGAACGATGTGTGACGTTTGGTGTAATTTGGAAGAAATGGGAGCCAACTACAAGCACGTTTATACATAGCACTAATATTCTTTCTATGCGACGTGTCTGAAGTTTGGCTCCCACGTGCATTTAAACGTACTAAGCATTAACGTTAGTGCTACCATATATTGTGATTTGTTGAAGATTTTTATTGAAGGGCCAACTTCAGAAACATCAAGTTCCATACAAGCTGTCAGTGTTTAGTGGAAGCACTATCGATATACTAATGAATATCACTATTTTTTTCGGGGGGGGGGGGGAGTTCAAGCAAACCTCGAAAGATATTTTACTTCTAGCACCTACACGAATGAAGCACTAGCGTTAATGGTTGCTGCACTAAGAAGTACTAATGATGCACTTACGATTGCACTAGAGGAGATCATTAGTGCTTTTGAATTTGGCGGAAATTTGACGCAATGAAAAATTCAACATACATTTCTTATCTGTGTTTTCTGACATGTAATTGGACATAAATACACTAACAGTGAAGCACTAACGAAATTGTTAGTGTTTCATACAACCACTAAAGATGCACTAAGGAATGGTGCTAATATTTTCGTTAGTACTTGAAGTGGGGGCGCCAAGTTCACGCACAGCCTATACTAACGAAACACTAACCTTAGGTGATGGTGCACAAAGAAAAACTAAAAATGCACTAACGATTTCCTTAGAAGAGATTATTAGTGCATATGAATTTGGCGGAAATCAATGCAATGAAAAATTCCCCATACATTTCTTATGTGAATTTCGTGACATGTAATTGGCCATAACTAAACTAATAGTCTAACATTATTGCAACTGTTAATCTTTTGAAGCACTAAGGATGTACTAACGAATGCCACTCATTTTTTAGTTAGTACTTGAAGTGGAACAACAAACTTCACCCTAACGTTCAAACCTATTTTATTTGTAGCACCTATACTAATAAAGCATTAACTTCAGTTGTTGCTGCACTACGAAGCACTTACGAATCATTAACAATTGCACTATTACAGGTAATTAGTGCTTTCGAATGTAATAGGATTTGGAACAATAAAATATCACCATGTATTTCATATGGGAGACTCATGACATATAACTAACCACCTCCAGATAAGCAATAAAGGAAACATTAGTGCGGTTTTAGCAGTTTGTGTAATAGAACTGATTTTGTAAACTATGCCAAAAATTAGTGCTGAATTAGTGCTGACGATACCGCATAGAAAGAAAACAAGTGCTATGTATAGTATAATAAAAATGAAGATCGATTGTTTTCTTTGATGATGCCGAAATATTAGATTTTAGAATATATTTGGCCTATTGATAATGGCACTAATTTTCTTTTTATGCGGTATCGACAGTACTAATTTAACACTAACATTGTGCATAGGTTTCATCTCAATCGGTTGAGTGGGTGGGGCCAGGTTCACATTAGCCCCACCCACATATTCTTGGTTTTTTTGACGTTTGTGTAACAGCACTAATTTTGAAAACTATGCCAAAAATTAATGCTATATTAGTGCTGACGATACCGCATAGAAATAAAATTAGTGCTATGTATAGTATAAAAATGAGGATCGATTGTTTTCTTTGATGATGACGCCATATTAGATTTTCGAATATATTTGGCCTACTGATAATGGCATTAATTTTATTTTTATGCGGTATCGACAGTACTAATTTAACACTAACATTGTGCATAGGTTTCATCTCAATCGGTTGAGTGGGTGGGGCCAGGTTCACACTAGCCCCACCCACATATTCTTGTTTTTTTTTGACGTTTTCGTAACAGCACTAATTTTGAAAACTATGCCAAAAATTAATGCTATATTAGTGCTGACGATACCGCATAGAAAGAAAATTAGTGCTATGTATAGTATAAAAATGAGGATCGATTGTTTTCTTTGATGATGACGCCATATTAGATTTTCGAATATATTTGGCCTACTGATAATGGCATTAATTTTATTTTTATGCGGTATCGACAGCACTAATTTAACACTAACATAGTGCGTAGGTTTCATCTCAATCGGTTGAATGGATGGGGCTAGGTTCTCGCTAGCCCTATCCAAATATTCTTGGTTTTTAGACGTTTGTGAAACAGCACTAATTTTGTAAACTATGTCAAAAATTAGTGCTGACGATACCGCATAGAAAGAAGATGAGTGCTATATATCTTATCATAAAAATGAGGATCGATTGTTTTCTTTGATGATGCCGACATTGAACATTTTCGAATATATTTTGGCCTTCTGATAATAGCACTAATTTTCTTTTCACGCGGTATCAACAGCACTAATTTAACTCTAACTTTGGGTATAGGTTTCATCTCGTTCGGTTGAGTGGGTGGGGCTAGCGTGAACCTAGCCCCACCCAGAATCTCTTTTTGTTTTTTGAAGTCTGTGTAAAGTTGGTTTTAACGTTACAGGTCGTCAGCACTAATTGGGCACTAATTTTTGACATATGTTTTAAAATAAGTGCCGATGTGGGTGGGGCCAGGTTCACGGACATAATTCTCCCCCACACACTGTCTTTGCTCGGCCTACGGCCTCGTAAATGTCGCATCTCGCACAATTCTATCGTTTCTTTTCCTATTTCAAATATCTAAAAGTAAGACTTTGTATCCCAACAAAACACCCATTTAAATAGCATGGAATTTCTTCATCCCCCTTTATTCCCCAAACATTTTTAAAAATATTCACTTTTGGCAATTTTCCTGTCGGTTAAACCTGGAAGGCTAAAATCATGCCAAATTTCATCATTCTGATCCCGCTGGGTGCAGAACACATTCCATATAAATAACATGGGAAATATTTTTTAGTTCCCCATAAAGCGACTATACGGTTGAAAAATTTTATTTCTGATGATTCACTTAGATTCAAGTTTTTATTCCAATTCCCTAAAACATAAAACCCAAGTACCTAAACCATGAGAGTATAGGTCCAGAAAAAGGACCATTTAAATAACATAGGGAAATTCTTCATTCCCTCTATAGACCCCCTCAGAATTAAGAACATCACTTTTGGAAATTTTCCTATTGGTTAGTTCCGGAAAGTTACAATCACTCCAAAATTTAATCATTGTAGCCTACAGGAAGTTCACAATAATTTATATCAGCTCATGTAGTTTTACCTAGGTATATTATCTAACTAATTCTGTGGCCTATGGAACCCGGAGGTTCAATGCCGCGTTCACAAAAGCTCTCCTCTGACTTCTATCCTTAGCTAACTGCATCCAGTTTCTACTTTGTACTCCAATCTCTGCGATATCCATCTTAATATTGTCCTCCCATCTGCGCCTAGGTCTTCCTAATGGTCGTTTCCCGATTGGTATTCCAGTCAAGACTTTGAAAGCGTTTCTACTTTCTTCCATTCTAGCTACATGACCCGCCCACCTAAGCCTCCCAGACTTGACGACCCTAACAATCTTGGGTAAACCGTATAAACTATGTTGTTCCTCGTTATGAAGTTTCCGCCCTTCCCCATTCCCGTTCCTCTTGGGTCCGAATATTCGTCTCAGGTATATATAGTAAGGATATATAAAATAAAAGATAAGATAAAAAGTAAGATTGTATGGTATTCTGATAAATAGCAGCTACGATATTACTTCTATTCTATACGTAAAAGTTGGTTTCCAAACATCTGAACGTTATTCACCTCTTCAACATATGTAGAAATGCCAACTTGTAAGAGACCACTTGGAAAGACTAATATATGAAAAAAAATAAGAATCACTAAAATCGGTGAATTTATTTACATTAATGTGTGAACATGGACATTATATATATATATATATATATATATATATATATATATATATATATATATATATATATATATATATATATATATATATACAGGGTGGGCTATTTTAATCAATCCACGGAAATATCTGAAAAATGATAAAACATGGAAGAAATGTTTGAAGTACACGTTATATATTGCTAAGAGGGAAAACCAAGTCCGCCAGAAGTACCCCTCCCGCCCCCCGTAAATGGGGGTAACGGGGGTAACTTTGAAATGTCAAATGTGAACATGGGTCTAGTAATACCTCGTTCGAAAGGTCTTGGAAAACTAAGTAACGCTGTATCAAAAGATGTTTCATATGGAGCACCAGTTTCAAAATGGCCACTATGATATGCTTCGGAAACTCCAGTACCCGTAGTATGAAAACCATGGAAGGTAAATAAATGGAACAAAATTGAAATACGTAAATATCATAGGGCATAGCGAATGGTGTGGTCTCTGTGATCCCAGTGGCCTGCCTGAAGCGGTCTTGGGGGCTAACTTCAAAATTCCAAATAGTAACATGAGTCGAGTGGTAGGTACACCTTGTCTCAAAAAGGTTGAGCGCATTCTTTACTGGTGTTTTGAGGCAATAATTTTCTAAGTCCAGCTTCGGGTATCTTCGGGAAAAAGTAAGCCAGGTTCGAACCTCCAAGCCAGCCTTTGCAATCGGGAAAAAGTTTGCAGATGTGTTTTTCTTCTTTTAAATATAATAAGACTTGTTACCAAGTGTTTAAAAAAGCAACATTGATTGAAATACTTAATGATACAATATTTCGAAACCTTTTTTTTTTTTTTTTTTTAATGTTAGCACATGCTTGTTTGTCATTTAGCTCTCCATACGTAATGGAACATTTAAATACGTTAAGGAATCTTTCCATATGTAAAAGAATGCTCAAAGTTAAGAAATAGAACATAATTATCGCCTGAGTACTAAAATAAAAGTCAAAGTAGAACAGAAACAGCGTTTGTAATGGATATGAATGTCATAATTATCTTGAGATCCGTTATACCTCGCTAGAAGGTTGTGTTAGCTCATTGGTAAGCTGTGGGATTTCAAATCATAAGGTTGAGGGTTCGAATCCCGTCTAGGCTAATCCTTTTTTTAAAATTATACTTTCCGCAATGCATGAAAAATTATATAAAATAATTACATTAGAATACATAAGTTGTGTATATATAACATAATCATTGCAGAACATAGTAATTATTATGTTTAAAATATAACATCTGAGATAATTTTCACAGTAGGTCGGTATTATATATGAGTATGTAAATACAAGTTAAGAAACTCGTTCAATAGCAATAAATAAATCATGTAGTGTATTTATTTGCAGCTATTTGTCATATAGAGGGTAATCCTCAACATTCATAATACAGAATGTCATTTATGTTCTTGAAAAGTTATTCGATGCATAAACAGAAGGTATAAACAGGGAATCCAAAGTCGGAACGCTCGCAAAAAAAAATTCATGAACCCCAAAGGTCACGTGAGCAGACTGGAATTGTCCTTATGAAGCATGCCACAGCAGAAAGTCTTTACATAGATTTTCAATTCAATTCCTGATATATGCTTTTGCAATGTGGAGGTGGTGATGCCTTGAGTCGGCCTCTCTCGCTCGCTCGCTCGCTCGCTCACTCTATTTATACAGAATATAAAAGCGGATTTATGTGTGTATTTCAACATAATTCTGATATATCTAGAGCAATTTTAACTATATTTCTTACAGTCTGGAAAAAGAGTACTGTCGGGATACATATCAAAAATGCTAGAAACGGGTCGATATTAGTATCGAATCTATAGTTTCGTGGTCGCTTAGGTGAATAGTTCTACTTTCAATTCAAGTCCAATTAAGCTTCCATTAGCACCCAGGGTGGTTACGTAGCGACATAAAGATATCGAAATCATTCGATATTAGAATCGAATCGTAAGTTTTCAGCGCTGCTAACAGTGCAGCATTTCCCATTAGTCCACATTAGTCCACATTTCACATTAGTCCCATTGCCTAGAGGGCAACATATTTGCAGAGTGCAAAGTTTAAAACTTGAATAATATTTTAATTTTTTCCGTATGAAAAAGTTATAAATCAAGAGCAAATATACTATTTCACGAACAATCCTCTTTTACTATTCTAATATGTTTAATAATAGCGTAAGAAATCTAATAGTAATTCAGAACATGTTTCACAGTTGTTATTTTTTGTTACATAGTTGTAGCTGTAGCATGTATTGAGTGGAATTTAACTGTAATAAATTCACTAATTAACCATATTCGAATTAAGTTTTATTTTTAAGTTCGGGATGAAGGGGTGGAGAAATATGTAGTTATTGGGGGCACCGAGCTTTTCTACATTTTACTTTCAAGATCTCCATTTTTCTTTTGTCATTTGTTCCTAATAAAAAAAAGTTCAGTCACTTTTGGATTGTCATAGGATAGTAGGAGTTGGATTTTGGGATGCAGCCTGTGAGATTCTAGAGGAGCTAACTGCTTGAAAAAATATTTTTGAATCATCTGTAACATATGAAATAAGGATATGTATCATAAAAAATTGAAAGTAACTATGTCTGCGTAATCATCACGGTCAAATTGCAAAGTCAAATGAATTGACGTTTGGTATATAATCAGGCTCCATTCCCAACTGGGAAGTTACCATACGCGTGTCACTTTCATTATAATACATATCCTTAGGGGGAGTAGAAGTCCGAATTTTTGCGAAAAATTTAGTATCTTACAAGCCGTTCAACTGAGAGCTGAAATTCAACATTTAACTCTTTATTAAAAATAAAGAAAATATGTCCTGGCATTTTTTAAAATTATCTTTTATGGGCGGGGGGACGGGGGTGCATTTTCTATATATTGGAAATTGGTAGTGGGTTGATTTGTAAAAATAATCGAAAACGATTGATATTAGTTGAGAAACAAATTGAGTAATGCATACTAAAGTTCTTTTTGAATTTTATTACCACTGCTTTCTATTTATAATTGCTGAAGCTGGTGTTTAATGTATGGAGCGTTCCGAGCATAAGGCAATCAAGCCATAAAGTTAGAGAAAAATGGCCATAAAATTTGTATTCTAAATTTAATTACATGGGCATTTTCAATTAGTACGGCATGCTTAATTATATAGAAAATTAGTTTCTCTCTCTCTCTCTTTTTTTTTTTTACGTTGGTCTACTTTTCCTTGATTTGAAACTTTCAAATTTCACCCTATTTTCTACTGAAATGTGTCTGTAAGGCAACAAAGAAATAATTATATATGATAAATTTAAATTCATTTTAATTTGGAAGATGAGAAACACTTTGCCATTATATATCGTAAAGGTCAGACCCACCAGTATTGTAACAGAGAGGTGCTTGAGCCATTGACGGTAGAAATTCAAACTCCGATAAGCGATAATTTCACAGTCTTGTTTTATTACAAGTGTAACCTCTTTAGTCAATGGAGAGGAGGACGTGGGCCATCAGTCAGAGTTGATGTCGATGGGTTTTGGTGGGTCGGAGTTGGTCGCAATGGTTCAGAGTGGTTCATAGTTGGTGGTGGGTCAGAGTGGATCACGATGGTTGATGGGTCAGAGTGGGCCAATGGGGCATTTGGGTGGTGGGTGATAGTGGGTCATGGTGGGTCGTGGATCAAATTTTCATTGACCCACACCATCTCTGGTTAAAATTGTACTAAAGGTAAGAGGCACCGAAGATGCATGTCGGCTATTATGCTCAAATTTTGCTCATGGATAGTACTCCACCAGGAAGCAATAAATCTGAAACGGTTCACGGTATCACCTTCTAGAACTCGAGATGTAGGGGTTTGACTGATTGGCTAAATTAAGACGTCAATGATTTATCCTTCAACAACCAAGCCTTTTATGATCGTTTCCGTGGGGAAGTCAGGAGAACACGTGCCTAGTAATCGTAATATTGATAGTTTGCGTCCACCCCGGGTATTTGTTTTGTGTTTTTTTGATTCACCTAAATATAAACAAATCACACATATAGGCATTTTGACATATTTTGGGAGAGTAATTTTGTGGTTCGTTGGCGTTTCATCGCGTCTCTGCTGCTGGTGGTAAAGTTTTCAAAATGGAACTTGGGCCACCACGGATCGTCGCTGCGGGGCCACCAATTTCTGGCGAGAGGTCAATAGTTGACCATCTGTAGTCCACCGACGCTTACAGCTTAGAGTAATGAACGATGTCTTTGCCTTGTAGAGTTCATGACTACCGACGTCGGCAGTCAACTAGCTTTTAGTATTCCTTTACTAACCATCTATTGTTCATGTTTGTACACGGTGTTGTCATAATAATAATAATAATAATAATAATAATAATAATAATAATAATAATAATAATAATAATAATAATAATAATAATAATAATAATAATAATAATAATTATTATTATTATTATTATTATTATTATTATTATTATTATTTGTAGTAACAGTAGTATAATTGATGATAGAATAAATATTGTCTATGTATTGTCTAGGTAGGACTACACACAGGATTTGGCTCGTTTTGGTTCGACTTGACTCTAATCCGAGTCGAGTTGGAAGATATTTTTCGCGCCGAGTCCAAGAGTAGACCTCAAAGATGTCTGTTTCGAGTCGAGTCGAGTTTCAAAGAAAAGTCGTTCGTGCCCATCCCTACTAATGAGAGCTTAATCGGAGTTAAGCGAAATTGAAAGTCTCACTATTTATCTAAGCGACCCCGAAAACTATGAATCTAATATCGATCATTTTCTAGCAATCTTTTATATGTATCCCCCTCCCATTCACCATAGGTAACCCGACAGCAATCTTTTTGAAACTATAAGAAATGTGGTTAAAATTACTCTAGACCAGTGGTTCTCAATCTAATTCCTATCACGATCCCCTTTTATCACACGCTCTTGCCAGCGACCCTTTTATAATTTGTTTTATAATAAGCTTGTGTGGGATTTTTAACATACCTATTTCTATAATAGTAGAATCCATTTTTTTGTTTATAGTGAACAGTGCCATGGAAAATCAGTGCCCGGGGCGAGAGTATAGTACGATGTCACCGTATATATGAGTGACGTCGACAGACTAGCTACGAAGCACCACCATGGTTGGCACGAAGCTCAATAACATTTTCAAAATAAGCCCTACCTTTCCTTAATTTTGAGCACATTTTATTACGTTTTTCCTTCTATTTTACACATGAGCACATGTACTTTCCTAACTTGAGTAACACACTTCCTCCGAAATGTGTGGCCCCTTTTTTCGGCGCCCCGCACTGACAGTGGATACAGTAACTGTAATATCTATATTCCCAATGACGAAGGTGCTGGTTCAAGATGGATGTTAAACTCCTTCATTGAAGAGGCCATTAACGTATCCGATCTAAGCCCACAACTTCTTGACCAAATAATAGAATGATCATGCTACAAGTCTTTGCAACTGGTTTTTTGTAACGAAGACTTGGACAAGTTCTGCCTGATGAGGAGAGAAGAATATCCTGGTCTGGGGATTGCTGCTTTAAAAGTAATAATTCCATTTGCTATATCGTACTTGTGCGAAAGTGTGTTTTTTTTATGGTAAACATTAAAACAAAGATAAGAAATCGCTTATTAGTTGAAAATGGTTTGATAATGTTCGTCATGAAGATTGAACCGGACATTGCTGCACTAGTGAAATTACACCATGCTTAGGTATCTCATTAGGTTTTAATTTTTATTGTATTTCAATGTGCAGGTTTTGTTGCATGTGTATTTTTCTAGTATTTCTATATACAGTTCTCATTAGTTTTATATCATACCTCTTTGATTTAAATTCATTTTTAAACAACTCTACTAACTAACTAACTCTATGGCCTATGGAACCCGGAGGTTCAATGCCGCGTTCACAAAAGCTCTACACTGACTTCTATCCTTAGCCAATTGGATCCAGTTTCTACTTTGTATTCTTATCTCAGCGAGATCCATCTTAATATTGTCCTCCCATCTGCGCCTAGGTCTTCCTAATGGTCGTTTTCCGATTGGTCTTCCAGTCAAGATTTTGAAAGCGTTTCTACTTTCTTCCATTCTAGCTACATGACCTGCCCACCTAAGCCTTCTAGACTTGGCGACCCTAACAATGTTCAGGTGAAATTATGTAGTTCCTCGTTATGAAGTTTCCGCCATTCCCCATTCCCGTTCCTCTTGGGTCCGAATATTCGTCTAAGGATCTTGTTCTCAAATACTTTCAGTCTATGTTCTTCCCTCAGAGTAAGCGACCATGTTTCGCAACCATACAGAACAACAGGCATGATTATCGTTTTGTATATTTTAAGCTTCAAATTTCTCGACAGAATTCGCGACGACAAGAGACTTTGAACCGAATAGTAACACGAATTCTACACCCTTTGAAAATGTTCAGTAGACTTATTTTTTATTGTTCTTTACAGTGTGTATAAAAAATAAAAGTATGCTTATCAGAACAAAATTAAAAATAATATTTAAAAATAATTTCTGGTATTAGATTCTAACTATATTTATCTCTTCCGCCTATCTTCGCGATCCCCTAGGGGCCGCGACTCCCAGGTTGAGAAACCCTGCTCTATTCATCCATGAGTTATGTTGGAACATACATACATACACTTTTATGTGTATAAATGCAGATAAGAGAGAGTTGAGAGAGAGCGATTAAGGCTTTGCCGCTCTCAATCTCTTCACTTTACTTTTGCGATTCGCGAATTTCTTGCGTGACAGTTTGGGGCTAGCTAGTTTTTTGTCTTGGACCACGATCCGATTTTCGATATGCTCTACCTAAATGCTGTAATGCGAATATTGAGAAGTTATCTGCGATGAAAGTAGCTGCAAATAAATACATTACATAACTTATTTATTGCTATTACACGATTTTTTAAATTTGTATTCAATATTCACACATAACACACCGACGTTCTGTCAATACCTCAGATGTTATATTTTAAAGATAAGAATTACTTATGTCGTGAAATGATATGAATATATATATTCAACTGATATATACAACTGATGATATGAATATATATATTCAACTGATATATACAACTGATGAATTGTAATGTAACTATTTTACATAATTTTCATGCATTGAGGAAAGTAAAATATCATAAAAGAATTTCACCTGAACGGGTATCGAACTCACGATTTAAGCGCTCGGTGGTGTACCACTGAGCTAATATGACCGCTTTTCGGAAGCTGCTTCTGAAATATAACTGAGCTCATACGTAAATGCTTTTTTCCGTATGGAAATCACAATGACGAAACGAGAGTGTGAATACATAGTCTCGAAATATTGTATCATTAAGTATTTCAATGTTACTTTTTTCTACACTTAATACCATTTGAACATGTCTTATTATATTTAACAGAAGGAAAAACATATCTGTACATCGTTTCCCGATTACTAAGGTTGGCTTTGGAGGTTCGAACCAGCAGCTTTAGTTTACTGTTTTCCGAAGATACCCGAAGTTGGACTTCGAAAGTGTTTGTCTCAAAACAGCTATCATCATATCGCTCAATCTGTTTGGTATATGGTATATGTTTTTATACGTGTAAAGTCAGTATAACAATTCATTCTTTAAACAGCTTTTCGTATGTATTAATATTCCTTTATAAAAACTGTTTTTAATATTATTATTACGGCGCACCATTTTCAGATTTCTTTCGCGAGTCGTTGACCAAGTCGTTCCCCACCAGCGTTGCCAGACTCACAGCTCGAAATTATTCCAAAACCTGATCGAACGTATGCTAGATTCGGTCAAATTATGCTAGATCCTCATAATTACTAATTCAGGAGTTTAAAAAAACGAAGTTGAGATACGATAACGTAACTTAAAATACACAGAGAGCAAGAATGCATGGATAGAACTCAATACTTCACGCACCAAAATTTTAACTCAACTAAATTAATGCAGTCGTTGCCAGATTCAATGGCGTATATGTCGTATAAATGAATGCAAAGTTTTTGTTTACATATTTTGAAAGAAAATTACTTCGCAGCATAAGCGGAGTTGGGAATCGTCTGCTGGGGGGGGGGGAGATTTTTGGTCGGTCTCGGAGCTGTCATTTCAGGAATAAATATGATCATGAAGTCAGAAATAAAGATGGTGAAGTTGTCAAAAAGTTGGGGGGAGAATGGCCCCCATAGCTCCGCCCATGCGTCGGAGTTAAAGGATTAGAAAACCCTGGGTGGAGCCACAAAAAAGCCCAAAGACGTTTCGAACTTACTTCGAAAAATAAGACTGCCTGTATGGTTTACCGACTGTATGAATGAATGGAAGAGGATACATTTCTGCCGTTCTTTTTCTTCCCACGACCAACTTCTTTCTCATCTCCAGGTTTTACGGCTTTTTGATAAACTTGCTGAAATTGTGCTAGATTTGGGCAGGATGCTAAAAGCAAGATGCTAGATGCTAGAGACATGCAAATTATGCTAGATCTAGCATCATTATGCTAGATCTGGCAACGCTGTTCCCCACAATAGGCGTGTCGTGCAAGTAACCAATCACACGTCAGGTACTAGCTTTTACCTATTGCTTCCTTCTCACAGCTCAGAACATTGGTAACTATGGATAGACGTACAGCAGTAATTACTTTATGGGAGTTGGAAGGTTATTCTGCAACTGTAGCTAGCAGGCGAGTAGGTGTCCCGGCCTCTACAGGAAGGCGATGGATTCGGAAATATGGTGCTACAGGTCAGACTGATAATTTACGATCTCCTGGTCGTCCGCATGTGTCAACCGAAGCCCAAGATGCGAGATTAGTAAACGAAGCCCGGTTAGACCCACTAAGGACGTCTAGACAGCTAAGGGAAGTTTCTCTCTTTCCTGGTAGTAAGCATACAGCTCTGCGAAGGCTTCGTCATGCTGGGTTACGTGGCCGTGTTGCTGCCGTGAAGGAAAAACTCTCAGGCGACCACAAAATTTACCGTCTCGCGTTTGCACAGGCGAATGTGGGTCTCAATTGGGAAAACGTAGTTTTCTCAGATGAATCCATATTCACAACATCAAAGGAGGGACGCCGTTTTGTGTATCGTCCGAGAGGCACCCGATATGACCATGGATATGTGGCTGCTTGCAATCGCAGTGGCCATGTATCTATTTTATGTTGGGGTTGGATTTCCAGTCGCGGAGCAGGACAGCTTCATAGAATTGAAGGACATCTGGACAATGCTCAGTACTTAGACATTATCAGTAATATCATGGTGCTATCTGTACGAGTATTTCAGCCTGATGGTGTAATTCAGTTCCAGCAATACCAGTCGCCAATACATACTTCCCGTGTGATTCAGGAATGGTTCGCAGGGCATCCTGAGATTGATTTAATCGACTGGCCGCTCGTGGAGCAGACCTCAATCTCATGGAAAATATGTGGGCAGAAGTGAAGCGTACTCTAAGGGAAAGTTGGCCTGAGGCAGATCCACCAAGAACTCAGGATGACCTGTGGCATCTTGTTTCCGAAGCATGGCTGGAGGTAGGGGAAGGAGATAGATTTGTCACCCATGTAATAGATTCCATGCCCAGAAGAATGGAGCGTGTAATAAATTCAGAAGGGTCTTGGACACAATATTAATGTCCCAGCCTTAACTCCCGAAAACAGCCCTTTTCAGGGCTACCTAAACGCTTCTGAAAATATTTCTAGAAGTAAACCACTCCTTGTATCCGATTTCTGTGCAATCCTACCAACAAAAGAATGATAATTAGCTGTAGGCTTTGAACTCAAGACCTCTTTATTGGCAAGTCCGTACTCTACCAGTGAGCTAACATGAACACGCAAACCCAATCTGAAGAAACACGATTTTCAATTTCTGGTATTCGATGACAATGATCCTCATATACTTGGCAAATGTTGTATTCAACTTGGGATATTCCGCAACACACATACACACGCACATAAACAAAGCGAAAGAGAGAGAGAGAGAGAGAGAGAGAGAGAGATGAATATCCAAAAGCATATTCAACGTATTCGAATGAGACTCTAAGTAACGACATTCCGTTCTAAAGAGAATTTGTGTTTCTTCCCGTGACGTTAAGGGGATCGGGAAAAGTTATGTATCTTGAAGCAGGATACGACTTTGGATACTCTGTTTATACACTTTCTATATCCGTAGGAATATATTGTATTTCACGAATGTAAATGACATGCTGTAATGAGAATATTGAGAAGTTACATCTGTATGACAAATAGATGCAAATAAATACACTACATAACTTATTTATTGCTATTAAATGATTTTCCTAACTTGTATTTACATCCTCATATATAATACCGACCTACTGTGAAAATTATCTCAGATGTTATATTTTAAACATAATAATTACTATGTTCTGCAATGATTATGTTATATATACACAACTTATGTATTCTAATGTAATTATTTTATATAATTTTTCATGCATTGCGGAAAATATAATTTAAAAAAAAAGGATTAGCCTAGACGGGATTCGAACCCTCAACCTTATGATTTGAAATCCCACAGCTTACCAATGAGCTAACACAACCTTCTAGCGGGGTATAACGGATCTCAAGATAATTATGACATTCATATCCATTACAAACGCTGTTTCTGTTCTACTTTGACTTTTATTTTAGTACTCAGGCGATAATTATGTTCTATTTCTTAACTTTGAGCATTCTTTTACATATGGAAAGATTCCTTAACGTATTTAAATGTTCCATTACGTATGGAGAGCTAAATGACAAACAAGCATGTGCTAACATTAAAAAAAAAAAGGTTTCGAAATATTGTATCATTAAGTATTTCAATCAATGTTGCTTTTTTAAACACTTGGTAACAAGTCTTATTATATTTAAAAGAAGAAAAACACATCTGCAAACTTTTTCCGATTGCAAAGGCTGGCTTGGAGGTTCGAACCTGGCTTACTTTTTCCCGAAGATACCCGAAGCTGGACTTAGAAAATTTTTGCCTCAAAATACCAATAAAGAATGCGCTCAACCTTTTTGAGACAAGGTGTACCTCGTTCGATAAAGCTTGCAAAATCAAAAATCTTGCAGGAGAAAACGATTAAGGTTAAATGGCACTGTTCTCAAAAGGCAGCCGAAACATAGTATCCGTGTCAAAGAAAAGGTTTAGTATCCGTAGTATGAAAGCGATTGGAGATAAATCAACGGAAGAAAAACTGGAGTAGGTAACTGACGTAAGGCACATCGAGAGGTGTTGTAGGGGTTACTCCACTGAAAGCTATCCGAGGCCAATTTGAACATTTCAAATAGCAACTTGAAGCGAGTAACATCACGTTACATAGACAAATGAATATCAAGCAACTTCTGTAAGAATATTTTCGACATAAGACACCGTTTTCAAAATGATCGCCAAGACATGGTGAATGTGTCTAAAAAAACATCTAGTGCCTATAGTATGAATACGGTTAGAGATAAATGAAAATAACGAAAATTAAATAGGAAAACCACGGAGGCGTTCCAAGGCTCGAGAATGATACAACAAAGATAAAAAAGTTACAGTAAAATTGCCATAATGTATAGAGAGAAATCCAAGTCCTGCAAAATAAACTCTCCCTGCGCTCTCTATGTGAGTGGGGTGGAAAGTAACTGTGAAAGTTCAAATGAGAACTCTACTTTAATTTGCAAATTAAGACTACACTACAAATATGTATGGTGTGGTTGAAACATTTGTTTGTAAGGATGACGCTGTAGTGACTAAAAAAAAAAAAAAAAAAAGGTGAAATTTTATTTTAATGGCAACGCATATCTATATGGCTGAGTATGATTTGATGCGAAAACAGAAGGAAAGTTATACGAAATAAGTTGTCGAATAATGCAGTTGCTGGAACTTACAAATCAATTTGCTAATATCCGTCGCCACAGAAACTTTTATGCAGGGCGTGCTGGTTATTCGGAAAGGATTTCGGGTATATACGTACACACTGTTTCGTCCCTCAAGCTCACAATATGATATGAGTGTTAATAGCTAATCAAAATGTAAATGTGGCCATCCGCATTAACTCAGTGCACCAATTCTCTGTGCATGAAGCCTGCCTTCCAAACAGCATTGGGTAGGTCAAGCGTACGCCCGAACCCTGGTCCGGTCGGACATTGAAATTTTGAAGTTAGCCCACAAGACCCCTTCAGGGCAGCCGCTGGAATGACAGGGATCACATCATTCGATATGCCCTATGATATTAACGTATTTCAATCTCGTTCCATTTATCTACCTTCCATGGTTTTCATACTACGGGTACTGGAGTTTCCAAACTATATCATGGCGGCCATTTGGAAACTGGTGCTTCATATGAAACATCTTTTGGTACAGCGTTACTTAGTTTTCCCAGACCTTTCGAACGAGATATTACTCGACCCATGTTCCCATTTGGTATTTCAAAGTCATCCCCTGTTACCCCCATTTATGGGGGTTGGGGAGGGGTACTTCTGCCGGAATTGGTTTCCCCCTTAGCAATATATAACGTGTACTTCAAATATTTCTTCTATGTTTTATCATTTTTTAGATATTTCCGTGGATTGATTAAAATAGCCCACCTTGTATATATATATATAAAAGGTAACCAAGAAGTTCTGTCGCTTTTTGTGGAGGTATGTGTTCAATTGGCCCTCACACAGTGATTTGAATTCGAATGAAGATAAGACGAAGGTCAGTTATTGGAGTGGGTATATCCAACATATTGCCTGGTTGTGGCAGTTCAATTACATCGTGAACGTACGTAAGGACAGAGTGAACATGAGACCTCCGCTCCTAAGGGCGTCTATATTGTACGAGTTCAAGCTGGGATGAAACGCCGCTGGGCGGAATATATACCGAACCTTTTGTGAGGGTGTTTTGACTACGTGGACAGTACAGCGGTGGTTTAAAAAGTTCAAGGAATGTGATGAAACACTCTAAGATGCACCATGTACCGGAAGACCAACACACATATAAAATGATCTTCAGGCAGCGATTGAGACTAACCATGGCCAAACACGTGAGGAACTACGACTACAATTCAGTGCGAGTGGAGAAATCATACGGCAACACCTCCAACTACTTGGAAAACACTATAAATTGTTTCGATGGGTACCACATGATTTGACTCCAGGCCAGAAGTCAACGTGAGCAGACACCTGTGTTCCTTTGCTGTTTCGACTGAGGAAGGAGTCATTTTTAACAGGGTGTTGAAATGTGATGAGAAGTAGGTCCTGTAAGAAGCTTTACGGCGCCGTCATCGGTGTCTAGTATTCCAAAAACTGGTTCCAAAACAGCTGAAACCAGCACTGTACCAGAAAAGGATCTTCTTGTTTCTTTGTTGTACTGCTCGCGGCATCGGGAATCGGGAACTGCTTCCTGCTGGTCAGAGCATCAATGCAACTGTGTACTGCCAGTAGTAGAGCAACGATCAAGAAAAACTCAAAAATCTCGAGCCAGGACTTCTGAATCACAAAGGGGTCCTACTGGTACAGAAGATCATTAAGCCCCACGTTTCTAAGATGACCCGGGACACCATTCTATGCCTTGCATGGGAAACACTATTGTATCTACCATACTTCCCGGACATTGCGCCGTCCGATTATCAGCTGTTCCATTTCTTGAACAATCGCCTTAGAGAGCGCAAGTTTAAATCCCTAGTAGAGGTGCAAAATGCACTTGATACCATCTTCGCTTCACGGCCCACCAAGTTCTACCGCGATGGAATCAATGGCCTTTCAGAATGTTGGCAGAAGGCAGTGGTGTAAATTTTCCGGAAAATTTTGAACCGGAAAATACAGACTACACTTATTGCTACATCGTTGTTTAGCCGTAAAATTTATTAGTAATAAATATTGTATGGAAAAATTTCATGAAGTGAAAATCTAACGATTCTTCATTCCTGCAAAAATGTTTTAAAAACTTCAATGTGTTCTTCTCTCAGAATTCACCTTTGATCTCACAGAACTATATTTCGTCAGTTTAATAGGCGAAAGATAAAGCTTTCTAATAGCTTTACATACATAGTTTTACGAAGCTTTCTGGATTTAGCTACTTGCAGCATATAAAAATAAGAAGAGATATTATAAAGTATCTACTGTTAATTTTTGATTGCCCAAAATTCCAGTTTGGATAACTTATGAAAACTAATACTGAACACTTTCTGGAAATTATCATTTATTCGTTCATATGTTCATTTAGAACAGAAAACAAAATGTAAAGAATAAGCAAGCTGTCTTGTGTAGTTATTCTTCAAATAAAGTAATAAAAGAAACGTAAAATTCAGCACTATTAGGAATAAGCAGTTTCATTTTAATTTCAAAATTAGAAAAAAAAATATTTCTTTATATATATATATATATATATATATATATATATATATATATATATATATATATATATGTTTGTGTGTGTGTGTGTGTGTGTGTGTGTACTTGTTCTATCGGATAGTTATTATTATTTCCAATATATTTTTATACATAACAATAGCAGATTTACAACACAAAATATCTACTCTAAGATACTAATTATACCAAACTCTACTACGAAGCTATAATTTACGATTGTTAAATACAATAAAATCAAAGCATTTCTTCTTTTTTTTATGTTACAAGAAAAATCTTCATAAGGAGCTTTTAGGTAGTTATTACATAGGCAGCATTATATGTGAAGAAATAGTGGAATTTTCTGTTTTTGAAATAATTAATAAATTCACAAATGTTTGTTTTCGCTTTCTTGTTACATTTTAAACAATGGGACGGGATATTTGTACTCTACAAACTCGATCTATGTCCCCTTCACTTTACACACACACACACACACACACACACACACACACACACACATAAGGAGAAGGAGAGAAAGAGAGAGAACAACTAAATTTTTTCTTGATTTTACTCGAATTATTAGAAAATTTTCCGGCTCCTGAAAGCTAACTGGAAAATTATAATTTATTACTGTCTAACTTTCCTCTACAAAAATTCTATTTTATAGCTCAATGTGCAGTTAAATATAGTGGGAAAATTTTCCATCTAACATCAGTATTCACAATATTCAAAACTGTCCGGCTTATGCAAAGAAGTTTTTCCACTTGTATATACATTGTAATGAAAATGTTCTGATACATAGAAATTCCTTTCACTTGTTTCTACAGAGCAATAGAACAATTCGGTTCATAAAAAGTTGTATTACTTGTTTGCTTCCAAATGATGAAAATTTTCCGACTCACAAAACGTTTTTCATTTTTTCCATACATGAGAGAAAAATTTCCGATTCATGAAAAAATGTCATACTTGTTCCTACATAATACTGGAAATTTTCTGAGCTATAAACATTTTCAGATTCTTTACACTATCTTTCCTTTTTTAAGCATTTCTACACATGTATTAAATCATTTTTGTGTGGTTAATGAGTGGTTGTTACTTGATCGCTGATATTTTTCTGGAGCGGAAAATTTTTCGGAAAAATACCACGGAAAATAGTCCACCTCACATCACTAGCAGAAGGTCGTCGATGCTGATGGGGACTATTTTCGATCTTCCAGGTACGTCTTAGGTGATATATCGATGTTCGAAGGTTGTGGTTGTAAAAGCAACAGAACTTACTTGCTTAACTTGATCAATCTATCTATCTATCTATCTATCCATCTGTGAGTGTGCATGTGTGTTCATAACTTTAACATGAAAATATGTGTGTTAATTATTCTCTTTAGTTTCAAATATTATATTTTCTTGGGGGTCCTTCATAAATGTTATTATGGCCAAAAGAAAGTTTTTGGAGAATCCTCACACTGTTAGTATCGTGCGTATGTTCACACATAATTCCATAAAGCGTGCACTTACATATATATACTGAAAATGATTAAGAGGTGATTTTGGACACGAAGTTAAGGCACAAAGTACAGACAGAATTTGGTGGTGTAGAAATTCTTCCTTTCGGCGCAATGAGCGGCGGAAAATTTGTCGAAAAGTACAAAATTAGCAATAACGATAAAAAAAGCGATTGTCATAAAGAAAAAAAGAGAGATCGGATCGAAGTCAGGTTGAAGGAATGTCTATTATTTTACTCATAGATTCTAGTGATGCACAATTGGATGCTTGACAGGAGAAGAAAAATGGTGAATTCCAGGAAAACTAGAATTTTTCCTAGGACATTTTATCAAAAGTCGAATGATGAAAACTAACAAATATCAAATGCAATAATTCAACGAATAATATATTGTTCAAGTTAGAAGAGCACCGTTAGAATTGGAATGAAGGATAGATGGACACGTTTGATTTATTTTGTCTTGTTTCACACGATGGAATTTTAGACCGTATCCCTTAATAAGCACATTCGCACGACCTGTCTATCGGATTAATCATTTTGAAGGTGTCCTGCATTTTCTCATGATCCATCTGCCACTAACGTGATTCGTTACGTCAAACACATTTCCAGTCCAGTGTTTCGGAAATTGGTATCGTTTCTACAGGAAGTACACAGTATGGTATTCTCTTTCTAGAATTAGCATTTTCTGTAAAAATGCGTATTTTTTTTTTTTATCAAAAGATCCAATATATTTCAGTCGAAATTTTGTTGTAGGCCTTGTATTTGGAGAACTACGTATAGTGTACCCGAACTGCAATATCAGTTGTACTGCAATATCAATGATTTCTTGGGGTCCAGTAATACTTGCAGGAATTCCACATTATTCTGCAGGGAAGGTGCTAATCAAAGCATTAGAAATAAATGTTTTTTTTCCAGAAATTTTGACAGTGTATTCCTCCAGAGCACTTACTTTTTTATATGAAGAAACACTACACTGGCCTCTTATTGTAGAAGGATGTGACTAAGAGAGAAGGAAATGCAGAAAAATATTTTCTAATTTTTTTAATATTGTACTTTTAATCGGAGGCGGCTTGTGAGAGAAATAACACAGATAAAAAAATAAAAGACTTTTTGTTGCTTCATACTAACAGAGGAAAACTTTGCTAGCATATTTATTGTCGTATACAACAATCAGGGACGGACTTAAGCTGATTGGACCCATTGCTCCCAATCGGGCCGAGCGCTACAGTGTAATCTACTCTCCAGTGCAGTCTTAACAGCACAATTGGCTCCTGTGGAAACCAGTGTTGAATCAAACTGAAATGAGCACTGATAAACTAAAGTAAGCTTTCAATGTTTTTAGCTTCGCAAGTGTCCACGGCTTTTTGAATACATTTGGCTTCTTCGGGGTTCAAACAGGTCAATATATAAATAAGTAAATAAATCAATCCATTCACCCATCTTGTGATTTACAAATACTATATATAGATAAAAATATTATAATGTGCCAAGTATCTGTAAATAAAGCATAAATATACTGAGAAAAATAAATAAGTTTTTCTATCATTAAGCACATAGTGAAACATGTATAGCGAAATTGAACAAGACTTGGAAACATTTCCATTAAAGTTTTCTGGTTAAAAAATGTAAATCTATGCTTTAAAACAATTAAATAATATACGTAAATATAATGTAGATAGTGAGATAAAATAAATTGCTGTACATCCTATGTTCAACTAAAATATTTATTTTTGCTACGAATTAATACACGTAAAAGTTGTAGTAAACAAGAAAAAAAAACGTTTTCCAAGACCAAGACAAAAAATAGATGCAATGCCGTTTCCGGCACTCCTCCTTCTACTTTTGGCCCCTTTTTAATCTATTGTGTATATTATGTTTCTTGTTCCATGTTTCTAGACCAACTAGAGGATGAGTTACTGGTATTTGAAAATAACTCTATGACAGGTGCACTTCGTTCAAAAACTCGCACGGTATCTAGGGCCGGTACCGGAACGGAGTCGGTGGACTAAATGTTAAATGTGTAAGTAAGGTAACAAGAAAAAGAAGACCTATACAGTCAAAGTAGTTCACATACCTAACCTATCACGGAATATCTAAAAATTTTCTAAACTCTGCTATCCGGAACTTGAAAATTTTGGGTAAAAAAAAAAAACTTATTTTAACAGACCTATCCGTTGCTCGAAACACAAGTTCGGTCTAGTCAAGGGACTTTAACACATTCATTACCTTAAAATTGATGGGACCATGAAATATTTGCCTTTAAGATAAATTTAAGTTTAATAAGGGGCCCGTTGAAGGTAATTTTACTGTATTAGGAACTTGGATTCAAAACCTTACGTTCTTGTTCAAAAGAAAATAAGTGGACTTTAAATTATTTTTGTATCTAATTATGTGTAAATTCTAGAATATGCTCTTCTAGCTTAACATCCTCCGTTCCAAACAGCAATAGTTTACAATGTAGGATAAACCATACAGTGATTGGCACCCAGATAGTAATTGGCACTTTTCCAGTTAATATTCAAATAATAAGAAAACAAATCAGTTTTTTAAATGTATTCAGTAACGGATGGCAGAACCAGTCATTGCTTCTATAGTCTGTAAAGTTTATTTCCTGCTATTTTGGTATTAGAGTGAAATGGTTTATGGAATAGATGGATATATTTTCCTCAAATTAAATATGGTATTTTTTCTTATGAATTTGTAAAGCATGTTTAAAGAATATCTGGCATCGTTTCGACTTAATCAATGTTTGTTACTTTTGGGTTTATTTGCATTGCAGATCAGGAACTATGAAAATGCGTCTTTCCTTCAAGCAACCTTGTAATCTATTTCCCCACTGTTGAGAAAATGGGAGTGCCAATCACTGTATGAAGAAGTATGTGCCTAAATAGTAATTGCCATACCTCTGCCAATAACTATTAAATAAATATTTTGTATATAATTATGATATAAGGCTTTTAAAAACTTTCAATTAGGGAAAATACAAATGTACTAAATTCTCGTTTTCCTACACTAATTCTTTCTAGTTAATAACACCACTGCCAATTACTGTATATTGTAGTGCCAATCACTGTAACTCAAAAGTAATCAAATTGAAAACGAGTCTTATTTTCGATCCCGTGAATCAGAAATCATGGCATATTAGTATAGTGTTATACAACACTAGACCAAGCACCAGAATCTCATTATGAGATAATTAAGTCTAAAGTTTTTAAAGTGAATCGCATATAAGCAAACTGGTGATTAGTCTTTAAGACTATTTGTAGGCAAACGCTGCTAAGAATTGGTAGTGATTTTTATTTACTTCACTTTCCAAATAGAGTGCATCATGAAACAGAAATTTTAAGAAGTTGCGCTTTGCCTATTGATGCATAACACTGTCCGTTTTTGTTGTTTTTTTTTTTCAATTGAACCATTGAATTTGAAAACCTGCCATCCCCATCGAAACAAGTCTTTCCAGGATATGGCATGCTTTCAAACTAAATAAAAATTTCAATTCTCAATATTTTCTACAACCAGTGGGAGGAGATGACCTCTTTTCAGCCTAAGTGGTATCCGCACATCAGTTGAGGTGGAACGTGCAAGAATCTGAATTTTGTCAAAAAGTGGAGATGACTGGTCTTCGAACTCATCGATTCAATTTATATTTGTGGCGGCACGTTGTGGTAACGCTAATTTTTATTTCTTGTACTGGAGTAGCTTCTGTTGGTTAGAAACCTAGCACAATATTGCAATATGTCAAGAATTTGAACTCTTAAATATTATAAGCAAGGGCAGTATGCTCTCCAAGTAGTTTCAGAAGGCATTGGAATCAAAACAGCCTCAAAGATGTACGGTGTACCAAGATCTACACTCTAATTCCGTTAAAAAATCCTAGTTGCAAAGATGACTTTGCTCCTACTCCAATTTTGCAAAAAGAAGAATCTATATAAGTGAAAGGTAACAGGGAGTGTTCTAGCTCAAAAGAGTGCCAAAAAGTGTATGAAGTTAATGCTAAAGATTCAATAACAGTAATGTTTACATTTAACGCTAACGGTGATACAATTCCACCAATGATAGTGTATCTTTATGTCCGTATTGCAAAAGATGTTCCAAAGGGATGGGGTGTTGGACATAGTGACAACAATTGGATGAAAGGTGAGATATTCTACGAGTGCGTTCTAATGCATTGTACCCTTACTTGAAACAACAAAATGTCAAAGTCCCAATTATTTATTTTGTTCGTGGACATAAGTCTCACCTAATGCACCAGTTGAGTCAGCTATGCTGTGAGTTAGAAATAGAACTTATTGTTTTGTATCCAAATGCTACTCGAATACTACAAACAGCAAATGTTGCAGCATTTCGACCAATAATGAAGAAGTAGAGAAAAGTGGTTAAGAATTCCAGGCATAACCTTCCGATGAAATGTGAATATGCTGAATTTTGATTTTCTTCTTAAAGAAATAGTGGATAATTATATTTTGTGACCGTCTGCCCGGCCACAAAACTATGTTTTTGGACGACCAGTGTATTTCTTTTTAACTTTTATTCATGCAACGAAATTATTATTTTACTCATAGAAATGAAAATCTATTTCTCTTCTGGTGAGAACTTCAATTCTTTCTGTGTATGCAGGTGTTCTTCAGCCGTTCTTATCGTTTCTCACGGTGGGACAAAGAACTTGTTGTTTTTCAATGCAACTTTTATCGTCTAGGCAGAGTGCTTCATCGCAGCAAACTTATTTTTTTCTTTTCCTAAAATAGTTTCCAACTTATAGTCTTCGTCACCATGACTGTTCCGCATATACTTTTTTCTTAACAACATTTATTAAGATTGGGAATATTTTTGGATACGAAGTTGATATTGTGTGGGAATCATATTGTGTTTGTCGTGTTCTCACGCACTCATATTACGTCGTCCTTCCTGCCGTGAGAACAAGTGTTCATATCCTGCAGGAGTCGTAGGTGGAATGGCTCATACACAAAATTACCATCGTTCGCTCCTTTTCAATGAACTGTTTTATGTATAACAGTAGTGCATAAAAATCCTATAACCATGGAAAGAATTTATCGATTTAGACTGCTACACTTTTTTAACTATTCTTTCCAAGCTTCTTTCCCACGGGATCAAATCAAAATGTTGCCAGTGTTCTCTATTATAACGTCGATCGATTGGCACTGCGTATGAATGCAGAAAAAAATAACATTTTTTTCATTATTTGATAGAGTATATTGTCAACCCTAAATGTTGGAAACGGGGTGTTCCCAAGAGGCAGTAGAAGCGGGGAGTTAGCAAAAAGAGTTCGTTATAAAAAGAAGTGATAGCAAGAAGTCATAGTATGAAGAACTCCGTGGTGCGACATTAATATATAGTATGTAAAGCAAAAGGGCAAACAGATACCTTCGGGATATGTAGCGTCCTTTTGGAGTCAAGATACTTCGTTGACCAGCGTTTTTCCAACGTTTCCCCTTTCCTCTTGTCATTGTTAAAAAGTGAAAGTCTTGACTCAGTGCGAAGAGTCAACTTATAGAGCAAGTGATGTTTAAACAAGGGCTATGTTTCTAGTGTTCGTATATAGTGTGCACATATCTACATTTACCATGCAGTGTTAAGAGTTTTATTCTCCATTTCCCTTATTTGATTTGCTGCAGTGAAATTTCTTCTCTTTGAGCATTTAGCGCTGCCAAGTGAGAATTTTGTATGTTGTTAATGTATATATATATATATATATATATATATATATATATATATATATATATATATATATATTATTCCGTTCCGTACCCGCATATATCCATACTCAATAAATAGGAATTTACCTAAGTAAATATCATCGTCTTTATTCATGTGTGTGCGAATTTCTGCGAGCAGACGACTTGCCAGTTGCGTATATGTATGCGTGTGCATACGCAAAAGTAAGTATAATACAACCTGAGTCTCAAAAGCACCAACGTGGCTCATGTCAAATCACTTGTTACATTTCAATATTATCAATCAGCGCCCAAACAGAGTATGAGCCTGGCCCAGAATTATTATCAGCTGTTTTCTTAGGGAGTTCTTCAGGAGCCAGCACCCAAGGGAAACGGTCGGTAGCAATTTTAATGACGCCCGAACTAGCGACACGAGCCAGGACCGTCAGTGATTTGTGTATGGAGACAGTAATTTCATATGAATAAGTACTAATAATATTGGAATAGGAAATTTTATTAATTATATTTTTTTTTTTACAGGTTGTCCCAATATGAATAATAATACTAAAACTTAGTATTTTCTTTCTCATATAGTGTTCCGTAATATATGTATTTTATTTGAATTCTATTTACATTTATTATTTGCGATTAGTAATTGTATTTTCATCATGGCTCACCAACGAGTTGACATACTTAAGATGCTTGAACAAATGCAAACAGAAAATAGAGAACATTTTCAGTGAACCGAAGAAAAATTTGATAGGCAGGAACAGGCAGAGATAGAAAATAAGGAACATTTTGCAGAAGTAAGAGAAAAATTAGATAGGCAAGAACAGGCACTGAATGAGAATAAGGAAAATCTTGCTAAGCTACAGGTACAAATAGAAGCAGTTGAAATTAAATGCGATGAGGGAACTACCAAAATAGCTGATAGAATACAAGAGTTAGAGAATAAAGTAGATCAAAATATTGAAAAAGTTCAGAGGGGAATGGAACACAATACAATAGCTATTCAACAAAACAAAGCTAACATAGAACTTATAGTCCGCGACTTACATTCAATGGGAATGAAAATAGCCAAAAACACAAATCATTTAATGGGTATATCCGAAAGATTAGAATTAACACAAGGACAGGTGGAGGCTAATCACACCATTTGTAACGCTAATAAAGAACGAGAATCTGAAAGTCACTTAGGCGAAATACACGACGAAGTCGTAGATTTAAAAGAACAGGTTCGAAAGAACGAAGGGTCATTTCAGATGTGTTACCAAGATTAGACAGTTAGATTATCACGTTAAAGTTAAAAATGAACAGACTTTCGAGAACAACTCCGAAATTAAAGTAGCACAGCGTGAAATAGGAGAAATTAGGCACGATTTGGCGTTAGTATACCAAAAAGTAGAGAGAATCGAAAACAAATCACGGGAATCGGAACCTAATATCGATAGTGACATTCATGTTAGAACTGGATACCAACCTAAGAGTGATTCAGCTTACACCGAACATAGTGAAGTTACCAGTAGCGACGAAACTCATGTTAAGCTCATTACCAATAGAAATTTTAGACGCAACAATCAAGAACTAGACATAGGGAAGTAGAAAAAACTAAATTGAAAGACCATCTTACACCGAAAATTATTGCGTATTTACTTAAGTTTAAAGGTGATCCCGCTACTGAGTCAGTACATACATATTTGCGCAAGTTAGCATTAGCCGCGGAAGTTGCAAAATTGTCAGAAAAAGCTTTAGTACAAGCCATACCTCATGTATTGGAGGGTGTAGCCTTAAGCTGGTACTACACACGTAATGAGGAATTTAAAACTTTAGAAGAAGTTAAAAAAGCGCTAGTCGAATCTTTCGCTGGATACAAGACGATACAGCACAGGCTGTCAGCTTGTAAAACAACTCGATTCAATCCCAGTACCCATGATTCAGTGCATGCGTTTGCTTTAGATCAGTTTAATAAACTTAGAGAACTGACACCGCAATTACCCGAGAATTTGATATTAACAGATATCATCCATATGTTACCTCAGAGATTTCGTACGGAACTTTATTTACATTCTTGCACTAATATTAGGGAATTTTTAACGTCTATTCAGAAATTAGAAACATTGTACTTTCAACAAACCAGAGAGGAAAAACATCTGCAGGGTAACAATTCGAACAATAGGCAGAATCAAACTCCTCAAAACTATCAGATATCTTTCGGTTATGGTAATAATAATCAGAACAGGTATTACAATCAGAAAGTTAATCATACCAAGGCTCAAAGAAACGGTAAATGGAACAGGAGAAATGCAAATGATCGTGACAACAACGATCGACAACCACGTTCTCGTAATCAGAATACTAACCACGAACAAAATCGGAATCGTAACACCCATAATTACGATAAACGACCAAAACCACGTAATGGTAATTCTAAAGATCGAAGAAATGACAACCGAAATAATAAAGGTAGAGGTAATAAACCATTCTATGCTCGCAATAATGACAACCAGATTAGGAATAACGAACATAATTATAAAAGGTCAAATCATCGTAACGAACGAGACTCTGCTTCTCAGGGAAACCGCTAAAAGGGTCGAGTATCAGCCAATGTTAATCATTTTACTGAAGGCCCAAATAAATGTTTTTATGTAACACATACGCACATATGTAGCTGTAAAGACCCAAATTTAGCCAGAAGTGATTGTGAATCGGACACCGATAGTATAGACCACTATGTTAATTCTAAGCCAACTCAGATTTCTTCAAAAATTAAAGTAAAAGTTTGTAATACAGATGTAAAATGCTTATGCGATACAGGTTCGGATCTCTCTCTTTTATCTTTGGCTCTTTGGAAACGTATAAGTGTTGACGTCACGGCACCAAAGCTAACTCCAGCCGATGACATTTTCCTAGTTGATTTTAGTGGGTCTGTTAAAAGAAAAGTAAGAGGCTATACGTTAATTACAGTACAAATTGATAACATCTCAATTTATTTAAAAGTCTATGTTACCGAATCACTAAACCAAGACCTTATTTTAGGGTTAGATGCTCTCACAGCTCTAAGTAGTAAAATAGATTTACCTCAGGGTACTATTTCTATGGAGTACAGCAATTTAAAAACTCTTGTCGATCTTTTACCTGACCAGCACGAATTAGAGGAAATTTCAGATGACGAAGAAGGTGGTATTGCCGATAAAAACTTTTCGATCTCTGCGTCCACATTCGTCAGGCAACATGCTACAGATGAACAAATTCGAGATGTTGTGAATCGAACCCACAACCTTACACCACAGCAAAAGAAACAATTACGTTTTCTTTTATCGGAATACAGGGATATTTTTACCAACTATCCTGGACTTTGTAAGGATTTTGTTTATGAAATGGAAGTCAAGACTGGCAAACCACTGGTTCGAAAACAGTACGCTATCCCACATAAGTATTTACCTGATTTTCGAGAAGAGATTAATAAATTATTAGAGCTAGGGTTAATTTGTCACTCCAATTCTATCCATAGTAACCCCATCTTAGTTGTACCTAAGAGAAATGGCTAACCGAAAGCATATGTCGACTTGCGTTGCCGAATAAGTACATCGAATTACGACAAACTAAATCAGAAGGTATACAGGACCTGTTGCTGAAGGTAAGGTGTAAACCATTCTTAAGTTCTCTTGATTTAGTGAGCAGTTACAATCAAGCGTTACTTACCCCCAAATCACAGGAATACACCGCATTCAATTTTGAAGCCCAACATTATCAGTATCGTGTTACATGTTTTGGATATAAAAATGGTACTAGTGTATTGAATAGTATGTTACAGAGAGTACTAGGACCCGAATTACACGCTAAAATATTAAGGTACATCGACGACCTTGCATGTTTTACTGACACTTTCGTAGAACATTTTCAGCTGTTAAAACAAAGTTTTCAGAAATTTAGAGAATTAATTCTTACTCTCAACATTGAGAAATTTTTATTTTGTACAGACTCTATTCCCTTTTAGGTTTTCTCATCACCTCGTAAGGCATTAAAAAGGATCCCAAAAGTGTGGAAGCTGTACGCAACTTACCCCGACCTACTAACATAAAATCTTTACAATCTGTTATAGGACTTTTCAATTGGTCTCGTTCTTTTGTTCCTCATTTTTCAGAGAAAATGAAACCACTCTTCGAACTTCTCAAGAAAGGTAAGAAATGGCGTTGGGAGGATGCCCTCGAAAACGCTTTTCAGCAAATTAAATCCGATATATGTAAAGATGTTCTTTTGTCACATCCAGTTCTTGACCTACCCTACTATAATGAATCAGATGCCTCTCGGCTCGGAATCAGCGCAGTCCTCTATCAATATGTAGGATATAAGAAACAAGTAATCCAATTTATTAGTAGGACTCTGACGTCACCAGAATCCCGATACAGCGTGAGCGAGTTAGAATGTTTGGCGATCATCTTTGCCGTTCGGAAATGGCGTCAACTGTTAATTGGTCACTATGTCGTGTTCATTACAGACCACAAAAAGCTCAGCTGGCTGGACAAAGCTAATCCTTGAAACACCCGTCTTCTACGGTGGAGTATTGAATTACAGCAGCTGGATTATGAGATTCGTTACCAGAAAGGCTCCGACAATTTGTGTGCAGATGCACTTTCACGTTTATTCCCTTCTACAGATCTACCCACTAAACGTGTTCATTCTTTGCAGGTCATTCAAGATGAAATCCTTAAGGTATCACCTGAAAAACTTCGCCGTTTACAACATGAAGATTTTGAATATTTACATATTATTTCTTTTTTAGAAGGTGAAGTAATAGAGGAGTTACCTCGAAATTCCAGAAATTGGTCAAAATTCTTTAAGTTAGATAATGACATTTTACTGTACAGAGATTTTCGTTTCCCTGATTCATGGAAAATTTGTATCCTTAGATCTTTAGTGGAGAAAGTAATAGTTGCTTATCATGATCAATTTCACCACCCAGGTACTGACAAGACAGTGAGAATTATTTCGAAATGATTTTACTGGAGAAAGATGAGGTCTGATGTGAAGAAGCACGTCAGGGATTTCATCAAGTGCATGCAGTTTAAACCGGATCAACATGCACCCGCACGTTTGTTGTCTACTAATGCTTATTTACATCCTAGGGCATTGTTAGCTTTAGATTTCCTTGGGCCTTACTCCACAGGAAAAGGTGGCGCTCGTTTTGCATTGGTTACAGTAGACGTATTCACTAAATAATGTACAGCTTATCCTTTGAAATCTGCTACAGCTACTGCAGTTCTAAAATGCTTATTTGATATCTATATGCATCACTTAGGTCTAGTGGAAGCTGTCCTCAGTGACAATGCTCCAGTATTTCACAGTAAGAAGTTTTTATCGAAGATGCAGGAGTATAATATCAAAGTACATCACACCACACCTTATCACGCCCAAGCTAATATTACAGAACGGTCTAATAAAGAAATTCTTTGTACTCTTAGTTTGTTGTTCAGTCAGTCACATCAGCAATGGGCTGAAAACTTAACCCAGGCAGTTTTGTTACATAATTACTCTATTACAGAGAGCCTCGGAGTTTCTCCTGCGAATATGCATCTGAATATTCATTTTTCTCGTCCTATTTTCAAACATTTCGGCCTACAGATTTCTGAAGATTTTGATGAAGAAGATGGCATTGATTGGTCAAACATACTCCTCATGGCAGATCACCGCACAAAGTCGACTATCGAGAAGAGGAACAAGCGATGGAATTAAACCCAACAACAACGTCGTCTAGTGGTACAATCTGTATTAGTCTTTCTGAGACAACGAAATATTAGTAATCTGCTAAAAAAGGAAGTCTCCTAGTTTTCCGACATTTACAGGGGACCCTTTCTTTGTGTAAAAGCCCTCGAAAATCGTGTTGTCGAACATATCGATCCCACGACAGGTGAATATATGGGTTTGCATTCCATTGACAGGACCAAACTTTGGAATCCGACGCCTGAAACCCGCAAAATCTGGTTAACTTTGCCACAAAGGCAACTCCCAGAACACATTTTACAAGATTTAAATTTAGTAACACCTGACACTCCGAATAATCTTACTTCTCTTACTCCTAGTGGGAAATTTCATTTATCCAAATTCAATGAGGAAGCAGAAGAGGAAAGTGTGAATAGTAATCCGAAAGATGATTCCCAGGTAAAGCAAGTTCAAACCAATAATTTAACATCTACCCGTTTGTTATCTTTATATTTAGGAGATCCTTTGTTGAAATATTATTTCAACACTTCTTACTGGCAACCTTGATTTGTCAAACTGATCGTTCCGAACTTGACTGGAGGACTTCTACTGAGAAGAGGCCTATTTTGAAAAAAAAAGCCAGATTCAGCAGACTTTTTATTAAAGTTTTTGACTTTTAATAAGATTAAGTGTGTTTGCAGAATATGGTACATTGATATTTTTATATCGAGATCCGTCAATCAGTGTAGACTGTTAAGTTTTAAGATGTTTTACATTAAGATTTCATGTAGTTTTTTCCTTGTCATAGGAAACACAAGAAGATATGTATTCAAGACGTACGGTCGTATCCTTCGGTTGCGGTAGTAACCGTAACTAAACATTTCTTTTGGAATCTATTCAATCTATTTGGGTTTCTTATTAACATTTCTTTTTGCTTCTTTAGCATCTTGATACGACCGATTCTTCGCGAAGGAATTTTAGGGTATATTAATAAGGTATGATTAAATTTATTTTCCAAGCTACATTCTAAGTAGGCATGGCGTGGTGAACCATGAAGTACTTGGACACCCCAGTAAATAACCCATCATTCGGTAATTATTGGAAATTTTCTCCTTCTTTATGCACACATTGAGATTTCGTTGTAACCTGCGTACTCATATCCTTTATTTTAGACATATGCTTCTATGTATATCGAATATTAAAATTTAATGATGTTCCATTGTATTACTATTATAATGTATTTTATACTTGATGAATATTTCAACATTTGTGAATTTATGATATGTATTAATGCCATTTGCGTATTTCAACAGATTTCCATGAAGAATCTGAAGTACTTCCGTATAACTGATATTTTGATTTTGTGAAATATTTGTGTATTGATATTTTGCCTCATGTATTTTAAGACTAGGTTAGTATGCATTGTGATATATTTGAAATATTTCTTTTATTGTATTTCAGTAATCGTAACTTTTGTCTATTTAGTGGAACAAGAACGCATACAATTTTAAGAACTAATTACTCATACCATGCCAACTAATTTCAATTATTTTTTGTCGATGCCAAAATTTAAAATCTATCTAGGTGAAATAATATTCACGTTAATATTCTTGTTGTTAACCATTTGTTTGGATTTACAGCTCAAACGTTAAAAAGTTTATTCGAGAAATATTATTAAAATCTTTATATTATTTCAATGTTTTGGACTTATGGCGTCCTATTTTTATCGATAATGAATATTTCAGGAATATTTACATTTTGTGTCTTTATCTTGATATCCTAAGGAATTACTTGTTATTGTACTTCTATACAATGAATCGGTAATAGGATTTTATTTGAGGCATACGTTAGTTTAATCACAGTTCGAGATGGCGAATGTGTGAATGTTACGGTAAATATACATGTGTCGTTAATAAACATGTTGATGCATACTATTGCGGACTTTGTGGATATTTTGGAAGTGACGATGAGCATCTATTACGCCTGGGCTAGGCGTTCTTTTACAATGGAATTTTGCATCATGAGAGATGATTACATTTATAATATGTCTAATTATTGTTGTCATGCATTGTTGATTTTGTGTTAACAAAATTTCATTATCCTATTATAAGCATTAGGGGTTGGGCTTCAAGAATTTCCTTGGAAGTACTCAAGATCAGTATTCCTTTACATTCTTATATTTTGTTTTGAACATGATTATGTTCTATAGACGTCTTGTGTATCATCTCACTACCACATGATGACTAATGAATATTCTTTTACATGCATTTTTCGATAATGGTTAACTAGTTTTACTTTAGCAAGACTAAAAAATTGTTTAGATGAAAGCCGGCATCTTCATCAGTTGATGGATGAGATTAGTTAAAATGAATCAACAAGATATATATGTACTGGCATGCGAATTCGTAGAGTATTTTGGATACACTTGGATGAAGAAATGACTCGTAAATGTTTTTTTTTTTTTTTTTCAAAAGAATTCTTCTTTGTTGAAAGTATTTGTGTGTGTCTTACCCATGTTTGGGAATTTAAATTTTTTGTTTATTAGTATGCAAGATTTTGCGTTCTCACAGTTCACACAAAATTATCTCATGAATGTTTATTCGTCTAAGCCTTCAGGATTGTTACGATTTGACATCCGTTTACAGGTGACTTAACCTATATTTTTACGATTATTCATAATCAGATTAATAAATCAATTTTTTCTCTTTGAAGCTAACATATTCACTCGATATACTCCAGTATTTTGAAAACATTTAGTGTTTTGTATTATTACATTTTATCTATACTTGTCAATTTTTATTTAAATATTTTAAGCATTCAAGCATGAATATTTTTGAAAAAAACTGAAGAACTAAGTATATAAATAAAAATCAATAAATAGAATCAAATCTATATAGCCCTATAAACGTTTTCACACATACAGGTGAAACCACGTATTCGTTTTCGCGTAATCAGTTTAGCCCAAATTGTTATACACATCACAAACAAATAGTGAATATATCAAAGCTTCCTTAAAGTGAATGTTCACAATGAAGTGACAATATTTATTCTCAGTGTTGAAAAAAAATAAAATTGATAAAAAATAATAGAGGCTTTCAGTTATGTGCTACAACCATTTTCACACCCCATAACCCCAATTGTTAAGAAGACTGGATTTCACCAATTGGAACTTTCATCGCAGAAGAAAGAAGAGAGAAGAAAGAAGACATCTGGATATGGAATTTTCAGGAACATCTCATGGAATTTGGAATCAGCTGATAGTCATCCATCTGGATCGACAGTGTTCTAAACAAAATAAATAGCCCTAGTGATTCATAGTGAGACATCTATATTATTTTAATTATTCACTGCGAATAGTGTTCATCGAAAACAGTGTTACCAGTGCTTTCTCCCATAATCCTCCATACCCAGTGAACCAAGAACAGTGTTGCCAACTCCGTATTTTGGAAAAGAAGCCACAAACCTCCAAACTTGTTTTGCCATGTGTGTTTACCCAGGATTCTCAACGCATTACTTCGTTGACTCGCAAAGTGTTGTTCCCTTGCGGCTCGCCAAGTTGTGACCGTCTGCCCGGCCACAAAACTATGTTTTTGGACGACCAGTGTATTTCTTTTTAACTTTTATTCATGCAACGAAATTATTATTTTACTCATAGAAATGAAAATCTATTTCTCTTCTGGTGAGAACTTCAATTCTTTCTGTGTATGCAGGTGTTCTTCAGCCGTTCTTATCGTTTCTCACGGTGGGACAAAGAACTTGTTGTTTTTCAACGCAACTTTTATCGTCTAGGCAGAGTGCTTCATCGCAGCAAACTTATTTTTTTCTTTCCCTAAAATAATTTCCAACTTATAGTCTTCGTCACCATGACTGTTCCGCATATGCTTTTTTCTCAACAACATTTATTAAGATTGGGAATATTTTTGGATACGAAGTTGATATTGTGTGGGAATCATATTGTGTTTGTCGTGTTCTCACGCACTCTTATTACGTCATCCTTCCTGCCGTGAGAACAAGTGTTCATATCCTGCAGGAGTCGTAGGTGGAATGGCTCATACACAAAATTACCATCGTTCGCTCCTTTTCAATGAACTGTTTTATGTATAACAGTAGTGCATAAAAATCCTATAACCATGGAAAGAATTTATCGATTTAGACTGCTACACTTTTTTAACTATTCTTTCCAAGCTTCTTTCCCACGGGATCAAATCAAAATGTTGCCAGTGTTCTCTATTATAACGTCGATCGATTGGCACAGCGTATGAATGCAGAAAAAAATAACATTTTTTTTATTATTTGATAGAGTACATTGTCAACCCTAAGTGTCGAAACGGGTTGTTCCCAAGAGGGAGTAGAAGCAAGGAGTTAGCAAGGAGAGTTGGTCATAAGAAGAAGGGATAGCAAGAAGTCATAGTATGAAGAACTTCGTGGTGCGACATTAATATATAGGATGTAAAGCAAAAGGACAAACAGATACCTTCGGGATATGTAGCGTCCTTTTGGGGTCAAGATACTTCGTTGACCAGCGTTTTTCCAACATTTCCCCTTTCCCCTTGTCATTGTTAAAAAGTGAAAGTCTTGACTCAGTGCGAAGAGTCAACTTATAGTGCAAGTGATGTTTAAACAAGGGCTACGTTTCTAGTGTTCGTATATAGTGTGCACATATCTACATTTACCATGCAGTGTTAAGAGTTTTATTCTCCATTTCGGTTATTCGATTTGCCGCAGTGCAATTTCTTCTCTTTGAGCATTTAGCGCTGTCAAGTGAGAATTTTGTGTGTTGTTAATATATATATATTATTACGATATATATATTTGTGTGTGTGTACACACGGCATTTTACACTAAAATCTGAGGGAGTTGGCAAGAGTCAAGTGGCGACCCTAATTTAGTTACTGCGTAAGTATGCAGAACACTAGTTATGTGGTTCCTAGACGGATCCTGAAAAAGAAACATACTTACTTTACCAAATATGGGTATTAGATTCCCATGATGCCATTATCGAGGTTGGTCGCAGATTGTTCCTCTAGGCGAATCTTCCTTAAGCAAGTCTTACATTATTCTGAATGCACACAGAGTAGGTGTAGGACGAGTAAGATTGAAGGAGAGTGAGACTCATAGAGAAGGTTCGATTCCGACACCTTTCGTTCACGACGGCGTCTCACACTCTAATTCAGTACTTGCTTAAGCAACTCCCAGTATCATGTCCCTTGGATAAGATAGTGAGTAGTCAGCTATCTAAACGGCCTCGAGAAAACCTTCTGTCATCAGCGCCAAGTTCACAGGATACTTATAAAGAAAACGGGGACGTTAGCTACATTACACTAACGGGATCGAGTAGCATAATATGTCTATCGACTGATTCTCCAAACAGCTGTTGGTGGTCATTAACTCTTAGAACAGTGATCCATATGATAAATGAAATATTCCTTTTCAAGCTAGCAAGTTTATTACAAGATTAGTTAAAATAATTTATACAATAGGATTACAAGTAAGAATTCTGAAGTAACTAGCATTTCTTCGAAGTAACTAGTAACTAGCAAGAGTTCTAAACAATATTATATTTTAACCATTTATGTAGTTATTTTCATGATATTAAACACCAAATTGAATACCCTTTTATGTCATTGGCTATCTCACGACTGTATGGTAGTCTACTAACATCCGAAAGGGAAAGAGTTACAAAAATAATTTACTAAGCTAGAGTTAATGATCTGAAGGTCGGAAATTTGTTAAAGTCCAAAGTTTCAGCCTCCCAACCTTCATATCTGCAATTTCTTTGCCGTTTAGTAGAAAGCAAAAGAATTATTTCTTACATACCTGTAATTTAGCACAACGCAGTGGTGATTTTTGCACGACACAGTACCACGGCTAGACTCGCCACACTCATCAAAACACACAACAACCTCTCCCCGCCTTTTCGATTTTCTTTTTATATTCGCGTTCTGACGTAAGATTACCCACCCAGGAACTGACTCGGCAGAAGCCGTCACTGTTTTTTGGCTTTGTGATAAAACTATACACTTTTATCAGACACAAACATTCTCTTCCTTTGGAAAATATAACGCAACCCAAGACCTCAAGGATGGGCAAGGAAACTGACGAATTTAGTATAATTTTGAGCGTCGTATTTCTGGAGAACTCAATTCCGCAATTTTCTTACTTGCGTAGAATAGAGATCTCAGAAACGCTCTGACGTTTGTTCGACACGTACTTCAGGGAATTGTTTATTGATAAATAATACGTGTTTATCATCGGTTACTTATTTACGTCAATCCTTTCATCGTGGCCTGCTCTGTTACCTTTTCCAAAGGTGCGGGAGAATTAAAAAGACAATAAAAAAAATAACAATCACGTTGGCATGGTGCCTACAAGAACCAAATTCCAATAACGATCCTCTACCGATTCCCCCTAAGATTAGGCTCACCTCACGTCAGTAGTGGCCGAAGTAAATCTGTGGCAGCTTCACCCTAGTTTCAAGACCAGGCTAATGTTACACCGTAACATCCGCTGAAACTTGGACTTTTAAAAAAAAGAAACAGAAAAAGAAAAAAAATGCGTCAAGTTACTAGACAAAGTTGTTGGATCTACTATGCGTTTTCAGATGAACAGACAATACCTTTACTTTTCTTTTACCATTTTTTTTAATGATACAGTCATAGGTTCTACCTGTCCTGGTAATTAACAATACGGATTTTACTCTAGGTCGCAGCTACAATACATATAACATTAAAAGCAGAGAGTTGTGGAAAACACAGTTAAAGGTATGAAAGCTTGTCATTTTGAATAAATTTGGTATTACCTGTATTTTAAAGTTATTAACAGGATACTCGTGTATTAACCTTTTACCCTTATGCATAGTAGGTCCAAGCACCGAGCAGTCGTGAGATGCGTATGTTAGTTTTTTAACTACATAGTTAATTATTATTATTTGAGTCTATTAAACCAGGCTTGACTGATAACAATGTTAAACATGTATTAACCTTAACGTACATTAGAATGTTTAACTGACTTATAGGGTGTAAAATGCTAGGTACTAATGTTGGTACTCGGTTACGACGTGTGTTGCGGATACCCAGAAAGAAGAGCGCTAATAAATTAAAATTTTGGTAATACCATTATTTTTCTATGAAAGAGTACCAGAGTAATTTTGTTACGGTACAATAGACTCTATATCAAATGCAAGATAATTTGTGATTTCTGGGCATGGTACATTGTTTTTTCGTTATGGGATGCATTGTCTTATTATTACCGTTTGTAGTTTGTAAAAAAAACAACTAGTTATGGTACATTACTTAGTATGTAGACATGACAAATATTGTTACCCAATTATTTTTGTGTCTTTCCTGGCTGACAAAAAGTTATGACTTATGCATTCATAGCTTAGACTGTAATAGGTATTCGATACCTCGCGTCTTACTCTTATGGAGTTTACATAGTTATGGATCCTAAATTACAAAGTGAAATTAATGAATAAAAATTGCAAGCTAATTAAATTCTAGAAATTCCATACAATTTCCAAACAAGAGAGCCTACATGGATTTCATTTCTATTTATTGAGTCCAAGAGACAATACGCTTACTATGCGTTGACTTTTTTTTTAAAAAAATTTGGGTTGCTCTTAAGATCTACCAGCAGAATTAATGATTACCATACTCCAAAGTTTGTTTTAGTTAATTATTAACGTTCTGTAATTGACTAATATCTTACTACCAAAAAAAAATAAATAATAAAAAAAATAAAAAAAACACAATATCCTTCGAACCAACAATTCATAATTCTTACATTAACATTCTTACATTAGGGTTAAGCCATCTCAACAATAGATTGACTTTGTATTCCTTGTCGCAGCAAGGTCTCTTTAGTCTTAACATATAATTTAAGAGGCAACATGAGGTACTTACTCATAGCCGAGTGGCGGGTATCTTATATAGCTCCCTGCAGAATTTATTAAGCCTAGTCATTCTACAATTATGAACGGTGGGGGTTCGAACCAATTTCTCCACGGTTTCACTGCCTCATGAGTCAAATATAGGCCTCGTTTTTATTAATAATCTCTGTATTAACTGAACCTAATATCTTAATTTCAGTATAAACAAAGTCCCTTGCTTATTGCGAATTATGTTAACTGTACGCTAAATAGGCGTACTCTCATCCGTAATTGGGTTATAATTTCAACTGAATTGAAGATATACAAGAATTCAACTGTTCATTAAGTGAAGATTTACACTGAGAGTAATAACAGTCACATAATTACAATATGAATAATGTGTTTTTTTTTTTAACCTAATTAACTAGCAATTAACCTAATTCAATAGCAATGCTCGGAACGGCAGCCGACCAGCGAGAATGCTGCGTTTTCTATTATTATTATTATTACAATTACCATTAATATCATTATCACCATCATTATCATTATTAATAACAATAACAATAACGACGATAAGAATATCAATACCAATATTGTTTACGGAACCTTTTAATACAAGAGTTAGGTAGCATTCACTCTAAGTTAGTTGCCTTCTGGCAGCCGGATCCGATCATTGCTTAGACGAAATATAAAACTAATTTTTACAGCTATTAAGCCTCTTGACAATGTTATTCCTATATCGTTTGTTCTACACTCCTCTATGCATGAACAGGCTGAGCGATAACAGCTCGTCTGTGGCTAGAAGCATTTCCTGTTTGGTAGGCTGTTTCCGCTCTCACGTAATCAATGTTGTGAACTTGAACTATGTTGTGTAATGCGTCACAAGAGAAATGGACTTTATCAAGAGGTATCCTTTCGTGGATGAAGCATAAAAATCAGCTACAGTGGCGTCGCTCGAATTTTGTGTTCGGGTGAAACAATTGCTTGTATTTTAAAACGGCACAAAGAATATCTATGAAGAGTATTTAGCTCCGCTCGGTTAGAAAAACACAAAAGGTCATGTGCCCTTGGGTACCGGACATCAAAGTATATATATATATATAACGTTATTATGTAGACAATGATGGAATTGGGAGAAGAGGGTCTATCACCTGTAAATCAAATTATTGTTGTTTGTACCGAAGCTGTGTTTTATGCTTCTATCCGGTTAAAACATACAAAACAAACAAAAAAAATGTCCTAAGGGACTTGACTACCCCAGTGTTCCTTTCTATTTATAATAGAAGGGAACACTAGGAAAGTGAGTCAGCATAATTTATTGAATTTGGATCCTCGGTTGAGTTTCCCTCCTGCGTGTTTCACTACAACACTTGCTGAGTTTACCACATTGACAGGGGTGGCTATTCACCTGGGCTATACTCTGATGGACGAGTTGAATTCGGATTCCCTGTTGAGTTTCTCACCTGTATGTATAACTAAGACACTTGCTGATTTACCACCTTCACAAGGGTGGGTGTTCACCTGGGCTACACATTGATAAACGAAATATTGCACTGGGAATCGCTGGCACATATTTACTACTTTGAACTATGGTGGCCGCTTGGCGTTGACGGGCCTCTTCCCATGGAGGGGCACATGGTTCCGGAAGCAATTTGATGTTGTCCAAAGGCGGTTAGTCCTTCGATTGGTTCCCAGACCAAGGTTAATAGTATTGGGTAAAGTGCAGTGGAGATGTAAATTCGTGCTAATTTCTTCACCACCATCGGGTAAATTGGGACATCGGTCTGATTTTTTATAAGAGTTCAGTGCCCACTGGAGTCGTCTCTTGACAGCATCTCTTGACAGCGGTAGCATCTCTGGACTGGGCTCTATCAGATGAAGTCGGGGGTCGGCGTGGCTTACCTCTAAGCCTTGTTTAGTGAGCGACCAGGTAGAAGTACTCAATTGTCCTAAGATAAAAAAAAACATTTGTAATTTTGTGTGTAAAACATTCGGGCTTACATGGAAGATATTGTATAACGGATTACTATGAGGGATGCTATTCATCCAAGCGTCATTTAATTTTGCATGAGTGGATTTGGTTTTCCTCTTTATAAAGTCATGTGCGCTGACCACACATCGGAGAATTGGTAGTAAAGTAGAATATGTAGGAATTAAGAGAATACTTTCTCCTATGCTGGTTTACTCTCTATTATCAAATTGATCACAACAACAACTTGTGGGACTCTATTATTTGGCGTTCATTGTAGAATGAACATGTGGGAGGAGACCTCAGAATCGACGTTTTTTAAATTGCCTGCGAGCAACCGACCCTAATTGTCCTTCATATTTGTAGAGAATTCTATTGTCTGGATCTGACTTCATTCGCAATGAAGAGAGAGAGAAGAAAGAAAAAAGAAACGTGAGACAATATGTTATTCATCACCCCCTTACTGTGTATGATGGACTTAGCGTCCGTTAGATGTTCGTTAACCCATACGTTTGGTGGGAACAGAGAGCCCAGACGAAGACATTGAAGGCCCGTCTTACAGATAGTGGGTTATGGGTGCCGATTATTTAATTAAGGTGAATCATTCATACGTAATTTTGAACCGATCATTTCGATACTCCCTTCCAAACAACCACTTTTCGCTAGTTGGAATGGGACATTCAATCCTCTGTTTTTTTTTTTTTATTATTATTTATTTAATTATTTGCAAGTTAGCATATAATTTCGTTCGAGTCTTCTGGTCTAGGGAGCCGACTATAATTAGTTATGACGTCGTCTTATCGTTCGCGCGCGAGAGAGGAGGAGGCGGGATCACGCTCCAACAAGGAATGAAGTTATGAGTTGTACAAGAGAAGGAGACATGGTTTCGGGAGCATCTCACACGTCCAGATAAGTATATGTTTCTTTTACCTAGTATTTATTGTTTGTTGTTTGTTTGATTTGTTACTACTTGATAGATAAACCTAAGTGCGGACTATATGAACCCGAGATGTCTAAGGGGGAACGTTTGGCTTACTGTTCTAGAGTAATCTTTGCAACTTTAGAAATTAGGCAAGAAATGTTTCCTCCTATTGTTCCAGCAAGTATACTCAGTCATAAAGGCAATGAACCAACAATTAAGAAAGTTTATATATTTTAGTGACCTAGTTTTATTTAACATAATTTAAAAGAACATGACGCGATGAAGCATGCATAATATCAGCAAGTAAGTTATCTGAGAGAATAAAATAGGAGGATGCTGAATCAATCCAGTGGAGGTTACAAATCAAGAAAATAAAAAAAAACAAATAATTAATTCAATAAACAAACTACTGAGAAAAAAAACAAATCAATTAATCAAGAAAAGGTGAACTGATACTGTTAACATATCCTAGGAGTAAACGTGGAACAATAAATAATAAAAAAAAATCATACTATACTTGGAATGATACTTGTAATATGGTACTACTTCCTGCTGGACCTTTCTTGAATTCCATCTCGTTCGGTGTTCCCTGACCATTTGTTGTGATGCTCGCTCTCTCAGCTCCTGGAATCACACTTAATCTAACATAAATTAGGTAATTTTCCTGTACTAGCGACTTACCTACATACATACACCATCATCAACTTATAAGTTTAAGAAGATTTGAGCGTATTATGCACTGTCTATTGACCAGATAGGGTAGAATTTTGGATGGTAATGCAGGTCTTTCATTTATTCTTTTGTAAAACAAAATCAAAAGGTTCCATTTTGATCCTTATCTCGAATCATTTCTATTAATGGTGGGTCGCCGCTTAACACCCTTTTCTTTTTGAGATATGCAGGAGACCACTGACAATTTTTGACGTAACTTTTATCATATAAATATATGTCCATGTGTAAGTGCTAAAACCTTCAATTCTGAGTGTATTGTTTGTCTTCCAGGTTGGAAAAAACAGAGGTCGAGCGAGTTCTATCCTAGTAAGCTTCTTATTATGATCTTGCAACCTAGCATCAGGCGAAATGGAGAAAAAAAAAATGAAACCAGATCTTCGGGGTAAGTACTCCGATTTCTTAATCAGGGCCCCTGAAGCGAGAGTGAAATAATGACTCACTAGACGTCAATCAGACTGAAGTCAAGACAAAAAAAATACGTAGGAATCCATGTTACATTCGGGCATAATTGTTTTGCATAAATGTTTTAGTCCCAATCGAAACGACGACGGTATTGGCTATTAGATAGTGTGGAGTTCGTTTTTCTCTACCTTTTTAGTGCGTGTGTCCTGTGATTCGTGAACGTGGAACGTGTACTGATAATTGGCATTTTATCAGTATATAAGTGACATACTATCAGTACTAGCACAACCATAAGTGGGGGTGAGGGTGTTGCTTTCGTTCGCTCGAGAAGGGATCGATCCTAGGACCTGTCACATCGAAGGATATATATATATATTCTTTTGGAAGCAGGCGTGACGAGAGAGATCTCATAATGGATGCTTACGGCTTGCGATATCTCAGGCGTTCATGTAATTAGTCACTCAGATGTTTCCTCTTTTTTTTTGTTTCTGGTCGTCATGTGATTCTCCATCGTCTGGACTTAATTTATCTGCATTAGCCGTGCTAGCCGGTTTGACCGTTGTTCCTACATTGTTAATTGAAGGGGATAGAGTGTGACGAGAATACACTTTCCATTGAAAAAAAAAAATCAATACGGGGCTCGATATTTTATCGGGATCGTAGATCCTATCCTGTAGTACAGCGGAGAGATTTACACAGTTCTAATCTATTACTTATTATTAGTATTATTATTATTATGATTATTATTATTATTATTATTATTATTATTATTATTACTATTATCATTCTTATTATTTTGATGGGAAGACAGGATGCATGAAAATTTAACTGTCCGGCTGAATACTATTTTTTTTTCTTCTTTTTTTTTATAATATTACTACTAATACTAATAATACTAATGATAATATCCTTATTTATATATTTATGGTGTCCAACAAAAATGAAAGCATAGTCATACACAATCTATCATAAGAAGCTTAGCCTATTATAAGAAATTACAATGCTATCCTAGCTTTACTAACAGCTATCTATTACTCACTACTAATGCTAAGATTAGAGTACGATAAATTGGATACGAATTGGTACGATAAAAAAAATTGGAAGCATAGTCATATATTATCGTTTTCAAATTAGAAGCTTGGGTTATGTCTAGTTAATACCTTTAATACCTTTAATAGGCAAATATTCAATATATAGTATATGTGTACAAAGCTCGACTATAACCTATATTTATTTCAAAGTTTGTTCAAAAATACTCACTACTGTAAACAGCACTATAATTGAATAACATGCATAACATGAATGGAGTACACAAGGCTAAAAAGTTAGTCCCTATATGATATAAGACATATAAAACATCCATAAAATAAGACATTTAAAAAACATGACATCATTTATTTGACAAAAGGACTTGAGAGAATAAAAAAATAGGCATTATTACTCTTAAGCATGAGAAGTCGCTAGCAATAATCGGACTACCCTGTCAACTAGACAGGTAGTAATATACAGAAAGAAATCGGGAATGTGGACTAGGAATCTGTGAGATGTGCATAGTTCGGGTTCCTTTCTTACGTGTTTCTCTGTAAGAGCTCCCTATACAAAGGAGCAATCTCTATACAAGGGGCATTACTGGACGGTCGAAAGGGGGCCTGGGGCAAACTATGGTATTTAATATGTATATAACATGGCTAGGTAAGGCTTAAGCAGAGTACAACTTCAAGCAATATACAATCCCGACTACTAATCAGGATAAGATTTCAGGAATACACTATCATACTAAATGTTTACATGCTAAATATTATGGTACGTGTCCTATTAATAAAATATAAAAATGATAAAGCAAAATGGCGGGAAGGCCATACGATATAGCGGAAGCTTAAATACAAGAACTTGAAATCACAACACAAAGTAACAAAAAAGAAAAAAAAACAATTAATCTGCTCTGGGAAGTCGTGCGAGAGGCTACAAATCTTTCAGGGATGACTTCGCCACGACTTCGCCGCAAGAAGGCGATCAGTGTACGGCAAGTGGGCTGGGATCATGAGAGTTAAGGGGCCATTGGTCCCGAGAGGGGGCCATTTCCACATCTTCCTGAATGGGGTGAAGCGTTGTATTGCACAATGGACTACTAGGACTATTAGGGGGAGCGGGATCCTCAGATTCGGGACCGGAGTCGGAATCGGAATCGGAATCTGCTTCTGAGCCCCACGAGGACGGAGTACGAGGGGGCAGGGCATGATGAACATATACGACATACATTTGTTTGAGGATTGCATGTGAGCAGGAGGTGGGGTTGATCCGTTCATGGTGGGAGGTAAGAGGGCACCAAATTTGGATATCCAGCGACGGCGGGGCAGTCCAATCTCTCCAGCCGTGCAGTAAATTCTTTCCTAAATTCACTATATAGCGAGTCGGCCACGATTCTCTTAATAACGTGGTTGCCGCTCTACCAAACGAAAAGATCCTCGCACCATGGGGTATATCAACATCAAGCCGGTCCAGGACCGTGTCCAATGAGTGATGCCCACCTTCGAAGAGCGTCCCCGCATAAGATTTATAATGAGCAATAAGTATCCGGTTTCGGATGGACAGCCCTGCTAACGGAAAGGGTGGGGAGATCAGAAAATGTTCTTCTCTATAGCTGGGAGGTTCATCCTCAGTTGTTCGACCAATATGTAGAAGACTTAACTCCTTGGGGATAAATAAACTGGGGAAAAGAGTGACCCCTGTAATGGAAACGAAATAAGCAGGTGAAAGCATTCTTGTATTGCTTACAGATTGTGGGGCGTCATTATGGAGATTATTTCCCTCGTTCGCCATTTTCGCCTTTCCGAGAGTGCAGTATCCTGGGAGCTAGGAAAAGAAGTGACTTATTACAGTTGATAGAAGTGGGTTCACATGTAGCAGTTAACAATATTTTATACAATTACGTAAAAACGATCATATTTATTGGTTATTATATGAGACTATTCTATAACAACCTGTCACTCATATAATATTATGTTTAGTATTCATGTAAGATTTAAAATAATGCTAAAAATATTATATTTACTACTGAATAAGATAGGATTGTAAAATAATGCTAAAATTGTCATAAATGCTACTGAATAAGATAAGATTTAAAACAATGCTAAACATATTATAAATGCTACTAAATAAGATTAAAGTTAGATTGGTATACGAGTCCACTATAATATTGTAATATCATATCCTAGTATTCATGAAACATCCAAAATTAATACGATATATACTTGTTACGTTTTAATACTTAATGAATACATTGAAAACTACACAAGTTTATGTAATCTAATTTCGAGCTAGGGTTATATCATGTATCAGGTCAATATTATTCTTACTATGCCGCGGCGAGTTTCCTCCCCTTCGTATCTCGTATTTTTTTTATTTTTTTTTATGATAATATGGTTGCAAGAGCCGTTCGCCACAACGTCCGGAAAAAAAAAGGAAAAAAAAATGGAGTTCAGTTTCTGAGGCTGGTATGTACAGGCTGTGGCAACGAGCGAGGCACAGAGAAGGGGTTAGTGAAGCAAAGTCAGAAGGACGGAAAGGGTTTCAACATAAAGTAAGAAGAGAATACACACTTCGTATTCCATACGATGAGAAGATTACACATTTTACATGTAGTACGGTTAACAGTAAAATGAAAATAAAACTTACATCTAGGTATTACAGTAACGATTAATAAAACAAGGCATTAGGAAGCTAGCAGAGGCACTCTTCCGGAAGGAAGGAGGTAAAACTAAGGACGGGGTAGTTTTCGTAACCCCTGTGTTACGCCGTAGGGGTTAAGTATGATGGGATATCCCGTCTAGAAGCGGGTCGTGCATATCTCCGTTTTAACAGAATGTGTCGGCGTAACATAAGAAGGAGGAGGATAGCTGACAAACAGCTAAGGACGCTGGATATAATTATAAGGGCAATATCAAGCATAACTATAGTATAAGCATCACCGAAAGGGGTTGCTGAATCAGGAGGGTCGAAAGATAGTTGACAGGGATGACAAGGGGACGGCACTCCAGAGCGAGGGAAATTAGTGAGCCACTGGACTGGGAGGAGCTTCATAATTCTCGCCTTTTGAATGCGATCGGTGATACAAGGATAGACAGATGTTTGAGTGACGCCCTGAATTCTAATGGAGCAGGAGCATCCAAGATTAACTAATATGGCACCGTAGTTGTCCGGAGAGGACATAACAGGAATTTCTGATTCCGGACAAGTGATATGAATGGACAATTTTTCGCGGGCCAAAATAGCAACGGACGTAAAATTAACGCGGTGTACTAAGTCAATGGAGGTTTGGGGTTGGCATGTTAAGTGGCAACGCTTTTTTATGCCCGTAATGTTAGACTGAACAATGCTTGAAACACAAGGAAGGTCTTTAAATTCTTGGGGATGGAACTCTCGAGCCAAACAAATTGATTCAGATGAGAATTGACAATCGGTGGTCAGAATTTCCTCGTGGGGGGTACGTAAAACAATATGGCCTAGGGATACATTGACATGGCAAATGTGAGTGTCTCTCTGGAAGGGAATCAACCGTAAATGCAAAAGTTTGAGTGTGGTGTTTCGTCGTATTAGAGGTAGTTTGATGGCCATGATCACCTTTGTGGGAGCAATGATACACTCTGCAAACTGGTGAGAATAAAGCACCGCGACGTCAGATGCTGGAATGACAAAGTCATAAGAGGAGGATTTAAGTTGGGTCGACACCTCCAGAGTCCAATTATACAAAAGTGCCGGTGATAGGAGTGAAGGAAGAAGGGTATGAGTGCGGCAGGCGGAAGTCAGTTCCTCCCATCGTTTAATAGTGTGCACCGTACGCAAGATCTTCCAAGGGATCACTGAGGAATGCTGGGCTACACGTAGATTACGTAGGAACGTTTCCACCTGCGACGAAGTAATCCAGGATTGCCGAACGTGAACCTTAGTAACGAACACAAAAGAGTACCCTTGTGGACTGTGGTCTTTCATGAGGATTTCCAGGTCGTTAGAGGGTAGTTCGTCCCATGCCCCTGGGGGTGCAGGAACAAAGGCCTCGTACTGGAATTCGATAACCAAAGGCAAGGAAGAGTCATATAGCAAAACATGGGGGTCTTCCTCGGTAATCAATCCTGGATGTGCAATAGTTTGAAGATCTAGGGCATTAGCGATCGGATAGATGAAGGTAGGGAGTAGGAGAGCCCGTACTAGTCATAAGGGACTGTCATGATGGGGAGGCTGGGAAGTGACAGGGGGATGAGAGCTACCAATTGAAGAGTAGGCTGATTGGCGCGAGTCCTGTGAATTAGCGTGATTATTACGCAACAGCGGAAAGAGGCGGAGACACAGGAACCTATAGCAGCATACCAAAATAATGCCAAAGATTGTCAGCGCAAGGACTGAATACAGCAACGATTCAGCGACCGAATCGATCACTGCTTGTGCTTTGACGGGAGACGGGAGGGTCAACAGAAAGGGCCAAAGGTCAGTTCGCAGTCGTAGTATCACATAAATTAGGCAAAGTGTAAGAAGTGTATTCCATGCGAAAAGGATAGTTAAATACGGACGTCCGAGTACATTAGAAACATGCACCTCTGGGGGCTGCGCGAGGAAAATGTCTTTGGCGGGCCGCCCTGGAGGATCAAAGTAATTAACCTTAACCGACCAATTTTGGCTGAGAGTGGAATTAAGGTCTGTGAACTCTATTTCCTCGAAAAGATTTTTGGGAAGTTTTAGTGCTTCGAGAGGGAGCCAAGTCACGGGTAACAATCTCTTGATCGAGTAGTTAGTAATCGAGTTTCTATTACAAGGAAATCGGGCGGGAATATGTAATTGAGCACTGATGCGCAAGGAACACCTGCAATTCAAATGGAGTTTTAAGGATCCCGGAGTAGTTGGGTCCTGGGTAACGATTTCAGATTTTTCCGGACAGGTCACCTGCATGGCGGCCGGGGGGTTGGTTATTAAAAATACGTCCGGTTGGAGTGGTGTGACCAAAGTATGACGATGGGGAAAACATTTGAAAGCACAATATCGATTTATCTCAGCCACCGATGAGGCTAGCCACAGATGATGAATACAGTTTGGTGCTGGAAGCGAGACGGTAGGGTGGTCTGGTAATTTGCATAAACCGTCAGGGCGATTTAAACACAGTAGGACATCATGGTTTAACAGAGTTGTTACCACTTCAGTGGTTGTAGCTAAGATTGCTGGTGGGTGGTGTAAGGTGCAAGTCTCATTGTTATAATAGAAAGGAAGCGGAATCAGTCGGAACAATCGAATCGGCCTTAAGCCACGATGGATCGGAATTTTTACAATGAGGGACACCGTATTTGACGTGAAGTGACAGCTAGTTGTCCGTAAATTATAATGCCGGAAAAGATCGGAACGAGGAATAGACAAAGAAAATCCCCGTCGTGATAATCGGTTTTCCAGAACGGATAAATCGTGATTCAATTGAGTAGGATTGACTGCGCTTAGGGACATGCTTCCTTCTATGCATGCTGTATGAATATCCTTATTTAGCCGCTCATAGTGCACCGAGGCGACCAGTTTGCTAAGGGATAAAACTTGTGCTAGTAGGGCGGTATTATGTGTTTTAAATTCTTCCTCTAGAACACGGTTGACTGTCTTTTGTAGAGATTTTATCCGTGCCTGAATACTTGATATAGCCTCTTCTACCTGGAGAGAAAAGTTTCGCGTTGAATCTCTTAATAGAAACATATCCGTGTGATCGTGATGAACTTGTTCGATGAGTTGTTTAATAACTCCTCCCATTTTCTGCTGCGTTGTAACATAATTTTGGAATGTTCCCTTGGTGACTACATTACAACACCAAGAGAGGAGTTGGCCTATGGCCCATATACCTCGTTTCGTTTTATTTGGGGCCAAAGAAGACAATTCCAGGTATTCGTGTTGGAGTTGAATTTCTGTAACTTTCTGAATATCCATAATCGATTTCAGGATCTGGCATGAGTGTTCTAACGCATCCCGTCGTTCGTCGCAATAGCCAGTAGTGAATGCATGCTGCAGAAGTTGGAAGTCGGAATTCAGATTAGGTAGACTTTGTAAAGGAAGCGTATAAGCCAAAACAGCCAGCTTATGGTAAGCTACTTGCGAATGGAGAGGTTCCCATGAGACTCCTGCATTAGCTACGAATGGGATGGAGGTGTTAGCTCCACAAGAGTGTGCTGCATGGCCCCATATGGCAATCGTAACAACCCAATGGAGGGTTAACATATTCTGAAAAAGAAATTAGCCTTAGTAGTAAATTTAAGGAATTCAGTAAGGGATAAGCATAAGTTCAAATAATCAAATCGATGAGTGCTTCCGAGATTTCTCGTAAAGATACTTACAGTATGGCGGATTTTGTTTTTGTAGCTCAATATGAGGCAGATTTTCTTCCGTCAGAGAGAAGAAGAAAAAAAAAATGATCAGAATGAACGCGATCAATACGCTGCAAGGGATAGTTTTTAAGTAGGAAGGAAAACGGATATTCGGTGTCTGTTGTTGTCGTGACAGAAAAAAATATAGGTGTATAGCTAGCACTATATGTTAGTATCATATCAGACTTTAATTCTTTAGAGTATCAAGTGTCAGAGGTGAGTGTAAAGTTTTTGTTATGATTTTAGGGAATGGGAGAGGAAAGAAGAACTTCCCGTTGTATTGGAGGATGACCTGGCAGATTTGACCTGCAAGGCCTTGCGGCCTACCGTTTCAGAGAAGAAGGATGTGAAGGGGTAAAATGAAAACCTGGAGAGAGCAACTAAAGTTACACGAGTGGGCCAGTGTTTTGGTGAACCGTTTTATTTGGTGGTTCCGGTTGGATCACCTTGACGTTACTGGGTGTGCTGTTTGCACCCCTTATATTTAAGTGGGATAAGTGTAACAATGCTTCTTTGCAATTTTAACGTTCTTGAGTCTAGGAATGTTTTCCTCTTCCAGTACTTCGACCCATGTGACCAGTCGCGCAGTTGCCATCAATTGAAGAGCAGTACCACTCATCCCTGTGAGCAGTTGCAGACGGAAGCCATATCCGTATTGGGAGTAAATGTTTGACATACAATGGGTATTTTTCTTCCGAAAGGTGCGAAACCACAATTTGTATGAGACGAAGTTACCGATTTTATAATATGTTAGGGCAAGGTAACGTCTCACGTGAAATCGAAAAAGAGGTGGTAGGATATCGGAGATTTGGTGGGAGGGAATAAAGGCAAAGAGTTCTTTCCATAATGCTTGTTCCCATAACACAATATATTCCCAAACATACGAGGGCAAGGCCTTAATTCGGTTGGATGGTATAAGGGACTGCCGTTTGCCAAAACTGGAATTTGTAATTCGGAGCGTCGCTTTGGAGCGACACCAAGTGTAAGAGGTTTGTAGCCATTGACCTAGCCTGGACATAACGTATGCTGAAAAGAGTCGCTTGAGTTAGGTCGTTCAAACTCTGCGTGAGGGTCTCCGCTTGGAGTTGCAAATCAATGAGTCCGGAACACAGCCGTTCTAAGGCGTCCAGAAAGTCGTGAGTTAAGTGAATATATACTGTGTCGGGGTGGAAAGCCTTATTAATGAGAGAATGGATTTCCGCAACAAATGACTTAGTGAAATACACCTTGTAAGACAAGCCAGGCGTAAGCGACATTTGGTTAGAGTAAAGTGATTGCCACTTACATGAGTGCCTTCTCACGCGTGGCAATTTAGCATCCAATACTGTAGGCCACCTAATTGAAAATAGGAAGATAAATATATTAGGAACGCTGCCCGCTCTAGGTGGAGTTAAATAAGAGTCAAGAAAGCCACTATTTGACATACAACAGTAAAAAAATACAGGATAAGGATCTGGGAAAATTTACTCCTAATGCTGACCATTACGATCATTACCAACACTTCTTATTTGTGAATATATTAATATTTCTATTATTTATTAGTTTAGCCTTGATATGTATATTTTTTTTTCTTCAAGCCCCTGCTAGTATCAGGATTATGAATGTCTCCAGAGGGGCGAGCCAATTTTATTAGTGTACCAATTGTAAAGGCTGGATACGCATGCTGTTGCACAGCCGTGCTGTCCTAACTGGTGCCTAGGAAAAGGGCAAGGGAGAGAAGGAGGGGGTAAGTCCGAAGTAGTTATGCCGAAAGCTGAGGTGACATCTACGATAAGCATTTGAGGAAAAATCTCTCGAAGCGCGTTTATGGCGACACTACCTATTGTGTAAAGCGTGGATCCATCAGGTATGCTGTCCTGAAGCTCCTCTGCAGCTTCCATTAAGTAGCATTGGCCGCCACTATATTCTGTGTTGGTCATTTCTTCTTGTAACCACACTGTTAGTCTTTCGGCTTCATTTAACCTATCATACGTTATGTTTGGTTTAAGGATGTAATTTACAGGTGTAATCTCGATTAGTTGTTTTTTAAGGTGGGGAGGGATTATTAGAACCGAGAGTTCCTTAAATATGTGCACGCCGTGCACGAGCTGAAAGCTTTCCAGCGCTAAAAAATAGCTTGCAGCTATATAGTGCTTATCTTTTGACCTTCCTTTTTTCAAACCGTAGGCCTCTGAATTCCCTTGTTGAGAGGGTCCAGCGTACGGCTGACTCATTTCAACAATCTGTACCTAGAGAATATATGTCATACAATAGTATTACAAGATTAATATTAATTTAAAAAATCAACTTAACGTACAAGTAACTTAAAACCTAGAATAGTATTCTAATTTTCATTTTTTTTTTCAGTGCCCCATTCTCCGCCTAACTAATGAGTTACTCTTGTTTAGGTTGTTCGTCCTTGGATTGATGTTTCTCTATCCTTTCAGGGCGTCTCAAATCCTTAGAAGAGCGCGGCTTAGTAAATTTCTTGGTCTTAATAGAGTTGTCTCTCGTTCCTCGGTTCTTCTTCTCATCATTTTTCGGCGCATGTACATCCCAGGGAGATACAGATTGAGGTTTCCTTGCTGATGGAAGGTCGGTCAGTTGAGTACCGGAAACATGAGTTTTGGCCCAACATTGAGCACGCACATGTCGTGGGCGCCCGCACCGATAACAAGTCGGGATTCGTGTGGGGTCTGTTGTCTGTAGAGAGACCGTTTGTAGGTTTCTAGGAGTTGCTCTTGATGGGATAGACTTTGAACGGTTTTTATTAGGAGTTCGGGGTAAAATGCTACTTTTCGGATCATCATTTCTCGACGGAGCCAACTGGGCCATTCGCAATTTCGAATGGGCACGTGCCTTTTCATAACGTTCTAAGGCCATTTTTACTTCCGCATGACTTTCGCATCCTTTTTCTATCACATAACTTAAGGCTTCGGCGGGAAGTCCTCTTAACAAGTGCTGGAATTTATCTTCATCGCTCATATGAGGGGAGACGCGCTGGCATAATTTCATCACGGCATAGTAATATTGTGAATAGGTTTCGTCTGAGCGTTTAGTTCTTCCGTGCAAGCTTGCATAGTTATCGGATAACTTGTCTGTATTTCCAAAGGCCGCACGGAGCCTCGCCTCGGCTTCCTCAAACTTTGGCAATGCTTGCAATTCGTCGCAATGGAGTTCGTAGAAGTCCCGAGCGGGACCATAGAGATAAGCCACTAAGTATTTTATACTATCCACTTCATTCCATTTATACAATTTGGCGGCTAGCTTGAACGTTTGGAGAAAATCTTCTAGTGATTCTCCCGGGGTTCCTCCATAGCAATCAATTTTGATGGTTGGAATTTTAGGAGTGATGGAAACGGTGCCAGATGTGGCCATTTCTTTCTGGGGTATGCAGGGTTAGCTAGAAGCAATATAGTCAATATCGGTATTCGACTTACTTGGTTGTTAATAGAAAACTGTTTTCCCCAAGGTGTCCGGGTATCCAATTTTCCAAGATTTATCTGTAATGAAAACTGCGATTGTAATTACGTTTTTTTTAAAAAAAAATCATGATAGCGGATACTATATCCGGACATGTATTTTCACAGGGTGGAGCTTAAATCGGCTAACCTGTTATAGCGTAAATATTTACTAGTCTGACTAAACTACACGGAGATCGAGTAAACTCTAGGTATTTAGATCCCTCTTTCTTTTTAATATAGCGCGCAATTGACCATGGTGTAACTTGAGGACTACGTATGAAGTATTGGTACCTCTCAAGTTAGTATTCCTAGTAGAATGATGAGCTCATCTTGAACTGGATTTGGCACTCTATTGTTCCTTCAGGGACGACTTTAACCATAAGGATTCCACTATTATACATAGTAGGAAAAGGGATTTAAAAAATGGAGGTTGTCTTAGTAATACTAAAGCTCCCAGTCTCCCTCTCCATGGCTAGATGCATCACACACACATACTTAATAGCTGCCGGAACTGGTTGTCCAACAATAGAGAGAAAAAGAGGGAAAACAACGTATACTTCGTACTGATTTTTCCTATCTCTGAACGCTCAATTTAGAATAAGGACGTCCTATAAAAAAATGTATTAAATTTTCTCTTTCCCATTTTCTTTAGTCGGCTTCGCGTATGGTGAGAAATAGGCGCCTGTTCACCATACTTGAGGCGACTTCCAGTGAAAAAGAAAAAAAAAACAAAATCCCTTCTACTAGCTCTAGTTTACTCTAGGTCCCTGTTATCGCTGTCCTCACCAGAGTTCAGTACTGAGCGGGGATAGTACCTTTTAAGTCTTTCTATCGTCACTATCTGCGTTTTATTGGGATCTGATACAAGTGCTATTTTACATGCATTACTGGCATGGATAGCCTGTAACTCATATGGTCCTATAAACTTCTCAGCTAGCTTAGGGCTAACGTGTTTTTTTTTTTGGAATATAATCTCTTAGTAAGACTAAATCTCCAACCTTTAACTTAATAGGCTGCCTATTTTGATCCACCCGTATTTTGGTTTTTGCCTGTGTCTTCTCCATGGCACTCTGGGCCAAACTTCGAATCAAACGAAGTTGTTTCTGGTGTTCCATAATCTTGGGAAACTTATATTGGACTGCCGTTTGATTGGGGAACCTAGCCTTTTGACCAAAAAGAATTTCAAAAGGAGAAAACTTTCTAATAGGGGAGGTGGAAATATTGTAAACATAGGCACACAACCGCACATATTCTGCCCATTTTGTAGGTTGTCTAGCAGTGTATTTAGCTAAAAACTGCGAGATAACTGTATTAAATTGTTCACATAAGCCGTTAGTAGAAGGCTTAAATGATGCTGTGCGAACGTGCTTTATTTCGAACAGATCATTAAATTCTGCCATAAGCGATCCACAAAAATTAGAGGCTTGATCCGTTAAGATGGTCTTTGGAGGGCCATACCGAGTGATAAGCTCGTCCAATATGGCCTTAGCAACGGCAGGAGCTCTAATATTACGTAAAGGCACCAGTATTACAAAATGGCTTAAGTACTCTACCATTACCAAAATGTAAGTATATCCAAGACTCTGCTGGAGAGGCCCGTAAATATCCAAACTCCATCTATGAAAAAGTTCGTCTTTAACAGGCAGAGGGTGAAGAAATCCTTGCTTCTTCTCACGAGGGATGTTTACCCTTTGACATTCTTCACAAGTGCGTATATATTCTTTAATTATCTTCCCCATGTGAGGGAAATAATATCGTTCGTTTGCCTTGGAGTAAGTGCGGGCGAACCCGGAATGGCCTCCGCACAAAGGCGAAGAATGAACTTCTTCTAGAATGTCTGGAATGGCTTTCTTGGGTATGACTAGTTTATTTTTTCCATTCATGACTCTGTATAAGAGATCTTCCTCCAGTCTGTAAGGTTTCACAGCCTTACTCCCTGGGTCAGTGTGCAGTTCGCTAATTAGTTCGGCTATCTGTGAGTCCTCGCGTTGCAAACGTTTCATATCCAATTTTGGGCTCAAGCTAAGAGTGCAAATATCCACACAATCCTCCTCCTGTCCATATTTTGAGGGCAATTCCTCCTTCAATGGACACCTTGAGAGGAAATCGGCTGTCACGTTATTCCTCCCCTTGACATGTTCGATGGTGAATTGGTAGGGTTGTAAACGAATAGCCCAACGCATTAGTCTGGAGTTAAGCATTTTATTGTTCCTTAAGTAACATATACCACAGGCGTCGGTCCTAACCTTAAATGGCCGATCAGCCAAAAGATGGTGAAAGTGGAGAATTGTTTTTGTTATAGCAAGAGATTCCAGTTCAGGCGTCGAATACCGCTGTTCAGTAGGAGTTAATGACTTAGAAAAATAACCCAAAGGATGTTCCTTCTCGTCCTCCTTTACTTGCGCGATATAGCCACCAATCCCGTCTCTGCTTGCGTCCGCGTAAACTACGACCTCCTGAGTCGGGTCGTAGTGTGCCAAAATGGGGGAAGTAATAAGACTTTGCTTTAGAGTGTCATACGCCTTCCTTTCTTTTTCTCCGAACTCAAACTTAACATTCTTTTTGGTCATCGCCGTTAATGGTTTAGCGATTTTAGAAAAATCCTTCACATAGGATCTATAGAAAGAACATAATCCTATAAAACTTCGAACCTCTTTAACCGTAGACGGGTATGGTATTTGCTTAATAGCCTCAATTTTTGCAGAATCCACTCTAATTCCCTTGGAACTTACAATATGACCCAAGACACTGGCTTCTTCATACCCAAAGAAACACTTTTTAGGGTTGAGTTTTAGATTAGCTTCTCTTAGTCGTGATAAGATTACTCTAGTCCTCTCTAGCATTTCAGGGAATGACGAAGAAGGGCAGATGAGGTCATCGATATACACTATCAGATATTTCCATTTTATATCTGCAAAAATAACATCCATCATATTTTGAAAGAGAGCGGGCGCGGTACTAAGTCCAAAAGGTAGTCGCAAAAATGCAAACTGTCCTTGCGAGCAGGAGAAGGCTGTCTTCTCTACATCGCTAGGCCTAACTCTCATTTGGTGAAAACCTGATTGTAAATCTAAAGTATTAATGTATTTAGCTCCATTTAGGAATGTCAGAATGTCGTCAATTCGCGGAATTGGATGGGCGTGGGGCCTTAAAATTTTGTTGAAAAGTCTGAAATCCGCACAAAATCTCATAGAGCCATCTTTCTTGGGAACAATCACGACCGGGCTGCTATATGGACTACGAGAGGGCCGAATGATCTTACTTTCCAGCAACCTTTTTACCTCTGCTGCTACTATTTCTCTTTGTCTAGGTGTCTCCCGATACGGAGGAGATGCCACTGGAATATCGGTAGTAACCTCCAGAGGACACATAAATTTGTCAGTAGCGGCTGTGAGGCAGGATTTATCCCAGGCCACTACGTCCCGAAATTCCATTAGTAAATCTAGTAGTTGTTTTCTCTCCTCAGGCTCTAAATCTTTGCTTACATTCAATGCCTTATCTAGCTCTTCTAATGTTTCGGGAATTTTCTGGGGAGCATCAGGTATCTCATTATCATCCTCCTCTTCTTTATTGGTAACACGAATAACTTGATGTATATTGCAATTTTTCTCTTTGGGGTGAGTTGGAGTAGTCTCTAGACATGGAGTCAACTTTCCTATATAGAGGCCCTTCGGAAGTGTTTTTGACCGATCTGAGGAAGCAAAGATTGTAATTACGATCTTATCAGTTTCACTCAGAACTGGTCCAGGAGGTATAAAACAGGAATACCAATAAGGAATCCCCCGAGAGGGGGTGAATTCCCAAATGGTCACTCCCGGATGCGGAATTGGTATTTCCACATCATAATGCGCTTTTGCTGGCACCCGAACATTAGTGGGAAGATGCACTTTATAAGTTGAGGTAGTATATAGTTCGTTAAGTTCATTACCAAATCCTAAACAATCCCTAGTAGGTCCAGGGTCTTTTTCTAGGGTGTCCTCAGGGAGAGAGCCTTCAACACTGAGAAGTGAGAGATTCCCTTCTGTAAGTATGATTGGATTATCCTCCTTATCTTTTTGAACACGAGGACATATAACGGGAGTAGCAGAATGCTTCTCGCTATCGACTTCTATAGACGTCTTAGCGGGATGATTCCTCAAAAATTCCAAGTTACGTCCCTTAAATCTAGGAGGAAGGGGTTTTAGTTTTTCTTTAGTTGATCGAGTAGGACTTGCGTCCGCTGACTGGGGGTGAAATTCCTTCAATGGCTTAATTCCCGTAAAATCAGCCAGACCCGAGTCAGCAGCGGAGCTCCTCACTAGCTTCTTGGAAAAAATTGGGGTGGAGTAATCTCTATGGCCTTCACGGGAAGCCGTCCTCGATGATTTACAATATCTCCTGGACCAAAACGGGGTATGTGAATTTACCTTCGTGGTATGACAGTATCGTTTGCGTTTGGGTTTCAATGCCCTATGTGTATCTAACTTTTTTGATAAAGAAAGGCTGTCATTGGGTTCGTAGGATACGAGCCGACGATTTCGCTTTCCTCGTGAAAATCGCTCTACATGGGTCAGGTCTAAGGTACTGATCATACGCCTAGGAAAACCTCTATAACTCTTGGGGATCTCGAACCAGAGGTCTCCTGCATGATTTCCTTCCTTATCAGCCAAAGATAGGTACCGCGAATGTATGGTGGAGGAAATCTGCTCCTAAGATTACGTCATAAGCGCAATCTTTAGCACTAACTATAGCCATATCCATATACTTCCTCGAGGTGGTTTTCAAGTGGTCCCGAAGATAGAATGATAATCGCACCACTGGAAGAAAATCAGAGGGTTTACTTCCCACTCCCCTTATTTTCACATAACCTTTCAATCGGTCAGCGATCGGGAATCGATGTGAGAGATATCTATCGCTGATAAGGCTTATCTCAGCCCCAGAATCAATAAGACCGGAAGTCCAGGTGGAGCCAACCTTAATCTTCACGGTACACAATCGTCCTCCTCCCATCCCTATGCCAAAATTATTAGAGTAACTAAGGCGATACGGTTTTGGTTCCTCCCCCGCCTCTATTGGATCCGTGCTACAAATTCCAACACTGACAAAATCAGGGTTTTCCGGGATGTTAAGTGAGCTTTCATTCGTAGTACGGTAAATCGACTCGGGCATGTTACGCTGCAAAAACATTCTCCTTGATGTTTCAAATCGTTTCAGAGCTTCCAACCAGCTTTCCAAATCATTTTCTTCCTCAATAGTCGATAAACAATAATATAAGGCTTCAGGGAGCAATCCCGTTCGCATCCTGCTTAATAACTCTGTGTCCTCTATTCTTCCATTGAGTAGTTTCAGGTCTCGCTGTAAGGCATATACATACGCCATACTATCTTCATTGACCTGCTGCCTTCTGCATGCTAGGTCAAATTCCAATCGAGCTCGGAACTCAATCGATGGTAGTGCTTGGCACAAACGAGCAGCCAATTCCTTGTATCCAAGGCCTGCCAGCTGTGACTCTTCCACCTGATAGAAATCTTGCGCAGAACCTTTTAAACAGGCAGGTAAATAACATGCTTTGTCGAAATCCGTCCAATCATAAATGCGTCCCACTGTATCAAATTCTTCTAAAAAACGTTCCACCGATTCGTTTCTATCGCCACTGAAAGTTGGTATGTTTACGTTCGGGTATACACGAAGCGGGACTAAAAAAGATTCATTCTTAGAGAGATCTCTATCTCCTTGTGGAGGTGGAGAAATTTGGCAGGGCTGTTTCCGAGAAGCATGCTTCGGTGCGGAATTCAGGGCTGGGTAATGGATAAACATGGGACTTCGCTTTAGATCCTTATCTTCTTTATTTCCAATACTTCCGTCTTTCTCTTCCATATCCGGTTGCGTTCTCTTCGATACTTTTGACAAGCTATTCTCTTGAGACGGGGGTTCCTTTTTAAAATTGCAAGGTCCTATCTCGGTACCTGGGACAGAGGCAAGTACATTCTTTACTTCCTCCTTAGTTGCAACCAAGTCTTTCCTGTCTAGGTCCTTAAAATTACATTCTAATTTTTCTTCTTGTGAGGATCGGGTTCGATTCTCAGGCTGTTCTTCGTTAAGTACTAAATATGCCGGACTTCCTCGTCCGGTGCTTGATTTGTTGCTATAGTCTTCTTCGATGTTGTGGGGGGCTTTCCCACTCCAATTTTGCAGGTTGTGGCGGCTTAACGCGGACGTATTCTCAGCAACTTCGCCTGACCGGGTGACAAAAGAGGGAGGGATAGAACTATTTCCCGACCTCCCTGGTTCTATAAGCCGCCCATACTTCTGCATCTCCTTAGTAGCAGGGGATTCCGATTGGCTTTCTTCTGCGCTGTCTTCTTCCGCCGATGTTGAGCTATAATTGTCTTCATACGAAGTTTCGTTAAAGTCCGAAGTGCGATCTTGAGCGGAGGTAGGCAATGACTTATGTTCTGTCACCACTTCTTGCAGGAATTGCACTGATTCTCCGAACTCAGCGTACTCGAAAATCCGCTCGATGTTTCGATTTATTGCTTCTTCGGTCCAACGCTGGTTCTCTCCTTCATTTTCTTCTCCGTTTTCATCCTCCTGTTCTTCCTCCTTGGTTTCTTCTTCTTCTTCCTCAGGGATGCTAGGTAGCGTCGGTGATCTGGAAGGGGATCGTCTGGTTGCTTCTAAAGTGGTCCCCTCTTTGATCCTGCGCGGGGTTGATGCGACAGCGGTCTTCCAGTCTGAAGGGCTAATTGTTCCCTCCGGACTGTTGGCCAGGGGTGGCCTGGAGTCTTCAAATTCCGTGGTGTTACTTATTGAGTGTTCGTAGAAGTCGTCAGAACTTAAGCGACCCTCGGCTAACAGGTGTTGTTCATATTCCAGCGCTTCCCTACGCATAGCTTCCTCGTCTCTCTCATCTTGCTCATCGGTCCCCGAATCGGACTGCGATAACGCTTCTGGTATACTAATTAAATTATCTACCCCTTCGAGCTGTACAATTTTATCCTCTAACGGAAGTCGATGATTAAACATGGAAGATACAGTCTGTGTTGTCTTAGACGATATCACTTTCAAATCAGGATCTGTCTGAATTCTAATTATTTTTGGAAATCTATAATCTGTCTGAATGCTAATATTTTCTGTATTCGTAACTGGATCTGTTTGAATTCCTATATCAAATTTGTCCAATATAGCGTCCGATGGCAATAGTACATCGGATAGGTCCGCATGGTCGGTCTGGAAAATAATACCAAGTTTTTCACAACCGACCTCACTTCTTCTAATCACGGTAGTTTGAACCTTTTTATTCGCCATATTCCGCACTAAAGGTCTTACCAGCTTGAGTACTAAAGGGGAGAGATTCGTCCTCATCGATTCCTTAAGAGATGCAATTTTTGCTTCATCTATTCTTATGTCTGTCTGGGGGCTTACAATTTCTTTGGATTTACTTGCTAATTCTACTTCGAAGGACTGAAGTTGGAACTCCGACTGCTCTGCCGCAGGTGGTGTGACTGCTTCAGATACTTCGAATTTTACGGGAAGATAAATTGCAATAGGGCTAACAAGCCCAGTCGTTAAGTCATCTTCCCTAGTAGGTTGGGCTGCCGAATCGTTGATGTATGATTCTGGCATAATCCCTGGTTCTAACGATACTGACCCTTTCATTATTTCGCCAAAGATATCAGATTCTACTTCGATGGTAGAGATCGGGTCTGAGTCCAATTCCACTGTTTTCTGTTTTAGGGCTTTTTCGAATTCTTCCTGTAAATTCAGGGAATTTCGATAAGATCTACTATTTCCTCCATGAGGAGTTTCTTCAAGTCCCTCAATATTAAACATTTTTCTAGGTAAGGGATTTGGTTTCTCAGGTCGTCTGTCTGCGTCCAGTTCTGGGTTCGACGCTGAGCACACGGGGCTGGATGCTGCCAACGGGGTATCTTCACAACCTGTCCGTGGTGCGTCCTGCACTGTGGAACTAGAGTTCGAAACTGGCGTAGGTGTGTCTAAGTACTGTGTTCGATTCCAGGAATCAGATATCTCTCTCGAATCCGTCTCCACCCAGCGACCAAATTCTGGATGTCTTGTTCCTAACGCCTTCCTCTTATCACAATGAATACAGTACACATTTCCAAATCGGTCCTGTATAATGCAATGCTTTCCATCGGGAAAAGGTGAGTATGGGCACTGTCGAAAGCCCAATTCCCGGAGAACTTGTTTGAACTTTTTACTAAAACTCATATTGTATTATTAGAATGTTGTGTGGGCGTCAGTATTTTTTCTTGACATTGCTATCGTATTCGTATCCGCTACCTGTTATAGTAACCTATTTAAAACAATGAATTATATACTGCTATTATCTTTTCCCACTTCCTTCCTTTCTACATTTCCGATAGACCCAACTTTCTTTCTTTTTAAACAAAATAAAAGAAACTCGTTTACACTATTGGTTATGTTTGAAAGGTTGAAGAGAAAAATTAAGTTATCGAATCTTCGTTAGCACGCGGGCTTGTTGACCTTTCACTCTACACAATTTTCAGGTAACAGGGTGTAGCCCGGTAATCAAAAAGTGACGAGGGACAGTGTCCGAATAGAAATCAAAGTTTTTATTTCTATAAAATTACTCCTTAACACAGATATATTATTTTCTTTTGCATTGCCAAGAGAAAACTTCCGCTCGCGCAAAACAAATGTTTAGCTACACCACTGAATAGTCATTAAATATCAACATCACTCTAAAAGAATATTAGACAAAATACTAAACCTAAAACATAAACATAAATACAAAATGAAAATATATATATATAATTACTTTACCTACAGCAATAGTTTGGCAAAGAAAAATCCAGAGTATGGAGGGAGGGATCGGAGAAAAAGCGACAAGACAGTGAAAATGCTACCCGGAAAAGCCTCCACCAAAGTTATTACGATATATATATTTGTGTGTGTGTACACACGGCATTTTACACTAAAATCTGAGGGAGTTGGCAAGAGTCAAGTGGCGACCCTAATTTAGTTACTGCGTAAGTATGCAGAACACTAGTTATGTGGTTCCTAGACGGATCCTGAAAAAGAAACATACTTACTTTACCAAATATGGGTATTAGATTCCCATGATGCCATTATCGAGGTTGGTCGCAGATTGTTCCTCTAGGCGAATCTTCCTTAAGCAAGTCTTACATTATTCTGAATGCACACAGAGTAGGTGTAGGACGAGTAAGATTGAAGGAGAGTGAGACTCATAGAGAAGGTTCGATTCCGACACCTTTCGTTCACGACGGCGTCTCACACTCTAATTCAGTACTTGCTTAAGCAACTCCCAGTATCATGTCCCTTGGATAAGATAGTGAGTAGTCAGCTATCTAAACGGCCTCGAGAAAACCTTCTGTCATCAGCGCCAAGTTCACAGGATACTTATAAAGAAAACGGGGACGTTAGCTACATTACACTAACGGGATCGAGTAGCATAATATGTCTATCGACTGATTCTCCAAACAGCTGTTGGTGGTCATTAACTCTTAGAACAGTGATCCATATGATAAATGAAATATTCCTTTTCAAGCTAGCAAGTTTATTACAAGATTAGTTAAAATAATTTATACAATAGGATTACAAGTAAGAATTCTGAAGTAACTAGCATTTCTTCGAAGTAACTAGTAACTAGCAAGAGTTCTAAACAATATTATATTTTAACCATTTATGTAGTTATTTTCATGATATTAAACACCAAATTGAATACCCTTTTATGTCATTGGCTATCTCACGACTGTATGGTAGTCTACTAACATCCGAAAGGGAAAGAGTTACAAAAATAATTTACTAAGCTAGAGTTAATGATCTGAAGGTCGGAAATTTGTTAAAGTCCAAAGTTTCAGCCTCCCAACCTTCATATCTGCAATTTCTTTGCCGTTTAGTAGAAAGCAAAAGAATTATTTCTTACATACCTGTAATTTAGCACAACGCAGTGGTGATTTTTGCACGACACAGTACCACGGCTAGACTCGCCACACTCATCAAAACACACAACAACCTCTCCCCGCCTTTTCGATTTTCTTTTTATATTCGCGTTCTGACGTAAGATTACCCACACAGGAACTGACTCGGCAGAAGCCGTCACTGTTTTTTGGCTTTGTGATAAAACTATACACTTTTATCAGACACAAACATTCTCTTCCTTTGGAAAATATAACGCAACCCAAGACCTCAAGGATGGGCAAGGAAACTGACGAATTTAGTATAATTTTGAGCGTCGTATTTCTGGAGAACTCAATTCCGCAATTTTCTTACTTGCGTAGAATAGAGATCTCAGAAACGCTCTGACGTTTGTTCGACACGTACTTCAGGGAATTGTTTATTGATAAATAATACGTGTTTATCATCGGTTACTTATTTACGTCAATCCTTTCATCGTGGCCTGCTCTGTTACCTTTTCCAAAGGTGCGGGAGAATTAAAAAGACAATAAAAAAAATAACAATCACGTTGGCATGGTGCCTACAAGAACCAAATTCCAATAACGATCCTCTACCGATTCCCCCTAAGATTAGGCTCACCGCACGTCAGTAGTGGCCGAAGTAAATCTGTGGCAGCTTCACCCTAGTTTCAAGACCAGGCTAATGTTACACCGTAACAATATATATATATATATATATATATATTTTATTCCGTTTCGTACCCACATATATCCATACTCAATAAGTAGGAATTTACCTAAGTAAATATCATCGTCTTTATTCATGTGTGTGCGAATTCCTGCGAGCAGACGACTTGCCAGTGGCGTATATGTATGCGTGTGCATACGCAAAAGTAAGTATAATACAACCTGAGTCTCAAAAGCACCAACGTGGCTCATGTCAAATCACGTGTTACATTTCAATATTATCAATCAGCGCCCAAACAGAGTATAAGCCTGGACCAGAATTATTATCAGCTGTTTTCTTAGGGAGTTCTTCAGGAGCCAGCACCCAAGGGAAATGGTAGGTAGCAATTTCCCCATAATGGCTTTCCCTCCTTCGACTTGTTTCCTTTGACCCAAATAATATGGATAATGGAAAATGCTTTGGGAACATATTTACGTCCTCACCAATGTTTGATCAATTATTGTGCAGAAACAAACAAAATTTATTGCCTTAACAGCTGAGCAGTTCTCAGATATTGTGGGAGGATATGTATTGCAATAGTTGGAAAACCTAAAGTGGAGAAGGGCTTTGAAAAGAACCGTACTGTGGAAATGTGAGCCTTAGTTTGTTTTTCAGACATTTCAAAAAATTTACACAAAGCAGTAATTCAGATTAATTAGGGAACGGAATTAATTCAAATGTTTTTAAAAATTCTCTAGCACAGAATCCGTAACTCAATTTAACAGAAGAAACATCAGTTGCCATCATATACGAAGAAGAAGGAAACGTAAATACTCGTGATTAAATAACTCCAACAATGTTAGAACATCATTATTTTCTGGGAGTTCAAATGTAGAGTTATTTGATAATGAAGTCACTGCATCGTTTTCACAAAGTGCTGAGATGAATAATGGTCAAGTTGATAGTTGAAAACTGGCAATTTAAATTACGCATCATTTGCTGGTCATCTGCATTGGCCAGAGACACCTAGTGCAATATAGAGCGCCTATCGTTAGTTGTTACTTCAGAGAAATACCTAAAAAATGATGATGAGAGAGAAGGAAACCCGGAAGTAGCAAACTGAAGAAGAAAAAGCTAAGCGGAAAAGAAAGATAGAGGAATTGAAGGCGGAAAAGGGAAAGAAAATGGCAACAAAAATAGGATATAAAGATTGTACAGCCACAAATAAATCGAAAAATTGTACAGCCAGAGAGAAACCAGAAATAGGAGAAAGTAGTGCTAGAACCGGAAGCATTTTTTCTCAGAATTCAACACAGGAGCAAACTGTGAAGATAAATTTGTTCGGTGCCCAAACTGATGTCAGTAAGAACTCCAATAGATCATGTCAAAAATGTGCACTACCGCTAAACAGTTACAAAATTTAACGCGTTCTTTGTGTATAAATTGTTTTCATTTATATTACATTCCTAGATATCACAAGATTCACATTCCGGAAGACCTGCAAGATGATGATTTTGCGTGCCATATTTGCTACGTTCTGGACGATGACAGCGAAGATATAGATATACCAGGTTATGATGATAGTGAATAATATCATTCAGTCTCTGTAATGCATATCGCGTGGCCCTTGTTTCTTGTTTCCTTCTTTCATATTCAAAGATTTATTAAGATAGAGCTTAAAAAATATTGGTCATTTTGCCTGAATTTAAATGTCATTGTAGAATGTTATAAACAATTTTAAGTCATTTCTCGTAATTATTGGCCAAGAGTAACCTGGTAGTATTATATTTCGGCACATAATGTAAAATTTTGTTATCCTTTATAGATGAAAGCCATTTGAGTTGTGGATTACTAACAGCACCAATCACTATAGGAATAAGTGCCAATTACTGTATTTTCAGTGGTAATCACTATAGTTATACACTTGTGTTCACTATAAGCTCTACAAATATTTTCTGCTTCTGAAGTACGTAAATAATACACGTTCACCGTAATCAATAAGAAATGATGTATATTTAGAGAACAAGTCAAAAGAATATATTTAAAAAGATAAAAGATAGATACATCTACATTTAAAAAAAAAATCCTTAAAGTGCCAATTATTGTATGATTTACCCTATAGTATTGATACTTTAAATGGAGCAAAATGATTGGAGCTAAACACGGAGCATGAATAGGAACAGGGTAAAGTTATCGAAAACATAACAGAAGACTTAGTAGTAAAGTTATGTTTCGAGTTTCAGCAACACAAGTTTGGATTTAAATATTATAATCAACTTACTTAAAATAAAACTCAGAAACTTATCTCTTTATTTCAAAAAGTAACTGCTCCGACAAGTTTTAGATTTTGTAAAGCAAATATTTTGATTAATTCAATAGCTTATTTTCAAAAGGATGCTTTATTTCTTCACTAAATACACTTTTCAACGATTTATTTGGGTTGAACTCTGTTTGAGTATGAAAAAAATAAGTAAGCGAACTTACTTCTTCTTCTGAAAGTAAGCTAACTTACTTTGAAAATATTCTTTACTTGGTTAGAACACACTTTGCATAATATACTTTCTCATTGAATTGTTAACGTCTCATCGCCTTAAATCCGTTGTTACAGAACATTTTTATTTCGGTATTCTTATACTGCCACAGGACCACACAATTTCAAATTCACACACACACACAACAAGAAATTCAAGCTTTCGATTCAACACCTCATGATTATGTCTTGAGGCTAAGAGAGACCATGATGAATTGAATTGAATGATCATGAAAGAATTTGTGAGATAAAATTTGGGAGGAAACGAAAGTACTCCGAGAAAACCCACGGATACGATTTCGTCCACCGTAAATTTACTTGGCAGGGGACCGAACCGGCGACTCCCGCACCAGAGATAAGCGCTCTATCACTGAGCTATCCACACACGTATAACAGTAGCAACTTTAACTTCCGAGAACGGTGACGTAGGAATTTTGTTGTAAGTTGCTTCATGTTTTGGTACAATCAGTTTACTCCGTTTAAAGTATCAATATTACACCTTGTAAATTATTGCTGTTTGTAACGGATGATGTTATGTTTGAAGAAAATATTCTAGGATTTACACAAAATAATTGGATGCAAAAAGTAATTTCAAGTGGATTTATGTTCCTTTAAACAAGAACGTAAGGTTTTTAATGCAAGCTCTTAATACAGTAAAATTACCTTCAACGGGCCTCTTATTAAACTTAAATTTATCTTAAAGGGAAATATTTCATAGTCCTATCATAGTCCTATCATGTACAGTATTTCATAGAGGTAATAAAAATGTTAAATTCCCTTGATTAGGTGGAACCTTTGTGCGAACAATGGATATTAAAATATGATTTGAACAGGAATTTTCAAATTTCGAAATGCACAGTTTAGACATTTTTTAGACATTCCGTGAGAGGTATACGAACTACTTTGAATGTAAGTGTCTTCGTTTTATGTTTATCTTACTTACACATTTAACCCTTAGGAGTCCGTTCCGTCATACTGTGCGAGGTTTGACGATATTACTTATGTATTTTTTTCAAAGAGGTGACAGTCATTCATCATTGCCAGAAAGATGAATCACTCACCCCTTTCTTATTTTCCTTTCATATGTCCTTAGAAAATATTCTAAACTGACAACAATAAACCATTTCAATGTCTTGCGTCTATTCATATTAAAAACATGAAATTCAATTTATGAGAAAATCTGTTGGACGTTAAAAATTGTCATTTTTTTTCGTTCTTAAAATATGCATTTATATGCACTATCGACATAAGCATGCACTTACCTCCGAAATATGCAAGTACATATGCATTATAAAACGATGCTATTTTACCCTGAAACAGCTGAAACAAACTTCAATTTAAAGAACAGAAAAGAATAAACAAATAAACTAAAATCCTAAGTCTACTTGCAACCAGTTCCTGTTGACAAGTTAGCAAAAATCGAGATTCTTGCCTTCATTAATTTCTATGGTAGATTTCGCTTTTCGTTTTTCTCGAAATAATATAAATGTCGCTTAGCCTTTGCACTATGTTGCTCCAAGCCCTTCATATACACCTGTATATGCAAGTTAGTTGGGAAACTGGGGCGCCGCAATAATGTTCCCAATCGAGCCCCGCACCTTCTAAGTCCATTAGATTACTTTTCCCCGTACTTTGAAGGAAGAAAGCTTTATTTTTTTAACGGTACGATTTTTTCAGGAGCAGCCTCCACTTTAATTATGTGTTTGAAGACATATTGTTCTACTAAAATATATTAAATATGAGAATTTCCTAATTTATGCCAAATTTAAGAGCATTAAAAATGGAAATTTGAAAGTGTCCGTTAAGTATAGCTTGTATTTTGTTAAAACAACACAATTAAAAACAATAAAGGTTAATGAAAGCTAAAGTAATGTGTTTGTGTATATGGAATTTACGTCATAGCATCAGGGACAAGAAGCCAAAAAGTTATGTCTAATTATTTTGAGAATCATAAGCTTGGTGTGGCCGTATTTCTCGATTCATCTATACGTTTCTTTAACTGTATTAAAAGCTTTATCTTAAGTCACACAACAAAACGAAAAAAAAATAATAATACCTTATATAAAATGAGGTAATATTAAGAACTGATTACAAAGAGAAAATATAATTGTGTTAATTTACAAAGCTATAGTGAAATTTAGAATGTTTTGTGTTCGTTTGGAGCTTAACATTTTTTTCAGCAATCGGGTATATGAGACCTCGTTCCCCTGGAAGATGAGAATGCTTACCACTTATTCATGCAAATCAATATGAATAAGTGCCTAGCAACCCATAGCTGTTTCGTCAGGTATGTGCTTATCTTCGCGGTAAATTGACCTGATAAATCTACAATGAAAATATTGTCACAAACAACACCAAGTTGCCATCGAGTTGTAGCAAACGACACACCATCGTTACAGAGTAGCTTTCGAAAACAATATTTTAATGAAATGAGGTGTTTTTTTTTTTTTTTAGGTTGAATTGCCATCTTTAATTTTTTCTAGCCCAATTTATTTGAGGAAGAATTTTTCTTTTATATAAACAGGATTTTAATGGTTTAATTTTACTAAATTCTCCTTCTGGCCTAATTAAGTGTCCCTTCTTTTACAAATATACTTATATGTAAATGTACTGAATATCCTAATATTGCTTTAGTTTTTTTTAATTTATAAATATTAAAATGAATAATGCAGTAGTTAAATTTCGCGTAGAATGCATTTAAAGATCTCAAGATGTCAGTAAAATTAACTAGCTAAAATTCTCGTTTTTTTCAAAGAATAAATATTTTTTTTCCTAATACAAATTAATGAACTGAGAAACATGATACTGCAGGTATTCAACACTTGCAGAGCTACCCTTGTTTGTTGGGATTTAAAGAACCTACAATTAAAATAATACATATTTCGCTCACCTCTTTGGACTCGGCTCGCGCTCACTTCTCTCAAGTGGGCTAGCGCTCACTCGGGCTTGCGCTCAATGATCTTAAATGGGCTCGCGCTCCCTTATTTCATTGGGCTTGCACTCAGTTGGACTCGCACTCACCTGTCTCAACTGGGAAAGCGCTCACTCGGGCTCATGCACACTTCTCTTGACTGGATTTTCGCTCATTTGGGCTAGGGCTCGTTTCTCTCGATTGGGCTCGAACTCACTCGGACTCGAACTCATTTCTTTCAACTTGTCTCACCCTCACTTGGGCTCGCGCTAATTTATTTCATTGGGGTTCAGGATCACTCGGGATCGCGCTCAATTATTGAGTATGAGCCAGGTTGAGTGCGAGTGGGGAGCTCGTGAGCATCTGGTTCGCGAGTTTGGACAACTATGTTCAAAACCGTGTCTACTATGCCAAGCGAGATTGTATTATGAAAATAAAATCAAACTTTTAATTTAGCTTTCGGCAGCTATGTTATTTAAGCTAAAAAATGGATCCTTCTTTCCTCCTGATCCTCGCCCAGCGAAACCTTTACTAACCAGCGATTTTCAAGCAGGCTGTCCCATTGGTAGCAATTAGGATGCAGTCGAGTGTTTTCAGAAAGTAGGTGGATGTCAGTGACGAGGATTCCCATTGTAGATTCTAGTCCATCTAAAAAGGCATTGAAATTCTCAACCACTCTCGATAGTTGTGTGCTCCTGTCCCTGTCGAATCCAGTACGGTAGAAATGAAACAGTTTAAGAAAATGTCAAGTGTATGTTTCATCCGAAGTGGTAGGCCACTCATTCTGGGCCATAAAGTAATGCTTCGATTCCATGTCATGAGAAATTTGAGGTGCACGACATGTACGTGAGACTTTGATCTTTTTTCTTTTCCTCCCGCATTTTCAATTCATTAATAATTTATAATCTTATTTACACATTTCCTCCGCCGTAACGGGAATAGACTTAGGAATCCAAATTAAACAGTAGGCATCATTTAATTTGTTTCTCGAACAGTATGTACACTTTACACTTAATTTAGTCATTTAAAGCTAGTGTTGAAAATTCCTAATACATATTCAACCCATTAAAAAGGATGAATTTATTTATTATTATCTAAATAAACAAATTATCAATTATTTCGTAAAAATAAAAAAAATCAAATCAATATTATTACAGTCTGATGGGAAAAATTACGTGGATATTGACAAGTCAGAATTGCCTTAGTTAGACTTATATCTCATTTAACTCTCCATGAAAGGCAATCATTGTTCCAGTGTCTCCCATATGAAATATTGTTATATTTCAATCAAAACGAGGAAAGATTACCTTTAACGCATTTATAATATTAAATAGTAAATTAAGATTCATTTAAAACAATAAACGGATATATGTTGATTCACTTCCTACAACCGTCGTATAGCCTAAAAGGGAATTATTAAAATATGAAACGAAAGAATGATGACAAACTTAAAACAGGACTTCAGCCCCCTAAACTCACTTCGCCTAAGTGAAACAAGTAACCCATCTAATTAGAGTGCTCAATCATTGACACGCCGTGCCCCGCTAATGAAAAGTTTAGAATATCAAATAGAAAATACTCAACAACCCAATTCTCAATAACATCCCTCTATATTTAACGGATACCACATAAATGCTGTATGTATACAACACTCAAGAGATTTTTCATTTCATGTCTACTTTAACTTTAGCCTTGCGCTATTAAAGAAGTATAAATTTGCAGTTTACTTAGTATGATTCAGCTCTTCGTTCTTTCTTCATAGATGAGTATTTCATAATGTTTACGTTTCATGTTTTCACTGGCAGTATTAGCTATGTACGTACCTCAAACTAGTCGCATGGTCTACTGTCTTTCTCTCACTTCTATATTTGATAGAGAACACTTAATTTCATTCAACATTTCTAACGTTTATTTTCATCCAAGTAGTATCCGTAGCTCTGCATTTATTTTCCCCTAATATCTTGTTAATATTCTATGGGATTTCAATAACTAGATAGTTTCATGTACGAAACAAATACAATGAACCCTTTCACCTGCTTCTGAAATCTCATTTTTCCTATGCAGACTGTCTTTATTATTTATGTTTAAAATACTGATGAGAGGCAAGGACTCTGTTGAGCTCCTTTCTCAATTGCATTGTCCTCTCAATAGCTTCCCTTTTACCACCTCCAGTGCTTATTTCTTTCTTAATGCACATTTCTAATACATTTTTGGTACTTTCGTTCCAGAACAACTTTCTTTACATCTTTCTTCAGTAATTATCACCTCATCATTTCGAAATATTCCTCTGGATTAATGAATAAAACAAATAAAAATTTCTTTTTGCTTTCTATAAATCGTTCATGTAGCTACTATTAAAATCCAATAGCATTTATTTTATTTCAGTTGCTAAGCCACGCTATTTCTATGCAACTTCACAATTTCTTCTTTCGTACAGCCTTCATGCTGTTACACGATGAGAAATATGCTCCCGGAAGTCCGTCGTTTGATTCTTGTCACTTACAAAATTTTATTTTTTTCTTTAAAGAAAATTTGAACTCATGTAGCCTCAAACTTCTTTGAAGCGTTTTGTAAAACTTGTTTGGTTCATGAAACTAGGTGCAATAGCAGAAGTCCTTTACCCTGCGCATTTCTACATCTTATTCCTTGTCCTGATATTTTTTCCTTACTTGCTACCTTTTCACAATACACAGCTTGTCATATATCAGCTATACTTTGTTATGTTACTTTGTTGATTCAATATTTTGATATTGACTAACATGCCAGACAATGCTTTCTACAGAGTGAAGTGATCTATATCAGCAAACATATACATTATTTTATTGTGGAAATCCTTATTTTCTATTGTATCAGCTGTATTGGTAAGTTCACGTTGGACGATGCCCCCCCCCCCCCCGTTCAGGTCGTTTGAGGTTAACGCTTGTGGTACTGAACTTTGGACGTTTATGTCCTAAACCTTCTAGAACTTTCGATTTACGTCAAGACAACGTGATTGTGGGTGTTCCCTAATATTTTAAGTTTGCTACCTGTTGTGGAAAAGAGAAGAAAGGGGGTTGGGTTTTGTAAAAACAGCCTTTGAATAAAACCACGAACACCGAGTTTGCCGTGGAAGTATGAATAAGATATTGACGGAGAAACTTCGTTGGACAACAGGTCATGGAACTACCTTAATACTTGAAGGTATTGCAATCAGCTGACATATTGAAACGACTTTACATTACAAACAATTACAGCTTAAAGTTTAAAGAAAATTTATGGTTTTCACATTCACTACCTAGTAAAGAAGATCCCTCTGTTTCGTTTTCTCAAAATAGTGATAGTTTGTTTCAATCAGACATGGTTGAAGGTGGACAGACGGATAATATAGGAGTTTTGTCACATATTCTCAGGACAGAACTAATTTATGGGCAGATAGGCGATGATGTAGAGAGATGTGTTGATCATTTTAAAATATTAGCCCAGGTGAAAAATTGTTCGGATTTGAAAAAGAAATGGATTCTAGGTTTATTGACGAAAGGTCCTGCGGGTTATTGGTTTGACACACTTTCGAAACAGTCAGACTTTCCAGACATGGCAAATGCGCAATTTAAGCAGAGGCTTCTTGTTGCGTTTAAGAATTCTTTGTTACCCCAGTTAACGGAACAGGAAACGAGGGCACGTGAGCACAATGAGACTGAATCTGTAGTTTCGTACGTATATGCTAAGAGAAACCTTATTCTTCGCAATGGCAAAGATGCTCCGGTTACGAAACAAATTCAACTTATTATAGACGGACTTATTCGTGAATATATGCGGTTGGCAATAAAGAAAAAATACTGCTTCAGGATTTACTTGAGGAAGAAAAAGCTCATGTGTTGCTTGAACGTAAAGCAATAAATAAAAACATGAAGATAAATCAATTCTTAGTAAATTCTTCGATTCAGTTTAATCCTCCGGAGACTTCAGCTCTGCAGCAAACACATTTAGTGCAAACTCAGCCTTCTCAAGTTTCGCCTCGGACTTTGAACTCTCCTGTTTCCGCTTCACAGCCAAGATAAGAGTACAAAGATCAGTTAGCTGGAATTCAGAAACAGCTAAATCAGCTTAGTCTAAAAGTAGATGAGAGTGAAAAAATACTGATCAGCGCAACTCATTTAAACGTAATAATAATAATAATAATAATAATAATAATAATAATAATAATAATAATAATAATAATAATAACTTTATGCGTAATTTTTTGTCTCGTAGGGGGAATGGCGAGATATCACAACACAGTGAGTCTCGTGATACCAATAATAGTGGTAATTCAAGGAATTTTAGTAGACGTTCTGTAATTTGTCACAAATGTGGCAAAGAGAATCATTTTGCACAGCATTGTAGGAGCAATTTAAACTAGTACAGAGGGTTGATTCTTAAGCGTGTTAAAGTCCCTATATACGTAGAACGAACTCTACCACATATTAACGCTATTATAAGTGGAAAGGAGGGCCATAATCATCTTGATTCTGGTTCTCAGATTTCGTGTATAGGCTCTCATATAGTTCCACGTGGTGCTAAGTTAATGGGCACGCGTTCTTTTTTAAAAGTGGTTACGAGGAACTCTCCGTCAGTTAATAAGATAGCTCTAGTTCGATTAAGGCTGAGATCACATACTTTTCGTCATCCATTTAGCGTGGTTCCTACGTATACAGATCCTCCACTTCTTGAACAAGATTTTTGGCTTTCACGCAAGAGTAGCATAGATCAGAATGAATTGACTTTAGAAGTTACAAGGTTTGGAAAGATTCCGCCTTCGAAGTTGCCAGATTCTTCTTATGTTAATTATGAACTTGCAACTTTAGTCACACCAGTTTTTAAGGATTTGCCTTCTGTACGGTTGCCACCTCGTACAAAAACGTGTGTGTTTAGTAACCAAATGTTTTGATTTGATAGGTTCTAGAAATTGGTAGCAACCTAACCATTTTTTATCAAGCACTGTCAATTTGTTAGTGGATGTGTCATACGTGGATAGTGTTAATTCACATATTTGGATAACTAATCCCACCAAAAAGCGATTTCTTTTATGACGCTATAAGATCTTAGGTAATGCGGCAGAAGGTAGGGAAGAACATTTGTGTACTAACCTTACGCTTGGCAATGGTCCTTAACCACTTAAAAGTGCTCAGTATGACTGTTCTAGAGTAAAAGTGAATTCTGAACATTCAGACAGTGAAAAACAACTCTTTTATGATTTAATAACGGCATTCAAGGATATTTCTAGTTTGGTCCGAGGACGATTTTTCTCAATCTCGTGGTGGACATTCAAACATTCCAGGCCAAGTAAGCTTGTGGTGGACAACCTCGTTTCCGTGGGATTTCTCGAGGTACTTCCATTTCATCCCGCTTTCTCGTTTCACAATTCTTCCATCATCATTCACTTGCATTAGTCATTGTGTTCTTTAGCCTAAAGGGTATACTTGCAGGACATTGGACTACAGGATTTTATTTCAACATTACACATATTTTGTTTTCTGCATTGATTTGACATTAAGAGTTCTGTAGTCCGCACATCTTTTTGCATTTGATTACTTAGGCAACACAGTGGTCAGTGGCGGCGGTTGTGCGTTAAAAGTGGAGGGGAAGACATGATCTTAACAATTGTATATCAATGTTAGATTTCCTGGTTGTTTCTAAGAATGTTTGATGAAAGGTTGCATAACTAATAGGATAATATATTTTTCACTTAAAATGCCGTATATCGTATTTCTATTTTATTAAGTAAATTCATAAGAGCAATACAGGTAGGTACCTAGCCCTTTATACTCTTAAACAACGAAAGTGTAAGAAGAGATTTGACTTCTTGCTCATGAACATCTTAAGATTCAGTCTGGAAAATTGTGTGATCAGATTATTTAATAAATTACCAAAACCAATAAATAGAAGTGATAATATTAATCATAGTAATGAATAATGACGCTTGTTTTGCAGAAGTTACATTGAAACTGGGAATTAATGAACAACTTATACTTTTAATTCCACACGTGATATTAAATGGATGTTTTTACTCTTAGAAAATGAAATAAAGTAAGTACTGCAAACATATGCTATGGCATTTAAGGAAATATGCAATTGCAATATTAATTGCTTTGAATTGCAATTAAACACAATTCCTGTAGCTTTATTAACTCCACGGGAAGACAAAAATCCAATACGTACTCACGCAACGGCAAATATCATATGGCAGCATTTTTTTCCTTATTCAACAGTAATACATACAAAACCTTTACCAGCGTGTCCACATTCTGGAAAATAAGTGAGTCAGGGAAAAGCCAAGGAAGTAAACATGTATCAGGTGAAGTCAGGGAAAGGGCAGATTGGTCAGGGAAAGTCAGGGAAAATCGATTTATGTCTATTGGTCAATTACTGAATTTATGAAATAGGATTGATTTCTTTACAGTTACGGGGTGCAAAATGTAGTGTTCTCAATGATGATATTGAGGGAGGCAGTGTTCTCTGATATAGTTGTTGAAACTAATTTTCTGGAAAAAAAAAACACATATCTAACTGTATCCTGGCATATTTGCTCAAAAGAGTAGACGCTGTTCTAGAAGAATTGCATGGTGCCAAGAGAATATCTGGACAATTGGCTGAGAACGCGAGGAAATATTATCTCCAGCTCATAGCGAAAGCTCAGACTGAAGAATTTAAAGAACACTCGAATGAATTCATAGCCAATGATAGAGATGGTATTGGACTTGATGAGTTTTTTACTTGCTCTTAGGAAATGGTAAGAACTTCGTTGACTTACGGTCAGTTATGAAATTGTGTTTTATCTTCTTTCACGGAAACGCATTTTTTGAAAGTGGTTTCACAATAAAAAAAATTCTCATTGTTGACAACTTACAAGAAGAATCTCTGGTGGCTCAACGGATCATATATGATTCTGTGATGAGAATATGCGGATCATCAGGATTAATAATTACAAAAGGTATGATAAAGTCAGTGAGAAGCTCAATGAGACAAAATATCTGGAAAAGAAAAGATAAATAAATGCTGGAGATGAGAGAAACGGAAGATTCAGCAACAACTAAAGGAGCTGGAGGAAGAAGAAAAGAAAATTAAACTGCGGAGACAACAAGAAGTATATTCAGATCAATGAGAAGAAAACTATGCGAGAAATGATGAAAACAAATTTCTAAACGGGTTGCATTTAACATCTGCACCAGCAAAAGTATAATTCGCATCTTAGGAGGTTGCAAGTCTACGGAATTCGGTCTTCGCGACCCTTCCAGCTGAGTTTCTCCACCCACTCCAGGCTGTGAAGATTCTTTTTTCAGGGTGGCCAGTCATATATACGAACACACGACTAACTCTATTTCTTGAAATGGAAGGGTCTAGGAGAAAACGAAGCAAAGGATGTAGTGTTAGGTGTGGGCATTCTCCATTCTCAACATGGCACTCCACACAATCTGTTTCACATTTATCACATGGCTACTGGTTCACATTTGTGAAGAATATTCTCATTTCACGATAATTTAGAACTGGTTTTAAGTCCTCCCAGTGATTTTTTTAAAGTGTGTATCCATTCGTGCTTCAAGATAGTGGATTATCTTGTCACTTATTGACAATTCATCCATAAAAAGTATCCTACAATATAGAAAAATTAAGAATACTAACTACACTCTCTTCCTCATTTTATATCATAGAATGTAAGCAGGTATTTGGACTTGAGATAAAATTATACGTGCAAGATGCCAACAAAGGAAACAATGTGAAGTCTAGTCTAGTGGCATTTTGATGTTCTCCAACAATCGCAAGTTCTCTCGCCTTTTTACATATGAACTTATACATAAGAATATTAATTAATAATAATGTCCTCAGCTAAATCTATTATCCATAAAAGCATTATGGCGCAATTGAAATAGATAAATGCAAAACATTTTCTAAGACACCCCCCGAAAAAAAGTATGTATTGATCCCGGTCGTGTGGTAAGAAAGTTCTTTAGAGAATTCTTTTTATTGCACTTATTAGACATAGCTATCCGTCATATCGTTGCACGGGTTTTGCTCTATTGTAAGTTCCTCTTAGTTATTCTATACTTATACAAGGGGGTCTAAGGGAGCCGGACCCCTAAAGTGTTCACGGCAGGTTTGCAAATGAACTATAATATGTAGATGAACTATAGACTAATATGTAGATGAACTATAATATGGTTGGATCGGGCCTCCCTAATTTCTACCGCCCCCCTCCATTTTTGGTCTGGCTACCGGCCTGGCCTTTCCCTTTAGTTATGATTTAGTCTAAAGTTGAAGAACTCTTTCGTTTTATGTGAGCCGCAAACTGAAACAACATAACCTAAAAAGATGAACTCGAAAAAGTTTTCTAATTACTTTTTTTTTAATCATCAACAAAGCACTACTCCATAATCGAAAGAAGTAGTGAATATTATATTTAAGATAAAGAGGCATATAACATTATTTAAGATATGATGGCTGAAATTAAAGAATGAATATTTTTTATTGCTGCGGGTTGGGTGGTTATAATGTGTGCAATTGCTTGGATTGTATTCCATTCTTAATCCCTCTTTGTTCATCCTTTAAAAAGTGAGCATTTTTAAAAAATACTCTTAATTTGTCATTTATTTCCTATATCTGAATGTTAGGAAATATATAGTTTGTACGTTAAAGGGCATATATTTAGAGTATGAACAGAAATATCATTTGATTGTTACCTTTCTGTTTCTGCTCTAGTTTGTTTCTTTATTGCTGTTTTTCACTAATCTTTCAGAATGCCTCATTCCGTTTATTACTAAATTCTACTGCTTATTTGCATGCCTGATAAGCATTTCTATTAATATGTACATAATTTTAATCAGTCTGAAATTTGTTCAGATTCCGAGTCAAATCTGATCAATTGCCCCTAAATTTCCCCTTAATTGCCAAGCATAACTGCAACTGAAATGAATAATTTTGGGTCAAATCGCTCACGTTCGTAAGTTGTTGGATAGTTCTTTCATAACCTTAATTACAAGTATTTCGATCCGATAGTAAAAAAGAAATGAGGTTATATTTTAACTTTGAGTAACCATTGGCATATTAGTTATTGAAATTTTGTTAACAAAACAAACTATTTAAAAAATGTTAGGAAAAACTTCCTCTAAAAACTGTAGGCAGCTGCTACACGACAAGAAAGGTTTGTTGACAATTTCCTGTTTTGATCAATCAAAAGCAAACATTTGCATTCATATCTCAACCCTTTCAGTTTTGTGTAAATTATCCGGATATTTGCGTTTCCATCATTAATGTTCTTAAGTGCTGTAAGAAAATTTTGGGAATTATAAAAATAACAGTTAATTCCTTTAGGTAATAAGCCATGATGATATTGTTCTTCAGGAAGAAAACTACGAAACGGGTAATCACTACGAAGGACAGTAATCACAGATCCTGTCAAATTTTTAAGTTTAAAACTAATTTAAACCAAAATATTAGAGATAATAATAATAATAATAATAATAATAATAATAATAATAATAATAATAATAATAATAATAATAATAATAATAAAAGTCGTTTGAGTCGATAATGAATGCTAGCTGCAAGAAGTACAAATTCAATGGTGATGCGAAGTAAATTGATTTATAATTTTATTTTCTGGCTATAGAAGTATCGAGATTGAAAAATGTGTCAAACAATTTGTATTTATTTTTTCAAGCAATCTCTCCAGATTTTCCCTGTAGTCTAATAACTTAAACTATAGCGAAATGAGTAACATATTTACTCTCAAGTACAATATATTCATTGATAATTTTTTCAAACGCTTATTTTTCGTCCTTCATTTTAAAGAATAAGACGGAATTTCTCTGCTCTTTAACTGCTGGCAAGCCATGTGTCAGGTGTGACTGGAGCTTGATTTACAGCATCTCCTCCCTCCAAATGACCAGAAGGAAGCATTTCTTTGGATTTCACACAAACATGGCATTCACCATATACCTGGCAACTCTGAGAAAAAAATTGCCTTTGGAGAGTAATAAACTATCGTAGAAGTTTTCAGAGGGCAACAACCACATCCTCCTGTTCCCCGCTTCCTCACCTCGAACTTGTATTCTTCTCTGAAGGGGTCTGTTTTTTTTTGTATGTGTTACATAACGTGAGTGTGTGTTTTTAATAATCAGTAAAATCATGTATGAACTGTTTATTACTTTAGGCAATATTATAATGCTGTGTAATTGGTATTACAATGAGTAAGCATATAATGTGTATTTTCTTCATGTCTTAAGTGCTCTGTATACTGCACACTTTCGTTTCTAACTTTACATTTTGTGTAATATGTAGGCCTAATCAATATCGGCCTAATGCATACGTTTGTAAATTTATATTTCTTTGGAAAGAAAATTGAAAAAAGAAAGAAACAGAAGCGGAAGAAAACATGGCCAACTATTATGGGGAGTGTGGAGGCTGGAGTTTCTTCATTTTTTCTATATTTTTAAGTTATTCGGGGGTCAGGGAAATCTGGAACTTTTGTCATGGAAAATTAGGGAAAAGTCAGAGATCTCTTCTCCACCCTGTTTACATTTGCAAATGAAATTATATAAATTAGGGCGTCACTTCAAAACAGTGGGGGGCAACTGCCTCTTCTTGCCCCTCTAATCGCCGCCCATGACAGCGCTATTACTGAAGCCTTCAACAAATTATTTGACTACCTTCCATTTTCACAATTTATATTACAAGCACATCGAATAAGAAGTCTCCATAGGTATTATGAACTCAGTAGGCCTATAATCTATCACGGTTACCCTTACATTTTTCATCTCGGATATAGTTTTCTTGAAACTCGTTGCAAAGAATCTTAAAGCATTTAACAATCTCGCTTATTGTGTTTTCCTTTACAATATACAGACTCCTTGGTATGTAAATACACTCATACAAATCCTGAATTCAATATCAAATTTACGCTGGGGTATGAGGACGGAGCCCACAGCTAGCCAAAGACTAGTATATATATATATATATATATATATATATATATATATATATATATATATATATATATATATATATATATATATATATATATATATAATTAATTTCACCATATATTCAAATTTAAGACACAAAAAAATCTCGCTCCAGGTAGAGGAAGGAGAGGAAGGGGACCAATGTATAAAGAATGAGATTTTTTTTTTAATAATACTGCTAAGTGATTAAAGGTCAGTTGAAATGTTTTGTACAAAATGAACTATCACATATATCCCAGTAGTTAGGGAGATGTAGCTTGGCAAATAAATTTATCATAAAAATATGAACATTTCCCACTGTTTCTAAAAACTCAAATTTTAAAACGAAAATGATAGTTTGTATTATTGTTTTATTTGGTATTGAAAGGAATACTGACTTTCGTTTGTGATTACATCACGGTAAACTGCTTATCCGTTGGAAACGAATCTTGGAACATAAAGTGGGAAGAGAAGTTAAATATTTGTCAAAAATAAATAAATAAATAAATAGAGTGTCCTTATTAAGAAAAGATTGAACATTTCAGCTACTATATACGATGCATACTTAGCTAAAATGTCTTCACCTAGAAAAATAAGTTTCTGAAAAGTATTTTAACTCTTGTTGGCCTCTTAGGATACAAATTTCAAAGTAAGAGTAATCATAAAAATACATGGTATATTTTCAGCATAAATGTTCAAATCCCCCCCTCGTAAAATATGCCCTTTAATCAAAGTGACGTTATGAAAGCCTATGCAGTGGTAGGTACTATTTTTCGAAAGTAATATCTGACGGGTCACTCGTTTTCTTAATTCCAAAATGTTTGCATTCATCATTAATAGTACACATTTTGTTTATAACATCTTGTCACTCCTACATCCGATGGGGGCTGAACTTTGTTCCATTATTCTAAGCGATCTCAGAAACTATGGATTCGACAGTTGGTAGTTTTGAATTATTTCTTTTTTAATACTCCCTTTCTCATCACCCTATGAATAATTGAGGTGTCTTACTTTCTACAAACTCTAGGGCACTGATCTGATTATTTTAAATGAAGATCTTATATTCTAGGTTTCATTTTCGCAACTTAACAGGATCGTGAGATACTCAATTTGTTGCCTAATTATTTGAACCCCCAGCACCCCTTCTGCTCCCGTAGATGGAACTTGGTTATAAAGGGTACCTCGAAAGCTATGGATACAATACTAACATCGTTCGTTTCTGACGACCTTACACGTGCCACTTCTTACTTACTTCGGTGATATTAGTTTTGTTTAGATTGTAAGTCATATGGTACCAAATCTGGTTCAAATTACTTCAGTCGTTCCAAAGTTAAGATGGAATATTTTTGGAAACTCTCTTTCTCTCTCTCTCTCTCTCTCTCTATCTATATATATATATACACCTTGCCTCCCTTAAATCAAGTATTTTTTGAAGCAGTTTGACAAGGGTATGTTTGTTTTAAATTAATAATTTATATACCAAGTTTCATCTTCCTAACTTGACAAAATCGTGATGTACATTTTTCCACGAAACGTTACCTCCGTTCCCTTATGATTCTGCTTTTAATTAAATTAACATTTATTGGACTAACCTTTAACAATTAAATTAATGCAAACGTGGCCTAGGAGGAGATAGTGGACAAACTTCGTTATATTCATTTCATACATATATTAGCTGAAATGGCATTCTTCCTACGCGGAGAAAAGGTGTATGTAAACGGTTTGAACACCTTCCTACCATTACAATATGCAAGGGGAATGATTTTAGACTTATACGTCATCAGCAGTGTCACATTTAACATCAAAGTTTGGACACTAATATCGAACGGTTTATATTATTGATCCATGTCACACTTCTCTCACCTCAGCCCATACCCTTAGGACTGGACGTGAATTTCAATGGGGTCAGGAGTGTTACTAATAATCTCAGCAACCTCAGAAACTATAGACCGGATGCTAATATCAGCCAGTTCTGATGTTTTCACATATTACCCACTCAATACTTTTACCCCCTGCAAAAATGTACTAAAATGTAGTACAAGCTAAGCTATAGTGAAGTTATGATCAACATCCGTCCAGGGTGCTTTCGTGAATAAATATCGTATATTCATTTTTATATGCACATAATATGTTTCATTTTTCCCATTAAAACAATAATTTTCTGAAACGCTGGATCGCTGATTCTAGTATTTAGATGAAAAGTTTATGTACTAACTTTTATCTTCCCACGTTGAGATAATGAAATAATCAATTTTAGCATACATTGTAACCCTCTCTTACTTTTTCTTAAGCAAAGCATTTTAATTAACATGATACAAGCCTAGACGAGACAGTCATGTTCTGTTCCAGAAACCATCGAACTCGGTCAATTGGTTTAGAAGTTCACGAAGAAACATATTTTTATTCATTTTTATCTATGTAGGCTTAACATTTTAGAAACCACAGAACACGGGGCCGCTTATTTTAAACGTAGAATCGGTGAACCAAGTGTCATCTTCCAAAGCTGAGAATGCATGAAATACTCCATTTTCCATAAATTTTGAACATCTCGCTTCCTTCTTAAAATAAATATTTTAGTCCATGCAACATGGATGATAACCTATGCTTGGTAACGGTCAAATCAATTGTCAAAGTCATTAAAACTGGTCCAGTGGTGTAGGAGAGGTTGAGGGACATTCATCCTTACACTCATTTACATATATCGTGCTCCTGCTGTATAGTGAAGCTCTGTGTTCGATGAGTAAGTTCTATATTTACTCTTGACATTGTACTCAAACAAGAAGGAGTGCAAAACACACATTTTCAGTTTGAACATTGACCGCTTTAGAGCAAGAATAAAAGCAGTACTAAGGTGCTTTCAGAAACAAATTCAACGTCAATGTTAATAGAGGAAAAGGAGTGACACAGCGAGAAATGTTTTTCATGTAAGTTCAAGATCCACACAATAGATTTTGTCTGTATCTTTCGTGGTATATTCAAACCTGAAGAGTTCAAAATTTACAATCCCCACTTTCAAAACTGACCCCTATAAGCAGAAAAAGGTAATGCGCCAAAGTAACCTGTTTTATTTATTTATGTCTATGAATTCAGTGTTCAAACAATATGTTATACGCCCATCCTTATTATTATAGAGCCTAATACCTGCAGAAATTTGCTACAACTTCCTTTTTTTTTTAATCTGTCGTTCTTATAGCAAGATTAGTAAAAGGAAGGGATAGTCTTTTATATGCACTTAAAGTCTCAAGTCTCTCGAACTCCCATCTCATCCTTAATTAGCTTAGTTCGAACTAGTATCAATTACCCGCCTCTCTGGATTATTTTTTTAAAAGTAGTTAATATATTCCGTTAGTCAATCACTTTTTATTACTACTAAAGCGCTATCTGATATCGGTAATTTTCGATCATTTTTATACTTCTCCTTTTCTGCTCCCCCATGCTGTGTGGCAGAATTTTGATTTAAACGGAATCGGAAGTGTCACTGTTTTTCTTACCGATTCCGAAAACTATGGATTAGGCACTAATATCTGTCAATTTTGATGAGTTTATATATACCCCCTTCCCCAATGTTGTAGGGCACGGCATCGGAAGTGTAATTGCTCATCTCAGCGGCTCCGAAAACTATGGATTAGACAGTTATATATCAGTCATTTTCTATCATTTTAAATATCTTCCTTCCCTTCCTCTAAGTTGCACCGTCAAAATAATATGATAAAAACCATGCCAGGTCCGAAGCTCATCTTTGTTGAAAATTTGATCCAGATCAATCGGGTATTTAAGAATGATGAAGTCACAAAGACAATCACTTTCATTTTCATATTGTAAAAACATCACTTTTCTATCCCCTACGTTGCTCAGTCAAAGTGCAAAGATAAAAGAACATTCCGATCCAGAACCTCATCTATCTTGAAAATGTGATCGAGTTATGTTATTTGGTTGAAGGGTTATTAAGTTCGACTTATTTTTTATATCTACCTCTCCACCTCTTGCCTAAGTTCTACCATCAAACTGAATAAATAGAAACACTCCTAAGCCCGAACCTGATCTATGTTGAAAATCTGATCGATATCGGTAGAATACCCTTTGGACAGCTAGGGACTTCGACCCCAGACCCCCGCCTTTTCCAAAGGTCCCGCATGACATCTACCATCCTTTGCTTCAAGAGTGAATTTTGTTCATTTGCTCTTAGTATTTCCTAAACTTAAGAGTAAAAGTCTAAAGTAAAGAAGTTTATCTTGTCAAAGACAATGTAAATTCTACTTTGTCAAAGACGACGTGTCCATAACAAACAACTACCTTGATACAAAGAGAAAAGGTTATGTAAGTAAGGACGTTACAGTTGAATGTACGAATAACAGCTGGTAAGTTCCGTTATACTCTTTTATCTTGGTCTACAGCCTTGCACTTCTTAAACCCAGAATTGTAAAGAATTTAAAATTTCTTTTCGCGTTTCAACTATCTATAAGATAAGATTTTGTATATTAAGAAAACACCCTTTTTAAACAACAAGGGATCTTTTCATCCCCCTTTAGGTAGCTTAAGAATTTAACAAAAATCATTTTTGACAATTTTCCTGTGGGTTAGCTCCGGAAGGGTACAATCATGTCAAATTTCATGATTCTAATCCTGCCGGAAGTACCTAAACATTTTGGGGTGTAGAAGATGTCCCATACAAATAGTATGGAAAAGATTTTTCAGTTCAATAGGAAACCACTAGACAGTTGATTTTGTTTTATTTTTTGTGATTTACATAGGTAATGTTAACAAAAACGTAAAGTATACCGAATTTCATGGTTTTATTGCAATTCCAAGTAGCTAAAGTGTGAGATTATAGGTCGAAGAAAGAGCCATTTTAAAGGCATTGGGAATTTATTCATCGGCCCTTTAAACCCCCTAAACGCAAAAATATTCCCTTTTGGCAACTTGTCTCTGGGTTAGTCCTGAAAAGCTACAATTATGTCAATTTAATAGTTGTAACCCTACATGAAGTGTCCAATTGATTTGGGGTGCACCACTCATATGACTGTAAACTTAATCTTTTATTATTAGTATTATTATTATATCTTGAGAAAAGAAATAAAAGTAAACCTGCACTCTGATCTTTTGGTGCTGTACATTTTCAAATCATTTTAAAGCTTTGCCCGTGTGTTAGCTACATATTCATTAAAGTGTATTATATCACACGTGGTTCATATTGTGGAACACAAATGTTAAAGCACAGAAGCGTACGCCTCGATTTACTATATACTTCCATAGTAGTCGTACATTATTGATATATTGGTCATTTTTCTGCAATATCTTAAAATCAGGCATTTAAAGAACAAACAAATTTACAATTACATTAATCTCTATTTAGTTTCAACCATGATTTCCCATAGACTATGTTATCTTTCTAATAATATTACCCATCTCTAATATATAATAAAAGATTTCAATTAAAAAATATGCAATATAATTGAACATAAGAAAAAATAACACGAGAAAGACATGACAAAAACATATCTATCAATTCTCGGAACTTGTGTTCTATTGATGGCCACCACTATAAATCGGAAATACTCAAGCAGATGTGAAAACAGGAAAGAAAGTGTTGCATTATTTTCAAAATGTAACAATTTAAATTAAAAAGTCTTGTCCCAATGTCCCCACAGAGTTCCAGGTGGGGTCCAACTCAAAAGTTTCAAATGGCAAGAGGGGTTAAGTAGCACATCGTTTGAAAACTGTTCTTAAATGAAAGAAGATGGAGCAAGTCTCGACCTTCTACAGCAACCCTATGCAAAATGGCGACGGGCCAAAATATAAACAAAAGTTTAATTGAAAATCTATGGCCACCTTGAATCAAAGATTGCCGCTTAAAACGTATGTCATTCTTAAGGTTCCTGTGAACTACCCTTGTCCGAGCACTTCGCCTTTTCGCCACCAGATGCTCACTTTTTCATTTAGCAATCACTGCTGGTACCTCTACTGGGAAGAACTGAAAGATCGTACCGCTCAGTTTGAATGTGTCCAGGATATCCACACTTGAAGTGGGCGGGGAGAGGAATCCAACAGTTTTTTTTTTTTCGTGCACCTGCAGTCAGTCAGAGTCTATTTATACAAGCCGTGTTGTTCAGCCGCAGGGCAAAACCTCAACCATTGATGAGTAACATAAATCTTTTCTTTTTGCAGGTAGGAATAGAGTTTTGTACGAAAAACGGGAATTAGGTTGCAGAGAACGTCATTCACATCGCGTTGACAAATTATCTTTCGTACGTTTATCACATGAAACTCTTTTCTTTTTTTGATTATTACCAGAATATGAGATAAAAAGAACCTAAATGGTTCTTTGTATACAGAAAACAGACAAACAATACTAATATTTTCTTACATATCAGTATTATATGATTTTTTTTTTCTGAAGTGTATGATGCATGAAAAATGGACAACATGAATTTTGACTTTTCTATTTGTCCCTATCCTTCTGAGTAGAGAGAATGATGTGGCGCAACTAAAGGGCCTGCAGGGCCCGCAACATTGAGAGGCCCAGAACAGAAAGAGGCCCATTTCAGTTTCGAAGTTAAACTTTATAATGTTAAGATGTTAAAAATTATGTGATGTTCCAACTATATCTCATTTTTACCTATGAAGACGGTAACACCTGAGCGATTATTTAGTAAATTAAATGCCAACAAAACTTTTACTGACCAGCGAAAACATTATGACCACTCGCTACTTTTTGAACGAAATCATCGGGCTGAGATAAGAGCTACAAGGCATAACACAACCGCGCGCCAAACACGACAAGAATCTCACTCGATTAGTCAGTGTGATGCTTGTGCCTTGAATGGGGAAGGACGACGATATATCAGGGTGACTAAGTGGCTGGGAGCTTCATTTCGGAAGCAACGCGACTTGTCGAGTTTTCGCGATCTGCCGTGCTTATGTATTTCAAAGATGGGAAAAGAACAGTGAAACCAGCATCGAACCAAACAACAAAAAGTGGGACGACCACACCTCATTAAAAATGTCGGATGTCGTAGACTCTCGAATTTGGTATAGCAGAATAGACAAAAACTATAGCACAATATAATAATAATAATAATAATAATAATAATAATAATAATAATAATAATAATAATAATAATGATAATGTGCATTTTTTTGCATATGAGCAAGTTGTGACTCACTAGATAGAACATAGAAAGTCAAAACTGTTCTCTGTAAATTTTACGTGACTCATGAATGTGGAAAGAGGGGGTCCGTTTAACATTTTTGCGGGCAGGCCCATTCGTCCTTACTTACGCTACTGAGAGAATGTAAGGTAAAATAATAACACCAATATATATATATATATATATATATATATATATATATATATAGATAGATAGATAGATAGATAGATAGATAATCCTGGCGCAACAGTCCCTTGTGATCTGAGCCTGCAGCGGGCTTATGTTAGTAGTAAGCACAACCACACCCAACGTCGCCGGCTGTCTAGATTGAAGTCCGCTATCTTTTAGTTTCCCAACTTTTCTCTCGATATTTGGTCATCACAGAAATGTTTGAGTGCCACACCGGGAATTAATCCCTGGACGATGCACACCGTATCACTTTCGCTAATCATTTGGTAAAATTCAGGTTAGGGTGGTACTGAATTAATTTTGGAATATGCCATTTCTCATAAGGTAAAGTTCAAAAGTATTGTGACATAATTAAAAAGCTCATTATCAACCACGTATTCTTGCCTCTAATATCTCTAAAAGTTTTCGAGTTATGTGTCAAAAATGGTTGAAACACTTGAAGTTAGTTTAGTAACTTGAAGAAGATAGTGGACTTATACATACATGATTAGAATTGCTCCAATTTTTATTTTTATTCTTCTTTCTCGTAAAGAAATACAAAATCATAATTTCAACCATTTTGGTACATTTTTCATAATTTGAAGCGCGAACAGCCGGTTTCTTTCCTTACGTTTTGAACTTGGGATTTATATTCTCCTTGTCACTTATCGTGAAAGTTATATAATAACATGGGTCACAAAGCTAGAATATCTTATGCGACAGAGGTAATGACAATTTTTGTCATTTCATCTCTCAAGATCTGTTAAATTTGACATTTATTGAATGATATCGGTTTTATAATACGAATAAATTTTTCGCAGTAAGGTGCGTATAGTGGTCGTAAGAAATGGCAAAAGCTACCACTGACCTTTATAGTTTGACTCATGCTTTCTCGATCATGGTATTCCTTTTAAATTTTGCAAAGGACACTATCATTTTAATTATCTTAACCTAATTTCCTAAAGCATCTCATTCGTACGCTAAAAGAAAGATTTCTATTTTTTTTATGTATAGGAATTCAGGGGATGCAAATTTATTCAAAATTCCTTTACAATTAAAGCCGCCTAAACAGATATTCCTTCGAGATTTCTGTATTTTGAAAACAATTCACGATTTCAGTTCTTTGTATTTACTTGTTTCCATGTTTATTTATATCAATACTGTATGATCAGTTCCCAGAATTATTTTAGTTCCCCGGTAAATCCATTTATAACAAGCTCCAAATACTGCTACAATTTTAATGTGGTTTCAGGAGAATCTGCATATCTCATCCTTTTGTTACTCTCTATATATTCATCTACTACGTAAACAAACATCAGTGAAAGAAAGAGGCTGAGAGCTAACATGTGCTCCGTGAGGAACGTTGTCATACCTTGCACTGATATATCTAGAGAGTCTAGTGTTGCCACGAGACGAAACGAGACAAGACGAGACTTCTGGCTGTGTCGTCTCGTCTAGAAAAGATGTGTCCGTCTCGTCTCGTATCGAATGGTTCTGTCTCGTCTCGTGGCAACACCAGAAAGGCTGAGGCAGAGCTGTTAAACCAAGTGGTTAAAATTATAACTTTTAACCTAGTTTGGTTAACAGAGCACAACACAAAACACGACTGCAATCCTCCAGCAACGACTGCTTAGTTTCGACTGAACCCGTAATTACTTCGATAGGAACATTTGTCAATACCGTCAGTACAGACGAAAGGCAAGATTTCCCCATTTATTCTGATATCCTTTTTTCAGAACCCATGGCGCCACTTCAACAAATAAGGAGACCTATGTAACTTTCCCATTTAAAAAATGGTTTATCTTCGAATAACAGCATAAAAGGATAAAAAAGATAAATTTTATTGTCAAATCAGAATCTTTTTCGAAACTCAGTGTCGAGAAAAGCTGACACGTTTCTGTCTTGGTTCGGAACGAGAAAGACCATGAAACAATAGTTAGTTACTGATAAAATTGCCACTTCTACGCATACTTGTACTTCTATTAAAGGATTTTTATACGTAGATATCTCCACCAGCCCCCGGAATAAAATCTTCTGAAACACTGATCTCAATGAACGCTTTACATTGTATTTGAATCTGGAGCACTATCACAAAATAATTAAACTTGAATCGATTGAAAAATGGAAGTGAAAGCTGTTTGTAAGAATCATTTTTAAAAAGTGCTTTAGGTATTCCCTGTTCTTTGTAGGGTTTGAAACGTTGAATCATTTGGATCATTTGAAATAATAAAAGATGGTATACATTTCGAAGGCAAATAATTTATTCCGAGTTAATAAATTTTTAAGCAAATTCAGAAACTGTGTTTGTATTTTTCGAGACACGAGACAAGACGTTTTACGAAACGTTTCGTATTGTATCGTGTCTCGCTTCAAAGAGTCCTGTCTCGTCTCGTTGCAACACTAAGAGAGTCTTACGCATTATCTTTCCAAGAAAATGAGCTAGAAACTTGAAAAGCACATTCAGTCAATTGTTACCATAGAATATACTATGGGCATAGCCGCTGATGTGTAGAAGGTGACACAGGCGGAATTTGTTTTTGGCGAGTTGGAGCCGTGGGGCTCTATTATTTGGATTGGAAACATTGGTTCAAAAATATTTTACATTTAGCATACATACATATGCACATATCATACGCGCACACACACACATACGTACATGTGTGTTACATATACTTTAATTAATGTGTGGATCTAAGGACAAGGTCCGGTTCGCCCACCCAAAAACCGCCTCTGGGAGGTGGATTGGAAGCGCACCTCTGAAACATAGAATTATGCTAATCGTAATCTTCTGAGATAGACTACCCCCCGAGGAATAAGTAAATAAATAAAAATAGTTTATTAATGTTTATCTTCCGTATACGATTAATTGAAAAATTTTAGTGTCTCAACAATGAGAGCCATATACAGGTGATCCTGCGTACCTGGCGGAACTTCCCTAGTTGCGGACAAAATTTCATACTATAAACTCTTTTCGGCTCTCTCCCTCACGGTAGTTTTTTTTTTTTTTTTTTTTTTTTTTTTTTTTTTTTTTTTTTTATCTATTATCTACTCCCTTGGAGTAACTGTTGCTCTGTATTTTCACGGGCTTGCAACCTTTAGAATGAATATCTTGGCTGCCTTCCCAGCTACCCAATCAGCATGCAATAGATACATGCAATAACAATCAAATCCCACACAAACTACTCTACCCATCAAATATTTTAACATGGAAAGTTCTTTTACGCAACGTATTTCGTTTGTTTAAAATGGAATAGACCTAAATACATTTTTTTTTAAATGTTCTTCTGGAGATTCGATAGCGAGACCGCTCACATCAAAAAATGAGAGAATTAGTGCTCTGACAATCTGGTAGAAATACAACATGCCATATGTACATTACTGTGATTACATTGCTATTTATTCAATGATTATTTTGCTCAGAGTTTTCTTACTCTCCAGGGTACTCTTCAAGGATATACAATTACTCTTCACTTATGTCGCGAAAAAATATTCAGCTTGCAAATTTATTTCGAGAACTTCTCATTCCCTAATACATGTTTATACTCTCAATTTGTGCGTACAACCGACAAACTTACACAGAATCTCAACAGAGTTCAAATGTGAGGTGTCTGCTGTGAAACAAAGGTCAGTTATATGGGAGGGGATTTTAGAGTGCAGCTCTAGGAACACTGTGGGCTTTTAGAGTGTAATTCTAGGAACGCTGTAGGGGGCCATCCCGCTCCACCTGAGACAAAAAAAAAAAAAAAGAATGAAAAGAAATCTGGAGGCACACAACTAATTCACACTGGTTACAAAGCAGGTACAACAAAGTTCTGAATGAAATATGTTTATTTTTTTTGCACTATTCCATTTTCCGAACAATAACATTTACCGATGACTTGTTAGCCCCTCCACCACAGCCACCATGAAAACAAATTCAATCGGAATTTGGCCAGCTCGTTTAATTACGAATAATTATCGTTTGATCCCAAGCATAATGACGTATTACACACAATTTGGCTAGGGCTTGTTAGCCCTTGATAATCGGCATGTACCATTCCATAGACATTTCAATCGTAAATAGGTGACAGATAAAGTTGATTGTTTATTTAACAATGGTGGCCTCTAACAATGAAACTAACAACAACAACTGAAATCGACAAGTACCATTTCATAGATAACTCAGTGGTAATCCGATGGGTGTGCCAAGTTTGGTCAGTTTCTGGTACAAAATATAGCAAAGTTGATTCTTTGTTTAACGATGGTGGCCTTCAACAATGAAACTAACAACAATATGTGGAATCAACACGTACTATTTCCTAGATATTTCAATCTTAAATGGGTGTGCAAAGTTTGGTTAATTTGTGGTAGAAAGTATGTAAGATAAAGTTGATTGTTTATTTAACAAAGAAGAAATCCAATGATTGTTTATTTAACAATGGTGATCTTCAACAATGAAACAAAAACAATATGTGAAATCGACACATACCATTCCATAGATATTTCAATCTTAAATGGGTATGCAAAATTTGGCCAGTTTCTGCTAAAAAGTATGGCTGATAAAGATGATTGTTTATTTAATAATGGTTTCCTCTAACAAGAACACTAACAACAATATGTGAAATCGACACGTACCATTCCATAGACATCCTAATCGCAAATGAGTGTGCCAAGTTTGGTTAGTTTGTGGTAGAAAGCATGGCAGGTAAAGTTGTTTGTTTATTTAACAATTTAGAAATCCATCGATTGTGTATTTAACAATGGTGATCTTCAGCAACGAAACTAACAACAATACATGAAATCGACACGTAGTATTCCCTAGATATTTAAAACTTAAATTTGTGTGCAAAATTTCGTCAGTTTCTGGTAGAACGTATGACAAAGTTGATTGTTTATTTAACAATGGTAGCCTACAACAATGAAACTAACAACAATTTGTGAAATCGGCAGGTACCATTCCCTAGATATCTCAGTTGTAATCCGATGGGTATGCCAAGTTTGGTCAGTTGGTGGTAGAAAGTGTGGCAGATAAAGTTGATTGTATATTTAACAATGGTGGCCTTCAACAATGAAACTAATAACAATATGTGAAATCGACACATACCATTCCCTAGATATTTCAATCTTAAATGGGTGTGCAAAGTTTGGTCAGTTTCTGTTAAAAAGTGTGGCACATAAAGTTGATTTTTTATTTAACAATGGTGGCCTCTTACAATGAAACTAACAAAAATAAGTAAAATCGACACGTACCGTTTCATAGATATCTCAATGGTAAATGAGTGCGCCAAATTTGATTAGTTTTTGGTAGAAAGAGTGTAAGATAAAGTTGATTGTTTATGTAACAATTTAGAAATCCAAAGATTGTTTATTTAACAATGGTGGCCTTCAACAATGAAAGAACAACAATATGTGAAATCGACACATACCATTCCATAGATATCTCAATCGTTCATAAGTGTGAAAAGTTTACTTAGTTTGTGGTAGAAATTATGACAGATAAAGTTAATCGTTTATTTAACAATAGAGAAATCAAACGAATGTTTATTTAACAATGGTGATCTTCAACAATGAAACTAACAACAATATGAGAAAACGACACATATCTTTCCCTAGATATTTTAATCTTAAATGTGTGTGCAAGGTTTGGCCAGTTTCTGGTAGGAAGTATGGCAGATAAAGTTGATTGTTCATTTAACAATGGCGGCCTCTAACAATGAAAGTAACAACAATAGGCGAAATCGACACGTACCATTCCATTGATATCTCAATCGTAAATGAGTGTGCCAAGCTTGGTTAGTTTGTGATAGAAAGTATGGCAGATAAAGTTGATTGTTTATCTAACAATCGAGAAATCCAACGATTGTTTATTTAACAATGGCGGCCTCGAACAATGAAACTAACAACAATATGTGAAATCGGCAGGTACCATTCAGTAGATATCTCAGTTGTAATCCGATGGGTATGCCAAGTTTGGTCAGTTTGTGGTAGAAAGTGTGGCAGATAAAGTTGATTGTATATTTAACAATGGTGGCCTTCAACAATGAAACTAACAACACTATGTGGAATCCACACGTACCATTCCCTAGATATCTCAATCTTAATTGGGTGTGCAAAGTTTCTTCACTTTCTGGTAGAAAGTACGGCAGATAAAGTTGATTCTTTGTTTAACGATGGTGGCCTTCAACAATGAAACTAACAATATGTGGAATCAACACGTACTATTTCCTAGATATCTCAATCGTAAATGAGTGTGCCAAGTTTGGTTAGCTTGTGGCAGAAAATATGACAGATAAAGTTGACTGTATATTTAATAATGGAGAAATCCAACCATTGTTTATATAACAATGGTGGCCTTCAATAATGAAACTAACAACAATATGTGAATTCGACACATAGCATTCCCTAGATATTTCAACTTTAAATGGGTGTGCAAAGTTTGGTCAGTTTGTGGTAGAACGTATGGCCGTTAAAGTTGATTGTTTATTTAACAATGGTGGCCTCTAACAATGAAACTATCAGCAATATGTGAAATCGACCCATATCGTTCCATAGATATCTTAATCTTAAATGGGTGTGCAAAGTTTGGTCAGTTTCTGTTAAAAAGTGTGGCACATAAAGTTGATTTTTTATTTAACAATGGTGGCCTCTAACAATGAAACTAACAAAAATAAGTAAAATCGACACGTACCGTTTCATAGATATCTCAATGGTAAATGAGTGCGCCAAATTTGATTAGTTTTTGGTAGAAAGAGTGTAAGATAAAGTTGATTGTTTATGTAACAATTTAGAAATCCAAAGATTGTTTATTTAACAATGGTGGCCTTCAACAATGAAAGAACAACAATATGTGAAATCGACACATACCATTCCATAGATATCTCAATCGTTCATGAGTGTGAAAAGTTTACTTAGTTTGTGGTAGAAATTATGACAGATAAAGTTAATCGTTTATTTAACAATAGAGAAATCCAACGAATGTTTATTTAACAATGGTGATCTTCAACAATGAAACTAACAACAATATGAGAAAACGACACATATCTTTCCCTAGATATTTTAATCTTAAATGTGTGTGCAAGGTTTGGCCAGTTTCTGGTAGGAAGTATGGCAGATAAAGTTGATTGTTCATTTAACAATGGCGGCCTCTAACAATGAAAGTAACAACAATAGGTGAAATCGACACGTACCATTCCATTGATATCTCAATCGTAAATGAGTGTGCCAAGCTTGGTTAGTTTGTGATAGAAAGTATGGCAGATAAAGTTGATTGTTTATCTAACAATCGAGAAATCCAACGATTGTTTATTTAACAATGGCGGCCTCGAACAATGAAACTAACAACAATATGTGAAATCGACTGGTACCATTCAGTAGATATCTCAGTTGTAATCCGATGGGTATGCCAAGTTTGGTCAGTTTGTGGTAGAAAGTGTGGCAGATAAAGTTGATTGTTTATTTAACAATGGTGGCCTCTAACAATGAAACTAACAACAATATGTGGAATCCACACGTACCGTTCCCTAGATATTTCAATCTTAAATGGGTGTGCAAAGTTTGGTCAGTTTCTGGTAGAAAGTACGGCAGATAAAGTTGATTGTTTTCTTAACAATGGTGGCCTCTAACAATGAAACTAATAACAATATCTGAAATCGACACGTACCATTCCCTAGATTTTGTAACGTCCATCAACCAGATTATATCCGTTTTTGCTTAATTTTTGAACTGTTTATTTTATATTTGATTGTTTTAATTTTATTAGTTGTATATGTTAACATTGGTGACGGTGGCGCCATCTATCGTTTTAGACACAAACTGTTTGGAAGTTCTGAATAACCTTAACAGTACAAATCTAAATGTCTATTTTTCTCTATTATGTATTTAGAAGCAATAGGAAGACTGAAGAACAATTGAATTTCCATTCACTTCAACTGTTATTGCATTCCGTAACAACGCATGTATGTGTCTCCTTAATGTACGTTCGTCAGGGTTCTCCCGATATCATTTACGTGAATATAACGGATATGCGAAGAACACACAACTTTGACTTCCTATTCATACTGCTTAAAAAAAGTAGAATAGTTGAATATTTCTGGGTATTTTTAATGGTGTCATACGTAGTTCATGCATAAAGGACTTGCTGCACCAGTCAGGTTGGGGGCTCTACTGTAACGTATTCGTGATGGTTACATTTGTATGTCATTCGTTGGTTTGATCGCAATATTTCAAGCAATAACAAATATGCAAAAAAAAAAAAAAAAATCATTTACAAAATTGGCGAGTAGTACCAAACCATTTGTAAATCATTTCAGTACATCGACCTGCGCAAACTTTGTTGGTTTGTCACAATACTCCAAGAAATAGCATATTCATATACAAACTCATTTTTCACACTGGCAGCCATAGTGGATTACAGATGATACTCTTTGATATTTTGTGGATATCTGCTACTAACCATAAACGTAAATGACACATTTCCTTTTCCCAACACCACTGGATTGAGCTGGACACATATTCGACATATAGTGTGGCATTTTGAACTCAATGTGTTGCGTTTTTGAACATTTCGAATCTTTCCGTCACCTACTGATAAACATTCTCGTTAAATTTGGTTTTCGTAGCTTCAGCATCATGTTATGCCTTTCGTTTCCATATAGGTTTTAAGCGACCATCTTGGATTCAAGCTGGCCATAGATTTTCAATTAAGCTTCTATTTACATTTTGACCCGCTGCCATTTTGCACAGGGTTGTCGTAGAAAGTTGGGACTTGCTCCATCTTCTTTCATTTAACAACAACTTTCAAACGATGTTCTACTTAACCCACCTTGCCATTTGAAATTTTTGAGTTGAACCTCGCCTTGGACCCTGCGGGGGACCCTGGAGCAAGGTTTTTTACTCCAAAAAGTTTGTCCTTGAAAACGATGGGATATGTGTTCGCCAAGTTTTCCATTTACCCAACCGTTTCCGATCAAATGACTCGGTTCAAACTATTCTGCCAGGTATTTTTTTTTGGTAGCTTTTACATTACAAAATATGTTGTAACTCACGATATCCTGCCCGGTGGCACGTATAACTTTGGAATTCCTCTAGTTATAACATATCAAATGCAAACAAAATTGTCTCGTTCGGATCTCCGTGGAACAAATTTGTGACCCTTCCTTGTCAGTACCATACCTGTGAATTTTTTTACAAATACTTTAACTGATCTGCAGACTCTCGTTAAGAGTTTTGTGAAGTTTACGTCTGATTGGGAAACAGAGGTTACATGACACATTGTCCTAAAGATTGATTATTTATTTAGCTTTTAAAATAACCGTATTTGGGTACTAGGTATATTTTCAACATTGAAATGTTACACGTTGCCAACTAAATTGCCATTTTGTTGTATATGTTCGATTTTAATATATGTAAGTGAGTTTATTTTTTCTATAATATGTTTATATTTGATTGGTCAAATTAAAGGATGCAATTTTCAAGAGACTAGATTTCGATGTGTTTTTCGTAGTAAATGTTTCAAAGACTCTTTTTTATCCATTAGAATTCATGTATAATTAACGTCATGGCTTTGATGCAACCACCTATGTTGTTGTTGATGATTTGGGACTTAACGTTCCATTTAAGTCTGAGAATATAAGGACAGAACCCACCGTTTAATATATAACTTCAACTACAGTGTTCCTACCGGGAATCAAAGCAGGTTGTTATACACACAATGCACAATTTCCAACGATTTTTCCACATGAGGACTACGAGTTACCACACCTTATTATGATTCGAATTTTGCAGGTTTGCAATAACAATAAGATATTCACAATAATAATAATAATAATAATAATAATAATAATAATAATAATAATAATAATAAGAAGAAGAAGAAGAAGAAGAAGAAGAAGAAGAAGAAGAAGGAGAACTGAATTCATCCTGCAATAAAAAAAGTGAGTGGAATTACCTCGATTCCTGGTAAAACATCGAAAAAGAATTCGTGTTAATTTACCTTCATTTACTCCTGTTTTAGTACGCATTCAAAGGGTCAGTTGTGTAAAAAATAGTATTGATCGGTATCGAGTAGCCTCCTTATCTTTATTTTGCATATGTCTATTCTTGCTTTTTGAAACAAACGATTTTTTTTGTTGAAACTAATAAATATATATAGTTTTAGCAATGTTCATATTGCTTTATCATTTAAACCTATAAGAATGCCAAGTAGCAAGTCTTCACGCCAAACGGAGATACGTATTATTTTCGTCAGTTCAAGTAGCTTTATATGTTTTAGCTTTAATATTAGGTACATTTCATTGGAATTATAATGTTTTTTTTTTTTGTTGGTAAATTTAGAACGTCTCAGTATGTGAAGATAACTGCTAGTAGTATACAGTCACGCTGTCTATACGCTGCCTATCTGGCGCTAATAGCTGTCGCTAGCGTGCAGACCAGCCCTGGCCACGGCGAGCAGATAGTGGAAACTCTCCTCGTGAACGCTAAGGAGCATTCTACGTGCAAATACCGTTGTTCGTACTTCGTGCATCTTCGGGTTTCGTCTTTAGAGGAGTGGAAGTGTTGTCAACCTTGGCGGTAATCACTAGCTTACTAAATAAAAAAAGGATGTATGGTAACTGATTGCCATTTAGTGTAAAGTGTTTTCTACAATGTGGTAACCGTTAACTATAGACAACACAAACTTGTAACAGCAATCAAATGATAAACTATGTACGTTTCTTTTCTTCTTTTTCTTTCCTTTTGTTACAGAAGGATGTGGTGGAACCAAACCATCGCTTACATTTATAAAAATTTGCTAGTCTGTCCAATGGAAAACCAGTTTTCAATATATATATAATCAAGTTCTTAATCCGAGTGTGGGTTTGTTATATTATGTTGTTTCGCTTTTTAGGAAAAGAGATAATCTGTTGATACGAAAAAAAAATACTGTAGCACTTGTTTGTAATTATCTAAGTATTATCTCCAGAAAATTAGCTTATGCATGTATGTGTGTACGAATAGGCTTAACAAGGGGTTGGTTGTGGAGATTAGGAGCCACTATTATACTATCAATAGGAAGAATAGTATTTCTTACTCCACTTTTAAAGTTACTTTGATCGCAAAAGAATCAAACAAAATATTAAGAGAGCCAAAGATATATTCCATTTTTAAGAGTGACCATTAGTGACTACCATTAGTGTTTTTTTAACAAGGAGTGTCTTTTTAATAATGAAAAATATATTGTCTCTGGCTGGTTGCTTGCCGGTGGCTTGTTAAAAGTGAAAAAGAATGTTAAATCATATCAACGACTAAAGCTACACGCTTGTCTTTCTTCGATAGTTACTGACTGATTTTCAAAGTCACAATGTTGTAGGCCTACTGTAACAGCGTAAACTCTGAAGGGAACGTTCCAACTGAATGATACGAACAAATATTCCCAATGTTTTGCACATGAAACATGGGTTGCACGGATAACGCTTAAAGTGGGCTGGACTGCACTGGAATTTCCTTCCGGCAAATTAGTGTTTGGTCGGAACTCAGTTCTTCTGTGTAATTGTCTCTTAACAACATTTGAACATTTCTTTTAGATAATAATAACTAACTAACTAACTCTATGGCCTATGAAACTCGAAGGTTCAATGCCGCGTTTACAAAATATTTCCACTAACTTCTGTCCTTAGCCAATTGGATCCAGTTTCTACTCTGTACTCTTATTTCTGCAAGATCCACCTTAATATTGTCTTCCCATTTACGCCTAGGTCTTCCTAGTGGTCTTCTTCCAATTAAGTTTTTAGTTAAAATTATGAAAGCGTTTCTAATTTCTTCCATTCTGGCTACATGGCCTGCCCACCTGAGCCTACTACACTTAATGACCCTAACAATGTTAGGTGAGCGGTATAAACTATGCGATTCCTCGTTATGAATTCCCTCCAATCCCCATTTTCATCCTTCTTTGGTCCGAATACTACTACTACTACTACTACTACTACTACTACTACTAATAATAATAATAATAATAATAATAATAATAATACACATTATTATTATTATTAGTAGTAGTAGTAGTAGTAGTAGTAGTAGTATTTTCAACCTCCCGTCGTTCTGCTATCAATCTAGCAACGAAAGGCGTCTACAACTTAGAAAACGTGAAGCTAGTGACAAGTTACAGACGGAGTGTTAATGTAATACATCACGAATTGTGTAAGCAAGCTAAAAAGGTCTGAAACAATTCGTTTCCGATTTTTGCAGTCATTTTTACGTCTGTAAGCTGACATGCTTAATATTACTTTCTTTCTTTCTTGTTCATTTGCTAGTTATTTCAACGATAACTGTAACCTCTATCATGCGTCTTCCTCGACCAAAAAACGTACCAATTTTATTTCCTGCAGTGTTTTCGCGTCACTGCTTTCGAATGGAGAGGGGGAGAGCACATCTGCACATTTCATGCTTGCGTCTGCTCAATGCTTCAACATCGTGCGAATTTCTGACCAGGCTTGGCCGTAGGTTTTTTGCTATCATGTGTGGTTGGCAACATTTATCGGATGCAGTGGAAGGGGCGAGGCTACCAGAATCTGTGCTCACCTGTTCTTGTCTCCGCTCGCTCACGCTTCGGCTCCGGGAGCCAATTCATGGACAGCCCTGGTGCAGACAATTTGCCGAATTAATACTATTGTGACGATTTAATTGCAGGTATTGTTTCAATGTAATTGTCTATTTCACAACACGATGAGAGCAGCAACCATATTTACATTAATATATGTGTAATTGTGTATTGGAAAAATGAAATGAAATCTTTGAGTTTTACGTCCCACGGTTATTCCGGTTAGGCTAAAGGAGACGGCAATGATGAGTAATGAATGAAATGGTGGAATGAAGAAAGTGGGAGGAAACGGGAGAACACTGAGAAAACCAACGCACACAGTGTTTGTCCACCACAAAGTTCATTGGGCAGGAGCTGGGATCGAACCCGGGACCCATAGTACCAGAGGTGAACGCTCTACCACTGAGACACCGCGGCCCAATTGCGTATTGGATGGAGGGCAAATTTAAATAGTAAATTTCACTAGACTGAAAACAAAATCGACTTTGATTGATTTTTGGCAAATCTTCATTATTGATAAACCTTGCACTTGCTCTCCTAAGAGGATTGCTAACTCTAAACCGGAAATTTGGTGTCTAATAACTAGGGAACGAAGGGAATCTACTTTGACTAACTTTGAAATATTGGTAAGTTCAACATTGTCTTGGACTTGCCTAAATTCAATTTACTACTTTCTCATAACAAGTTAGAACATACTGTATTTTTGCCAGATGCTATTAAAGCAATGGACTTATCATTCGCATAATATCTTGGAAATATAATGGGCTATACGTACATTCTTTATTGCTTATCTTTGAGGCTGTGTTTCCAAGTAGTAAGCAAATTAAAACAAGAAAAAATATTCGGTAATTACTGAAACTTATCTATGTTAGTTTCCTATTTTGGAGAATATTCAAAGTAAAGTTATAAAAAAAAAAAAAAAAGATCACTTAATTTCAATTCAAATTAGATATAATTCGTGTTTCTACTTTAATTGGAAATTGAACTATATGCGCATTAGTAAAATTCTACAAGAAGAGGAAATATTATACATGATGGAAGGTTTAAATTCATTTCTCTATCACAACAATGGAGATCGAGCTTTAAAAGTATGTGTGAGTTCTTAATTTTACATGCTAAATACCTAATGTTTTCTCCTGTCCATCTGATGTTTGCTTGTAAGATTGTTGCTTTCAAGCCAAATAAGGCGGACAACTTAAATCATGTAATTTTGGTTTAATTATAAATAAACGAACGTAGTAATTGAGCATAACATATCGAAACTCAATTTCCTAAATTAATAATGATATCCGATGCACCTTTCCTGTACGCTTCGATTGCGGTCAGATAATAATTCTCTGGTCCAGACCAGAGTTGGCGTGGGTCAATGAAAACTTGACCCACGACCCACTGACCCACCACCCACCATGGCCCACTCTGACCCACGACCCACCATGACCCACCACCCACCGTGACCCACTCTGACCCACCACCCACCATGACCCACCGTGACCTACCGTGACCCACTCTGACCCACCACCCACCATGACCACCCACCCACAATGACCCACTCTGACCCACCACCCACCGTGACCCACCACCCACGGTGACCCACTCTGACCCATCACCCACCATGAACTACTCTCATCTACTTTGACCTACTCTGACTCACCAAAATCCATCGTCACCAACTCTGAACACGATCCACGGCCTCTTCTGAACTGACTAAAGAGTTTACACTTGTAATAAAACAAGAGTGCGAAATTATTACTAATCGGAGTTTGAATTTCTAGTCAATCGCTCAAGCACAACTCTGTTACAATAACGGTGGATCTGACCTTTACGGTATAAAATGGTAAAGTGTTTGTCAGTGAGGAAATTGAAGCAGTTTGAGGTGGGGGGAAATTAGTGTGTGCCTAAAATATACTTGTACTAAGAGAGTATTCTTGCAAGTGTTAATTTCTGAACGCATTCCCCAAGAAACTTTTATTCGCAGGAAAATATCCCTGTACTATATGGAAAAGGTTATGGTTTCTCAGTTTACAGTATTTTCCTCACAAAAAACTTGAAAAATCAGTTTTTCATAGTGTATAAAGGTGGTCTGGTACCCTATGTGAGAGCATTTCCATAAACCATGCTCATAATTGTAATTTGTGTAATCACTAAAACACCACGTTAAATTTAAGTTACAAATATGCATTATTGGAATTATTATGAATATTTATTCCAAAGTAGTTTACCTAAAGCAAAGAAGAGACTTACTAAAAAGTAGGTACAAAGTTGAATAACACAAATAAGCCATTAGTAATACAAGTATACATTTTCCGTAACTCGTAATTTTCCACCTTAAAACAAATCTGAAATCGGATTTATTTCCTGTTGGTAACTTTTTTGGCGGTAAATCGTCCGCAGTGGAATGTTGTCCATCCTTCAGCCAAGAAATAACTAGCTCGTCTATTTCGAGCTTGTCTAGCGGTGGGTCATTAACATTGATGAGCAACAAGTTAGACAATGTTTGAGCACTTAGTCTATTTCTAATATGTCATCTGTAAATTCATAAGGAGAAATCCCCGTTTGCACTCTGTCGTGGAAATTGATAATACTTCTACCCGATTTCTGCAACTTCTCATCGACAATCTACTTGTTAGACTCAAGTCTGATAACGATTTTTCTTGGTCAGGTTTGAAATACTCAGCAAGAAATACCATCTCTCCATCACCATACATCTTTTCCATATCGACCATGTCAGTTGGCAATGTCGACCCATGTAGAACAGAAACTTCATCTACCACACCTTTGATAGGGAATCTTATGAATAAATTATCAATTAAAGCCTGATAAAGTGATGATTTCTTATTTGTTTATAAATTTAATTTTTGTAGTTACACATGAAGGTTTGATACCATTACCAAGTTTCCTCCCCCGTCTAGAAAGCGAAAGGGTACGAGGTTCCTGGAAAGTATTCAGAGGTGAATGGGAATTTCCCTCCTTCCCCTTCAATTACCACACTGCTGTTTGCCATGTGCCAAATTACGATGAATTTCAATTAAATTATCATAATATAATTATTTCCTTGTTGAATTATCAATACTTTTCAGTGGAAAAAAGGATGAAATTTCAAAGTTCCAAATCAAAGTAAGTAGACCAACATAAAGGAAAAACAGTGTAAAATTTTCCATACAATTATGCGTGCAATCCAAACTTAAAAGTTCCGTGTAATTAAGCTTACAGTACAAATTTTATGCCCATTTTTCTCACAACTTTATGGGTTGATTGCCCTGTGCTGTAAGCGCTCCATATAATAAACATAAGCTTCAGCAATTATTATAACAGAAAGCAATGGATATATGAAGCCAAGCACTGTATTTTTTGTTTCTGATTTTTTTTCTTAAATAACATCGATCGTTTTCGATCATTTTTACTAAAGGTGGGCACGAGTCGAGCTGAAACAAAAAATCAGACTCAAAAAATACAGTTGCTCGCTCGTTTAGCTCGTTTTAGCTTGATTTGAAATCATGGCCTGATTAAACTGTAAAGCGAAAGCCATGAGAAATGTAAGCCGTACTGTGGAATACTTTTAGTGTTGCTCACGAGAGGGGACACTGCTTGCATCTCATCTCGTCTCGATAACGAGAGCACAATAGATTGTTTTTTTTTTAAATAAAAGGACAGCCTCAAATGTCGTGAGCACCAATATATGTATATACTGTAGTTTTTACCATCAAGGATGAGACCTGCACGGTCGTATTTCTGAACCTAAGCAGAAGCCCAACCCGGGTAGTGATGTCAACGAGCTCGGCTCGGTTCAACTGAGCAAACAGCTCGAGCCGGCTCGGTTGGAATGAGCCATCGGCTCGGCTCAATTGAGCTGATGGCCTGAGCCGACTCGTTCGGAATGGGTTCGGCCCTGTTTAGCCATCGGTTTTCGCCGTCTCGGTTAGGTGAGGCGTTTACCATTAAAATTTACCATGTTTTCCAATATTTTATCATACATATCTCGAATAACCCCTCCAACCATAATTATCAACATTAAATCTCCTTGTCTTTATATATGTGACTGTGTATAGCTGTGTTGAAATGGCTCCCATTATGAATGATTAATAAAAGGGATAATTCAAAATTGATCACTTTTCTGAATATCTTATCATAGGCTATGTGGAGAAATTACTAATTTTTCAGTATTAACATATTGGTTTATTAGTCTGTTTTTCTGTTAGTATCAAGCATTATAAAGAATTCTAGTGACAAAAGAAATCATACTTAACTTTAAATTATCTTCATAATACTCTTTAATATAGACAGAATATTCCTATATTGTCTTTAGCTTTATAATTTTCCTATGGTATTTTTAAATTCCTCATATTTAGAATTTCTTGCGAGAAGAATAATCGTCATCTAGTTTCTACATATTATTATTATTATTATTATTATTATTATTATTATTATTATTATTATTATTATTATTATTATTAACAATATTATAAAAAGCCTATTCCGGATAACAATGTTGTTATTTGTATAATATGGGCAGCTCGTGGAAACATAATTGTATGCCACATTTTCTGACTTTCGAGTAAGTATGAAAAGAAAGTTCATCATTCCTATGCAATTCGATACAATGACACATACCAAACAATTTTCCCTTGTGGTTTAATACCAATCCGGTCCACGTAATAACTTAATTTTACCAGAAGTGACAATTAACATGATGTTCGCTAAATCCTCTCGTATCATGGTAAAAACGAAATGAAATCTTTAAGTTTTATGTCCAACGGCTTTGCCGGTTAGGCTAAAGGAGACGGTGATGATGAGAGATGAGTGAAATGGTGGAATGAAGAAAGTGTGAGGAAACGGGAGAAAGTGTGAGGTGACGAGCACGGTGTTTGTCCACCACAAAGTCCACACGGCGCGAGCTGTGATCGAACTAGGGACCCCAAGCACCGGAGGTGAACGCTCTACTACTGAGCTACCGCGCCCCCCACACACATCATGGTAAATAAAGTGATGACTTCGCTTCTTCATATTTTGTATGGCCGGAAATTCTCTTTTATCTTATTCATTGGAGGCAAACGTTCTTACAGATTTAGACTGGACTGCAACTGAACACGTGTGGTTTATTGTTCTACAGCCCTGCAACTCTGCAAGTAAACAAGTTACCACCAAACGGAATCTGTAATCAGAGGTCCCTCCCTACAGAGGTTCAGACTTTTCTTTACTGAATAGTTTTAAGCTCTTTCCTTTTTTATAGGAGGCAATAAAAATAGGAGAAGAACAATATTACTTTTCTGCGGCAGTGTGTCATTTATTTGAGCAAAGCTATGGTAGTCAAAATTTGCAGACACTCCTCAAATAACAGGAAGAATCGCACAGCTATTTACAAAGGCAATCGGAAAAACAAGTTCATTTCTCTGCTTTCACGAAAATATTTACATGTGTGACACTTTGCGTGCTGAAATTAATAATAATAATAATAATAATAATAATAATAATAATAATAATAATAATAATAATAATAATAACAATAGTAAGAAGAAGAAGAAGAAGAAGTAGTAGTAGTAGTAGTAGTAGTAGTAGTGTCATTGATAATAATTGTATTGTGTATGTATAATACTTGAAGAGAGTACTTGAACTACACACACGATTAGGCTCGATTTGGCTCAACTCGAAACTCGAACCAAATTCGAGTCGAGTTGGAGGAAACTTTCGAGCCGAGTTCTCGAGTCGAGTTCAAACATGTCTGTTTCCAATCGAGTCGAGTTTCAAAGAAAACTCGCTCGAACTGGCTCGTGCCCATCCCTAATTTTTACAAACCAACTCACTACCAATTTTCCATATATAGAAAAGTGCCCCTCCCGCACATAAAGGAGAATTTTAAAAATGCTAGGACACATTCTGTTTATTTTCAATAAAGAGTTAATACACTGAATTTCAGCTCCGTAAATTTAACGGGTTGCGAGATACTCATTTTTTTTCCCGCAAAAATTTGTTTCCTCACTACCTCCTTAGGATATTATGCATTATAATAAAAGCAATATAACATCCCAATTTGGATTAAGGCTTAACTATGTACCAAAAGTAATTTCATTTGACTTGGCAATTTGACCGTGATGATCAGGCACACATAGTTACATGCATTTTTTTTATATATTACAGTGATTCAAAAATGTATTTTTTTCCAGTAGTTAGCTCTAAAAACTCACAGGTCGAAAGCCAAGTTGTAGTGTAAGTCCTATTGCTATTATTACAATTAAAAATATCAATATCCAAAAGTGCCTGAAGTTTTTTTTTTTCACTTGGTTAGATATACTCGCCTCAGGTAGGTAGACAGAAACAAGTGGAAAAGGAAGGGAAATGAAGGTCTTGAAAGTAAAACAGAGACAAATTTACCAGTCTTCAGAAGATACTGTTTACAATGCAGTGAGCAGAGAGGGTCGGTAGACCATACTGAGTCGGTGGGTCGCAGTGAGTCATGGTGGGTGGTGGGTCGAAGTGGGTCATGGTGGGTGGTGGGTCACAGTGGGTCATGGTGGGTGGTGGGTCGCAGTGGTTCACGGTGGGTGGTGGGTCACAGTGGGTCATGGTGGATGGTGGGTCGCAGTGGGTCACGGTGGGTGGTGGGTCACAGTGGGTCACATGCTGTTGACCCTCGACCCACTGACCCACTCAGAAAACTTGACCCACTTGACCCACTGACCCACCGACCCACTGACCCACTCCAACTCTGGTCCAGACACTTCTTTAGTATGTAGATCTCGTCCTATATAGGTCCGCTCCTGATACATAACGTAACCAGAAACCAACAAATCAGTGAAAGTGAAGCTTTCGTTTGTTTGTTGAAGTTCAGCGTAACTTTACAGCATCGACACCATACGGGACGTAGACCTACAGTTTAACGTGGATTCCGAAGTACAGTGATGCGCTAACATTTCAATATTTTCCTATCAGAAATCGAATCAAAGACCACGTACGCACGTTAACCACTAGACTAGTCAGGTTGGCTTACGGATGAATGGGTGAAACCAAATTGTGATTGAAAGATTCAGAACCACAAAAAAAAGTCACCTACACGATGCTATCCTATACAGACTCAAATGGCCTGAAATTCGAAAGTAGGCAATACGCGACGAGAAAAGGTATTCCAATAGAAACGCCCTTTTCGAGACGAGGCCTCATTTCCACGCCAGCTCTCAAGACTAGACAGCTTCAAATCTTGTCTTGCACGTAACCTATGTAAGCACTGTACCACATGAGGCGTGTGTTCTCCTAATACATAATACAGTGATCAGGGAACCTCGGTTCCCCAATAGTACCATTATCATATAAAGACAAAGGGTCGCATAGTCGATCCCAGGCCAGGGAGTTTCGAGTGTACAACATCTTGTCCCTGAGTTCTCTCGGAATTTTCTAATTTCTCCTCCCTTCCCCGAGTCTTATTTTATAAATTATTTCATCATCTTTCATTTCCAAAACTCACAAGACATATCCGTAGGACGTTAAACTAAACACTTTTTTCACTTTTAAATACAGCATTGGAAATATAGATTATAGTATTTTTCTTGATAACACTAAACGAAATAACATGTTAGGTGTTGGTCCCCCTCTTGCGCCTTTGCGCTGAAGAAAGCCAACTACAAGAGTCCATCACTGAAGAATGAGAAAATAACCCAGAAGAGTCACGAAAACAAAAACATAGTATTCATGTGGTACGTGCATGCTTGAGACGCCACTGTCAGGGTCCGAAAAGACAAACCAGAAGACGCCAAGTTTAGCACTCTTTGAACTATCGACACTGTGTAGTGATATTTGCTTCGTGAACCGTAGAAATTTCTTAACATTTTTTGAGCGAAAATGCGAAAACTAACTCTCTAAACCAGGTATAGGAACTTAAAGGAATACTTCACTATCATATAGTCTTATAAGCCCAGAACGACTACGACGGAAGGTTAAGGTTTATATTTAATTTAATGTTTCGCAAAAAACAAAAAAAAAAAAAAAAAAAAAATCAACAAGCGAAACGATAATGCATCATATATTATTGAAGTTTTCAAAACAAATATTTAATTTTATCTGTCACGATATCAAACCTGACTTTCTTTTAAAAAGCTTAGTTTTGGGCTCATAAAATGGCTTATGGATGGTCGTTGTTGTTTCACAGCAAAGTGTCTGAGACATTATGTTACGTATGTGCTAAGACATGCAAAACTAAGCTTCTTATGACACACTAATTTACAATTCCACGCCTCATAGTATGCACATTAGTAATAAAAAGGCAAGCTAAATTCCGAAGAAACGAAAACAATACGCGTTACCATTTGAGCAGTTGACATTAGAAGTTACCGTTTCAAAAAGACGGTACAAGGATTCCCATTCGCACGAGTTTCGGAATAGTGACAGACAATGCATGTTCTTATTATTCATATTCAATAAAAATAATACATATTATATCAATATATCATGATCTACGTAGCTACATTAACATACCTGTGTCTATTCTTTTTCTCTCCTGGATGCAATCTTTTTACCAAATACAAATTTAAAATTGACTGTCACAAAACACGTGCCGATGCTGTGAAGAGTCAACTATGAATAAGCCTGTTTATGCTGCCTTATTTCCTGCGTCGCTGAGCGTCGGTGACGTCATCAGTGCTGTCAGCAAGTACTTTCAGAAAATGGCTCAACGACGCCCAGAATTTAGCGAAACTGGAAAAATTTGTAAAATATATATATAATGAAAATCGTTATGTTTATTATTCTAAATCTACTGAACCGCCCGACCTATTTCGATCAAATTTTTAACATGGATGAGGTTCGAGGCTGGGCTGGTTTTACGCTATTCACTTTGATGGTAGAACTGAAGAGAGGAGGTGTGGGTATATAAAAATAAATAAAACTTAATAACTCCTGACCCACTCGACCGATCGTGATCAAATTTTTAACATAGATGAGGGTCAGGCCTGGGATCGTTTCTGTTATTTAAATTTGACGGAGCAACGTAGGGGAGCACAAGGAGGAGGACATATATAAGAATCGTAACTATATATAACACTACATGAGCTGACATATTATTGAGTACTTCCTGTAGGGCTACAATGAATAAATTTGACATGATTGTGGCTTTCCGGAACTAACCCACAGAAAGGTTGCCAAAAGTGAATATTTTTAATTTAGGGGGTCTAAAGCGAGGATGAAGAAATTCCCTATGCTATTTAAATTGGCCTTTTTTGAACCTATAATCTCATGTTTTAGATACTTAGAATTGGAATAAAAACTTGAAATTCAGTATGCTTGTACGTTTTCGTTAGCACTACCAAGTAAACTGTAAAAATAAAAAGATCCAACTTTAAAGTGGTTTTATAGGGAACTGAAAAATCTTTCCCATGTTATTTATATGGAAATGAAAATGAAATGAAATCTTTGAGTTTTACGTCCCACGGTTATGCCGGTTAGGCTAAAGGAGACGGTGATGGTGAGTGATGAATGAAATGGTGGAATGAAGAAAGTGGGAGGAAACGGGAGAACCCCGAGAAAACCCACGCACACGGTGTTTGTCCAACACAAAGTTCACTTGGCGGGGGCTGGGATGTTATTTATATGGAACACCTTTTTACATCCTAAATTATTGAGCACTTCTTGTAGGGTTACAATGACGACATTTCGCATACTTGTAGCCTTTCTGGACCAACCCACAGGAAAATTGCCAAAAGTAAATATTTTTAATATTTACGGGGTCTAAAGAGAGGATGAAGAATTTCCCCATGTTACTTAAATGGGCATTTTTGGACCTATAATCTTAAGTTTTAGGTACTTAGGATTGGAATAAAAATTTGAATTTCGGTTTGCTTGTATGTTTTTGTTATCGTTACCTAAGTGAATCATCAGAAATAAAAATTTCCAAACATGGAGTGGTTTTATAAGGAGCTGAAAAATCTTTCCCATGTTATTTCTATGGGATGTCTTCTACACCCCAAAATGTTTAGGCACTTCCGGCAGGATTAGAATGATGAAATCTGGCATGATGGTAGGAATAACCGATAGAAAAATTTCCAAAAGTGAATATTTTTAATTTTTTAGAGATCTAAAGGGGAATAAAGAAATTCCACTGCCGTAGGCCGAGGAAAGACAGTGTGTGGGGTCGAAGTTCCCGGACGGGCAGATTCAGGAAATACGAAGAGCAAGTCCACGAAATTCACAGTTGATGCAAAGGTCGATAGATAAGAAATGCGAGGCAGTAGGCGGAGTAGACTCGGGGGTCTGAGGGCGAAGCCCTCAGCTAACCAAAGGCTAGTCAATGTATATAAGACTGAAAGTGACTATTTTTTCTAACTTGATAACTCTTGAACTATCCGACTGATCTCAATCAAATTTTCAACATGAATGAGTTTTGGGGGCAGGAATTACTTTAGGCTATTCACTTTGACGATGCAACGTAGAGGAGGGGGAGGGGAGAGAAATTTAAAAATGATCAAAATGACCTATATTAGTGTTGAGTCATTAGTTTTAGGAGTAGCTGAGATTAACATTGATAATTTTGATGCCGTGTGCGCAGCACGGAGGAGGGGAAGGGGGAGCTATATATAATAATGATTTAAAATGACCAATATTATTGTCTAATCCATAGTTTTCAGGTTCATTCAGATGAACAGTAACATTTCCGATCCGGTTTAAATCCAAAATCAGCCCCGCCAATTGGGGGAGGGGGGAAGGAGAGATGATCGAAAATGGCGACTATCAGTATGCAACAAAATTGTTTATTTCAACCCAGAGAATCGGGTAATATATACTAGTATATAGCTACAAAAATTGACAATAAAGTAGACAGAACATTCCATGATTTTGCAGTCTAAAACATATTATAATATTATTCCCAATATTCCGAAATACGATACTTTGACACTTAATTTACACTTCAAACATTTGCAATACACTTTACTCACCTTAGTGTCCAAACTATTAAACATCTCCTGTGTTTTAGCCTCCGTTCCTACTTCTAGCTATAATGTTTTCTATATATGGATTTAGCCCAAGACTAAAAAAAAAAAAAAAAAAAAAAAAAAAAAAAAAAAAAAAAAATTAACCAAAGATGCACTGGAAACATTTGTTTTGAAATTAATTACACGATAACATTAGCTATTGGAAAGAGAATTAGTCAAATATGATGTTGTTGGACAGTAAGTGGTAATATTATTAATAATATACTTAAAATACATTGTTGTGTAGACCAGCGGAAAAATTAGTGAAATGGTTATTCACATTTTATTCTGGGTTTGTTCTTTCATTAAAAGAAGTTTCAATTGAACAACAATTTAGCTGTGAGTAAAGACAGGTAGGCCCGTAACCAGAGGGGGCTAGGGGAGCCTGCCCCCTAAACTTTTGGTGGCCCCTTCAGACCTCATCACCAAAAACTCAATTTACATATGTGTAAGAGAATTTTTAATTACTTGCCACCCCCGTAACTTATCCATGACCCTCCGAACCGCTGTTGCTGGTTGCGGGCATGAAGACAGGTGTAGAATTTGGTAATAAGTAATGCAGAATTGAGCAAAATTATGCCTAATACGTGCAGCTTGATTAAGTTTTTACTCATTCATCGGTATGTTTGCTGACCATCTTTAGCCACAAAATGAATGAATTGCCAAAACTAAAAGTGCCGTTGCGAAATGGCGGTTAATTGAACATTGTTGTTAACTCTACGCCGAATGAAATTCTCTCAGTTGCAGTACCTAAAATCTAACATGATACAAGATAGTTGAAAAAATCCAATAGAGGGAGGAAAGACAACATATGATATATCACTCGTACAAATGGCAAGTACAATCACTTCGAAAATATGATATTCCTTCATGTAAGGCTGTGTAAAACACTAGCTATGCGATAGGATTTTACTATACAATAACAGTCATATTTCTTTCCAAAATGTTATGGAAACTATTTATTTCATACAGTTTAAAATTCGGTCAGTGTTTGTTAATATTAATATTGCATGCTCAGTTTTACTTTTTCTTGCTAAGGTAATATTACAGGAGCGTCATTTCAGATTTTGCTTGGGGGGGGGGCAAGACCCCTTGATATAAGTAAAATTTCGCGTTTTTCACTGATTTACTTCTATTTTATTGGCAAAGTCTATATAAATCTCAAACTCAGGGGGGGCAATTGCCCATCCCTGCCCCCCCTAAATGACGCCCCTGTAATATTAGAGCGCGCTAATTAAAAATTAATTTCCTTGCATTTAAAAGCGGTTTGAATTTTGGCCTACATTTTACAACAGCGCAGAACAGCAGATAGGAGATTAACCAGATAGGTTTCTTTCATTCTCTACCCCCCGCTAGATCACTTGCGTGAACTTCGGTTTGTTCCCGGAGATAAAGAAACCGATGGAATGCAGACTGACAGCAGATAAGAGCAAATTCCTTTTTGTCTCTCTTCATAATGTTCCTTTCTGTTCTCCCTAATTTCTGTTCAGCCTAATGACCCTCTAACACTTTGTAACCCAATATTTATCTAATCTTTCCTTTAGGCAGAACAGGAATTCTTGTTCTGCCTAATTCATGTTCTGCCTAATTCTAGCAAAAGGGATATTTAGTTTTGAGGGAAATTTATTAGTACCTATTTTCCTTTGATTACCAAATACCATTCCAGAACTCTTTGAATTAAATTCTCTGAAATAAGAATACATATGAGCGGCTCGGGAGTAAATCGCGATAACCCACATTCTGCTCGAAATTTAGTAATCAGAGATCCTTGTTCTGCATGACATTCTGGTGGTGGCGAATGGTACAAGAAATGCAGTCAGGTGACGGAAGTTGGCAGAAATGCATGGGCTAATTCATATAACCCACATCATCCTGACGTCAAAATGGCGGAAAGGGTTGTGTCGCAAGCTGCATCCAGTGATGTTTCAGAAAACATGGAAGCACATTCTTCGAAAATGGACTTCAGTTACGACAGTAACGTTGTTTCGGATTATATACCCGATGAAAGTAGCTTACCTGAGGAGAATGTTGGGAGCCAGATAAGTAATTATGAATATTGTAAACAATAAATCTGAGCTGAATGCTTGTATCTGTTGGTTGTCAGCTTTTACTTGCACACCATATTGGTACGAACGGAAAGTTGTACTGTGTCGTCGATAGAGGAGTGGCATTGATGAAACAAATGTTATGAACAAAGAAAAAGCCAATATAAACGACTATGTATATACAAGTGATATTTATGAGATACATAGTATTTCTCCAGAAACGACTTTTTGCGTTGTCGTGTTTTCCATGCCCAATCTAAGTAAGCAAATTTCAGGACGTGCAAGACTGATTGCAATGGGCAACGGCGCCGACTTATTTGTATCTTTGTGGGGGAAGATTCAGATGTAGAAGGCATATATGATGATTTTAAGACAAATTGAATTCAACTTATGCCAAATATGGTATATTCATAAATAAAATGAAGGAAGCAAGTAAAAGCTGACAACCTTTGCTGATCAGTACAAAAGCTGACAAGCTTTGAGAACCGGGCGCCCTTTGCAATGGGTGCCTCCCTTCTGTACTGAATTCTATAAACAACTTATATTTGACAATATGAACATGATGCCTTTCTCGTTGATTCTGTTTAAATATTCTTTTCAGGCAATGTTGTGCAGTGTATTTCTATTCACGTAAAACACGATAACCAACATTTTGAACGCTGATAATTCTATAAAACTGTATTTCTCAACAATAATGTGCTCTGAATTATGTCGGTAGCAGTACCGATTCTGAAGAGAAAATATCAAAATTTCATAACTTTGTATTTGTGTGTAATATTTTCATTGGGTTTTCTGTAAAGATTATCACAAAATTTCGTTTCCGTTTTTCTCGATTTCAACCCTGTGTGGGTTATCACCTTTTACTGCCGAACCGCTCATATAATGTAATTCATTAAGAAAAGAACAAGTCACTCAGTCATGCATATAAAATTTGCTTCCCATAAGCTATATCTTTAGCATAATCCTCCTGTGGAAAATCAGCATCGAAACTGTTCATTGTAACATAAGTTTTGCAGTAGAAACAATTTTAATGAGTCGTACCCTATGGTGCAGAACCTAGAGTGTGCTATGAGTGTAAGATCAAAAATCTAGACTTTTTTTGCTTTCTGTCAAATGCTAGTATATTATTGTATACCAACTCATATTCTATAAGATTTTTTTCTCATGACTTGTTTCTCTTCTTTTATTCATTTTATGACCATTAAGTATAAAACTATAACATAAGAAAACTTTTTCTTATGTATACCTCTACCAACGAAAAGGTAAATTCTATTAGAAATTGAAACCAAATTTGCATGTCATTTACTGTGGAAAATTTACGTAGCTTTTGGCAGCTAGTAAGGACAACTGAATCTGAGGCCTGTAATGCCTCCTTATTTGAAATAAGCAACTTAGGTTTCAATATGGAAAAATGATTGGCCAATTACAATCAAAAATTAGTTGACATCTTGTTCTGGTCAATCAAAAGCAAATACTTTTTGCCTTTTAGAGCTATTTCGGTTAGCAAACTGAATGTCAACGAATTCTTGCTTGTAATAGGCCAGATATTCCTCCACATTTTAAATTAGAACTGTTCTATAAATTACGTTGAATTCTCTAATGGCTTTGCACTAAGACATGTATATCATATTTGCTCTGAATTCCAAATAAAATTTACTATCTTTGTTGTTGGTAAGGTAAGGAAAATATTAATAGCCCATTGTAGGTACTCCACCATAGTGTATGACTTCATAGAAATGCTTTTACTTGAAAGCTAATGTTACAACGAACAGTTTAGTGAGTGATTTGCCATGAAACTTAAACCACTATACATATTACGATGGGTCAAGACAAAAGCATTTCTTCAGGTTCGATACTCCACTCCTTGAAAATAACCTTCCACAGAAATACAGTCCATATTACAAAAAAGTACAATCAACTTGTGGAATTCAGAAATAATCGAATTTGATCAAATCAAATCTAACAGTTCCACATGGCGCAAATAACGTGTCTATTTAAATAACTTTTGTATACAATCATCAATAGCCGCATCTGAAGCGGCTGAACTGCGATGTTCTCCATGGCCTTAAATGACGCTTAACTGTACACTACGAAAGACGCGTCAGCAGTAAAAGATAAAAATAAATGACAAATGAAAAATGGCAAACGGGAAAAAAATGCAAAGTTAAAAGAGACTAATTATCAAAATAGACATTCAACATAGACCTCCATAAAAGAGACTCTGAATAAATTATGTTATGTACGTAGTAATGTCAATCATTGTCAATAATTTGGAGTGGGATACGGCTGTTTCGGTATAAAACGTTTCCATGTAGGACATTTCCATATACATACGTTTATGTGTGAATGTGATTCGGTATAAAATTTCCAATCTGTACAGCGAAACTTACAGTCTTTCTAATGAAAGTTTTTTTCAATAGGAATAAGTCAACGTAAAGTAAGTTATTCAGTAGAAAGAAATACATTCATGAAAAAGTAAAATAATTAAAATAAAAATTAAATGTTACCATGAAATGTTAGTAGGGTAAACCATACAGTGATTGGCACCCAGATAGTAATTGGCACTTTTCCAGTTAATATTCAAATAATAAGAAAACAAATCAGTTTTCTGAATGTATTCACTAACGGATGGTAGCACTAGTCATTGCTTCTATATTATGTAAACTTTCTTTGCTGTTATTTGGTATTAGGGTGAAATGGTTTATGGAATAAGTGGAAATATTTTCCTAAAATTAAATATGGTCTTAATTCTTATCAATTTATTAAGAGTGTTTAAAGAATATCTAGCATCTTTCCGACTTAATAAATGTTTGTTACTTTCTGGTTTATTGGCACTGTATATCAGAAACTATCAAAATTTGTTCTTTTCTTCAAGCAACATTGTAATCCATCTCTCCATTGTTGCAAAAATAGGGGTTCCAATCACTGTATGAAGAAGTATTTGCCTGGATAGTAATTGGCATACCCCTGCCAATAATTCTCAAATTAATAATTTGTATATGATTATGATATAAGGCTTTTAAAAACTTTCAATTACGGAAAATACAAATGTACTAAATTCTCGTATTCCTACATTAACTCTTTCTTATTAATGGCACCACTGCCAATTACTGTATATTGTAGTGCCGATCACGGTAATTCAAAAATAAACAAATTGAAAATAAGTTGATCACTTGAGTCTTATTTTCGATCGCGTGAATCAGAAGTCATGGCATATTAGTATAGTTTTATACAACACTAGACCAAGCGCAAGAATCTCATTATGAAATTATTATTTCTAAAGATTTTAAAGTGAATCGCATATAAGTAAACTGGTGCGTAGTCTTTAAGACTATTTGTAGGCAAACGCTGCTTACAAATGGTAGTGATTTTTATTTACATGACTTCCCAAATAGAGTGCCCCATGAAACAGAAATTTTAAGAAGTTGCGCTTTGCCTATTGATGCAAAATACTGTCCTTTTTTTTTTTCAATTGAATCATTGAGTTTGAAAACCTGCCATCCCAATCGAAATAAGTCTTCCCAGGATATGGCATGCTTTCAAACAAAATAAAAATTTCAATTCTCAATATTTTCTACAACCAGTGGGAGGAGATGACTTCTTTTCAGCGTAAGTGGTGTTCCCGCATCAGATGAGGTGGAACATGCAAGAATCTCAATTTTGTCAAAACGTGGAGATGATTGGTCTTCTAACTCATCGATTTCTGGTTATGGCGGCACGTTGTGGTAATGTTAATTTTTATTTCTCGTACTGGAGTAGCTTCTGTTGGTTAGAGACCTAGCACAATATTACAATATGTGAAGAATTCGAACTCTTAAATATTATAAGCAAGGACAGTATGCTCTCCAAGCAGTTTCAGAAGGCATTGGAATCAAAACATCCTCAAAGATGTACGGTGTACCAAGATCTACACTCTAATTCCGTTTTTAAAAATCCTAGTTGCAAGATGACTTCGGTCCTACTCCAGTATTGCAAAAAGAAGAATCTATATAAGTAAAAAGGATACAGGGAGTGTTCTAACTCAAACGAATGAAAAAATGTGTATGAAATTAATGCTAAAGATTCAATAACAGTAGTTTAACGCTAATGGCGATACAAGTCCACCAATGATAGTGAATCATTATGTCCGTATTCCAAAAGATGTGGCAAAGTCTGTTCCAAAGGGATGGGGGGGGGGGGCGTTGGACATAGTACCAACGGTTGGGTGAAACGTGAGATGTTCTACGAATGCGTTCTAATGCATTGTACCCTTACCTGAAACAACAAAATGTTAAATTTCCAATCATTTACTTTGTTGGTGGACTAACGTACCAGTTGAGTCAGCTATGCTGTGAGCTAGAAATATAACTTATTGTTTTGTATCCAAATGCTACTCGAATACGTCAAACAGCAAATGTTGCAGCATTTCGACCAATATAGTAGGAGTGAAGAAAAGTGGTTCGTAATTGGAGGCATAACATTCCGATGAAATGTGAATATGCTGACTTTTGCATCTCCTCTTAAAGAAGTAGTGGATAATTATATTTCCCTTGAAAGCTTTCTCTCCTTCGACTTGTTTCCTTTGACCCAAATAATATGGACTATGGTAAATGCATTGGGAACATATTTACGACCTCACCAATGTTTGCTCAATTCTTGTGCAGAAACAAACAAAATTATTGTCTTAACAGCTGAGCAGTTCTCAGATATTGTAGGAGAAGATGTATTGCAATAGTTGGAAAACTAAAACGGAGAAGGACTTGGAAACGAACCGTAGTGTGGAAATGTCAGCCGTATATTGTTTGTGGAGACATTTCAAAACATTTACACAAGGCAGTAATCCAGATTCATTACGGAACGGAATTAATGCAAATGTTTTTCAACATTCTCTAGCAGAGGACCCGTCAATCAATTAAACAGAAGAAACATCAGTTGCCGCCATATACGAAGAAGAAGCAAACGTAGATACACGTGATTAAAATAACTCCAACAATGTTAGACCATCATTATTTTCTGGGAGTGCAAATGCAGAGTTATTTTAGAATGAAGTCACTGCATCCTTTTGGAAAGTGCTGAGATGAATAATGGTTCAAGCAGATAGTTGAAAACTGGCAATTTAAATTTCGCGTCATTTGCTGATCATCTGCATTTTCCAGAGACACCTAGTGCAATATTGACCGCCTACCGTGTGTTGTCACTTCAGGGAAATACCAAGAAATGATGATAAGAGAGAAAGAAACCCGGAAGGAGCAAACTGAAGAAGAAAAAGCTAAGCGGAAAAGAACGAGAGAGGGGTCCAAGGCAGAAAATAATAAGAAAATGGCAGCTAAAATAAGATACAAAGATTGTACAGCCACAAATGAATCGAAAGATTGTACAGCCACAGAGAAAAACCAGAAATAGGTGAGAGTAATGCCAGAACCGGAAGCATATCTCCTCAGAATTCAACACAGGAGCAAGCTGTAAAGAGAAATTTGTTATTGTTTCAAATTGATGTTTACCTAATCTGAGCGAAATATTATGTTTACTCATTTTACGAATATGAACTGAAAGCACATAGTTAATGCTTTCTTAATGTCAATACCAATAAAAGCTAGAAATTTTACTAGAAATGTAATACAAGTATAATTGTTTATAACATGTATTAGTGGAAGTGTCAAATCAAAAGGAAGAACCAAGACTTTGTTGAAGTTTAAGGGGGCAGGACGACGAAACCCAAATCGAGGTACATGCATCGGGAATTCGAGTCGTTTGTAGATGTTTCGCACCTCCCAATATGTAAGTTCTTAAATGTTCTTATAAGAGAGGAATCTCTACGTACGATTCAAATGGAAGGAATAACTGGTGGACAAACAAAAGATATGCCGGCGTTACAAAGAGGCTGAGCAACATTTGTACAAATATAAACTTAATGATATAATTACTTTCTTAAAGGAAGTTGCAAACAATTTTAAATTCTAAATTTGATGATTATGAGGAAATTGATTTTCTTGAACAGAATTCTCATGAGGCAGGCATATACACAGGAATTTTTTGGGAGGGTTTAAATGCAACATGAGGATAAATTATATTACAATTTGTAAAATTTCCCTAAAATTAACCCAAATTCACAGAAAAGTTAGGATTTCCGCGGACACCACCAGGACCCTCCCTTCCTGTGATTTAGTCTGAACGTGTATTTTTCAGCAATGTTGTGAAATAGAATTATTTGTTGACGATGAATACTTTGAAATAAATTTCAACTAAATTTCAGCATTCTGTTATATTCTGTTGAGTATTTTGTTCAATATTCTGTTGTAAGTTGAATCCATTATCATGAACACATTTCATTCTATCATGAATGCACTATAATATCATTCTATAATTGTCTGAACAATATTTGTACCAGTTTACTCTATTACACTGTCAATACATTACTGCACTTTGAGTATAAGATCACAAAATTCTAAATACTTTTTTATTTTAAAGAAATCAATTTTACTTTATGTTTTCTGTGTGCTAATTCTCGCTTTTTCTTCAGTACAAGGTACTTTTCTACACCAATACATCCCTTACAGTCAAATGTCCTCACACCGAAACGTCTTAGACCTATTTGGAGTATGTTGTTATAGAATTGATATGTATGAGCAAAAAAAAAAAAAAAAAAATCAACGTACATTGCTGAAGTACTAATGTGATATACAACGCGTAAAGTATCCAGAAACCAACACATATTCATTCAAGACTGTAGCCAGCAGCTTTTTCTATGGACATATGACTCAATGTGTCAATAACGAAGAAAGAAGAATGTATATTTCAACTCTGAGTAACCTGATAAATAGCTATTGCTAAACTGTTAAGAAAACCAACTTACATCAAAGAAAACAAACAAATAAAAATATTTCTGCAAATTCCATTTCAATATCGAAACCAGACATTCCACAAACCGGATATAAGGATTTGTTTACATTTTCTAATTATGGCCAATCTCAAACAAGCATTTGTTTACATATTTCAGATGGGAGATTATTTTACCATTCAGAGGTATATTTTTCTTCTCAATGGTTAAATACTAGATATTATAACACTTAAATTCCACATAACTGAAGAGTTTTTATAAAGGTAACCAAGAAAGCTTTGTCGCATTCGATGGACTTCTGTGTTCAATTGTCCCTCACGCCGTGAGATGAACACGAATGGAGATAAGGTGAAGGTTGGTTGTTGGTGTGAGTACGTCCAACATAGTGCCTGGTTGTAGCAGTTCAGTGACTCCGTGAACTTGCATAATGATACAGAGGAACATGGAACCTCCACAGAGCGTGATAAGAGCGTGTATATTGTATCAGTTAAAACTGGGGTCAAACGCCGCATTAGCGACGTGGCGTGACTGCGCAGGCGAGGGTGACATGACTGCATAGGCGGTGCGCGGTGCTTTAACAAGTTTAAGAGCGATAACGAAACACTCGAAGCCGCACCACGTGCCGGAAGACGAACACTTGTACAAAATGAATATCTTCAGGCAGCAATTGAGGTGAAGAGTGGCCAAACATGTGAGAAACTGTCTCTACAATTCCGTGTGAGTGGAAAAACCACTCGGCAGCACCTCCATCAACTTGGGAAGCACAAGTTGGGTGGATGGGTCCCAAATGATTTGGCTCCGGGCCAGAAAGCAACCCGAGCATATACCTGTGTTCCTTTGCTGTCTCGTCTGTGAAAGAAGCCATTTCTGGACAGGATGTTGCCATGTAATGAGACGTGGATCCTGTACGAAGCTTCACGACGCCGTTGTCATTGATTAGCACCCCATGAACTGGTTTCAAAACAGCTGAAACCAGCACTGCAACAGAAGAATGTAATCCTGTGTTTGTTGGACAGGCATCGCGGCATCGTGCATCAGGAACTGGTATCGACGGGTCAGAGCATCAATGCTGCTGTGTACTTTCAGCAGTTGAGCCGTGTTCAAAAAAAAAAAAAAAAAAAAATAAAAACCCTGGAACCATCACTTCAGAATCGCAAAATGGTCTCCCTGTTGCAGGAGAACGCAGAGCTCCATGTGGCTAGAATGACCCGGGACACCAATGGATGGTAAGCACTATCGCATCCACCATATTCCCAGAATATTGCACCGTCCGATTATCACCTGTTCCATTACATAGACAACCATCTTAGAGGACCTCGGTTGAAACTACTAGTAGAGGTTTAAAATGCAATTTATACTTTCTTCCCTTTACGGCCCACCAAATCCTACTGCGATGGAATCCATGATCTTTCAGAACGTTGGCAGAAGATTGTCTATGCTGATGGGGACTATTTTTGATCTTCCTTTTACGTCTTAGGTGGTATATCGATGTTCGAAGTTGGTGGGTAAAAAAGCGACAGAACTTTCTTTGTTACCTTTATACAGGGTGTCCTATTAATGAGTACAAAAACTTAAGGGTAGATAGCTGATGTCAAACCAGGAAAAAAGTTCTTTCACAATATGGCCAAAAGTCCATAGTTTGGGAAATATAGGGTATCGAAAGTGTAGAAAAATGCACTTTAGAGATCTTTATCTTCACTATCCCAAACGATAGAGACAAGGCGGTAGGGTCAAGTCAAAGACATCGAATGTGCTCTATTCAAAAATGCTTATACCACAATCTTGAAACCCGTGCTCAAGGGATTCCCCAAAGGAAGTGGAGAATCCTCGTCAATTCTCTTGAAAGAGAGATCTAAATTAGCGTGGTTCGAAGACTATAAAAACATCAAACAGTAATTCGTTGTCGGCAATGTGGTATCTTCGACGAATTCAACATGGCGCGGGAGTTTTGTAATTAGCTATGTGGGGTTGCGTAACTGTAGCATCAGTAAGATGTAAAAACATATGCTTTAGTTGCCATAAGTGAGAGAGGCGGGAAATTAAAGGTGAATAGCAGCAGCACAGTGTGTGTATACCTTTAATAGGAAGTGGCTTGGGAACATGAATGAAAGAAGAGTGTCGTAACCGAAAACATAGGGAATATTAGAAACTACTAAAAAACATGCACATGAACACCGTAGTAAAAACATAAATGATAAGAAATGTGTATCCAGTATGTTGCAAAATAAACAAAATAAATAGGGATAGATTATATCTGCATTGTACTCACCATAAGCAGGTTTTATTTGCCAAATTGCTGCTCCATGTTTCCAATATCCGCCTTAGTAATCACTGTGTACTCGAGGTATGTTGTGAATACGCCCTCTACCAACTCGCTCACAGGCATGAGCACGCCGCAGGACGAACATTATAGAGTACTTCGGATGTATCACGAATCGACTCGAAAGTACCTGGATACGTTGTTTCAGAACGTCTGTATCATGAATTTCCCTTGCGTACACTACCTCCTTAACATGTCCCCACAAATAAAAATCCAATCAATTTAAATCGGGTGAACGAACGGACCATGCATATCGACTATCCCTTTCTATCCATCTGTTTGGCAACGCAACATCAAGATGTTCTCGAACTTGGCTCTGAAAATGAGGAGGAGCTCTATCGTTTATGGACTACATGGAACGCCTTGCTTCCAGAGGTATATCCTCTAGAAGTTGTGGAAGCTCATGGTGTAGAAAATTGAGATACAGCTCGCCAATTAAACGCCCTGGGAAGAAATATGGCCCTAAAAGTTGGTTTTCGATTACGCCTGCCCACACGTTTACGCTAAATTGTTTCTGGTGGGGGCCTACGAAAATTTGATGCGGATTTTACTTGGACCAGAAATGGCGATTGTGTAGGTTTACGTGGCCATCTCTCGTATAGCCAGCTTTATTTGTGAAAATAATGAAAAATGGAAACATTGGGTTGTGCGTGCACTTCCTCAGTATCCACCGACAAATTTTCGTAGTGGGGAATAGTTTCTCATTTCAATAGCATGTACACGTTGTAAGTGCCATGGATATAACAGCTGTTCACGAAACAAACGCAAAAAAAAATATTGTGGGACATGCCTTCTACTGTAGCTGCTTGACGTGTGCTGATTTCTGGCTGTCGTGCTATTTGGTTAGGACTACTTTCCTCGTCGGTAGGTAGAAGCACTTCACGTGGTCTTCCACGATCCGCTTTTCAACGGAAACTAACTTATTTCCCTGTGACATCTATCAACGGAAACAAATGTCTGATCACTTGGAACTCGACGATTTGGGAACGTCCCACGGTAAAAGCGTTGTGCTGCCAACGAGTTACCTTTAGCACGTCCATAAATTAGGTGTGTAACGGCTAGCTCACTAAACGAGTACTGATTCCTGTTGTAGCACTGAATACGTCACTACCCTTTCGTTCGAATCACAAAATTTTAATAGTACACCACTCACATAGTAAAAACCACAACATTGCATTGTAGTCGGGCCAAAATATTACTTATTATAGGAACACATGATTCAGTTAGTGTCAGGCTCATTTTATGTTTCGTGTAGTTAAAGATATCCTGTTTCACTCAAGTCTTACACACATACAGAGCTTCTGTTCTAGGCGCGTGTAACAGAACTATACGACGATTACAATCTGTTTCTTTCAGAACAAATTCTGACACCTCGGCTTCCTTGTAAGTTGTACGTCAGAGGTTAACTGTTTGTGTACTTGAATCCAACAAAAGTGGAAAGAGATCTAAGGCACTATCCCTATTAAACACAACTTCACATTTGTGAGACTCCCGTGTGGTTGAGTATTAGTATGTGTGATTAGAAGATTCACGTCACTAGACTTCCAATCACAGAGCCCTCTATTCGTATCTTGTCTGGAACAGACGCTCTCTGTGTGTGTATAAAGTTGTGTGTAATGGTAGTAAGCCAGAAAAGCTGTGGTTATTATTATTATTATTATTATTATTATTATTATTATTATTATTATTATTATTATTAGCTAACTAAGTAACTATCTAACTCTATGGCCTATGGAGCCCGGAGGTTAAATGCCGCGTTTACAAAAGCTTCCCACTGACTTCTATTCTTAGCTAATTGCATCTAGTTTCTACTTTGTATTCCTATCTCTGCGAGATCCATCTTAATATTGTTTTCCCATCTGCGCCTAGGTCTTCCTAATGGTCGTTTTCCGATGGGTCTTCCAGTCAAGATTTTGAAAGCGTTTCTGCTTTCTTCCATTCTAGCTACATGACCTGCCCACCTAAGCCTCCTAGACTTGACGACCCTAACAATGTTAGGCAAACCGTATAAATTAAGTAGTTCCTCGTTACGAAGTTTCCCATTCTCCCCATTCTATTCCCCATTCTCGTTCCTCTTGGGTCCGAATTATTATTATTATTATCATTATCGTTATTATTATTATTATTATTATTATTATTATTATTATTATTATTATTATTATTATTATTATTATTATTATTATTATTACTATTATTATTATTATTATTATTATTATTTCACAATTTCGTTAGTTTCGTTGCCTTTCCCAGCAAGTTTTTTTTTTCCAGTACCACCTATAAATACATTCCAAGCAAATGAGTGTTTCAGGAAAGATGCTCTCATATCATTGCTTGCTTTTCTTGTTTTTCCTTCTTCGAACGAAATCATTGGTATTTCGGTGACACTATCTTCTGGGTTGAATGGACGATTTGTCTCTCTGCATACGAAGAAAGCAAGCTTCCTTTTTTATTTCCACCCACCCATTAATTACAACAACCACAGTTTAACGTTATTTTGGTTCCTCTGTACAACAGCCGACCTGCGGGCCATATGCTATAACGAGATACTTTGTATCGTTTAATAATTACCTGTACCTTGGGCAGAAAGTGCTCATACTCAAGCACTATACTTGATATAATGTTAATTTAAAATAACAAAAGAAGAATGTTTTTAATATATGTAAGAAATATACATTATTGTATAATTAGTTGCTATGTAGTTGTTTATAGTTACCTAACAAACATGTACGATTGGAAGACAGTCTATGTGCATATTCGTTCATAGAGAATCAACGAATAAAACTGTTTAATACGTATCACCGTTTTGTAATTTCAGTATAAAAGGTGAGAATACAAGTAAATGTACTCACAGAAGATATTTTGAGGTGTGAATAATTACTACCACAAAAACTTGACTTAAATTATTAGCCGAACCAGGTTAACGATTACCTTTGGTAAGCACGTTATAAAAATTTTGGTTTACCTCACCCGGAACTTGTAAATTCAATTCCCGAAGTTAAGTAAGGGTGAATTTACTTCTGCAAAAAAGTTAATGACTACGAACTTGACAAGACTGAGAAGTGGTAGAATAATCTCAAGAAATATGAACGGGGAAACAATGGAAAAAGAAATCAGTGATAGTGATAACGGTGAACAAAATGCAGCACCAGGAATGTCACTAGAAGACCGAATCTTACTACTCTTACAACGGCAAGAACAAAGCCGAAAAGAAGATATGGAACGGCAAGAACAAAGCCGAAAAGAAGATATGGAAGCCATAAAGCAGACGATGGAGCAGAAGTCAGATGAGACGAAACAATTTATTCTTCAGGCGATGAATGACACCACCTCGCAGTTTGACGAAAAGTTAAAAAGAATATCTGAGGATTGTCAAGATAGTCACAGCCATCTAATCCAAGAAGTCAGTGGTGTAAAAAGGGATTTAGAAGCAATAGAATCTTCTGTACGTCAACAAAAAATCCAGGTTACGGATAACTCTAATCAGATACGTGCGAACACGCAGTTGATAGCTATCTTACAAGAGGAAATTAAGACACTACAGATCAAGGACAACACGTACCCCAACAACACGATTAATGATCGTGTGGAATTCCCTTGTTCGCCAGAGATGACCTCGCCTTCACCCGTATCTGATGAGGACATTATTTTGGAAGAAAATCGTCCGAGGAGTTCAGATGGGCGGAAAAGAGACGGTGTAACTACACATCACGCCATAGATAGGAATTGTCACTCAAGAAGAACACGGAATGATAAAAGGAAGGTAAAGTTAAGCGTAAAGATGAGTGAAATACGTGCCATGAGTAAGTTCAGTGGTAAGTGTAATGAGAATGCTACTTCTTTCCTAGAAAAATTTCAGGACGAGTGTAATATAATGTGTATAGATAGATCACAATATATGAAATTAATCCCTCATTTATTACTCCCACCATGTTCTTTATGGTTTAAAGCAGTACGAGATCACGTTAGTACGTATGAGGAGTTTAAAGCAGCGCTAATCGCAAATTATGAAAATGACTTTTTGCTTGCAAATAGAGATGCCACGATTAGAAACCAGCATTTCAATCCTCGTTTGCACAAATCCGTTGTCGAGTTTGTTGTAAATACATACAATGAATTAAAAGTCGTAAATCCATTGCAATCAGAATCTAGAATCATAGCATCAATTCGAAATTTGTTACCGTTCAAGTTACAACAGATCCTGTTTTCTACACAGTGTATGAGTTTCAACCACTTATTAATGCTTGTTCAATGTTATGAAACTCAATACCATGCTCTGAATCAACAAGCAGGAGTAGGTAAAAGTAAAAATAATTCAGATCATTTAGTACCTGTTCGGAATCTAAATATTCGTAGTGTGAACGATACGGAGCACAACATAAACCGAGTAAATTCAAGCAACCAGAACGAGCAAAATAGGCAAAGCTATGTAGGGAATCCGCCTAACCTAATGAGTCGTGGCAATCCTTATGTAAGACCATATACTCAAAATAGGTTTAAAAATAGACGAAATAAATGGCGAAATTCCAGGAATACAGCAAACTACGTGGATAGACGTAATTGGAGGTCAAGAGATGGCGCTTCGCATCAAAATCCAGATATTGATGCAACTCCTGTACAGAACAGTAATACGGGGCATAATCATGATTGTGCAGTACAATGTACTTTATTAGAATCATATGCAAATACGAATTTAAGCTGACTACAATTGATGAAGTAACGGTTAAACCCATATCAGCTATAGATTTTCATGAACATTTATTTTATTTTTATTCAATTTAATTTTCTTTAATTCTCATTAACCAATGATAATTTTCAAATGATTTTAATTCTCTCTTGTTAATGTGAAGAATTATAATTCGATTTGTAATTGATTAAAAGCAAAGGTTATTTATATTATATGGATTTGTGTTGAGAATTTGTTGTCAAAGATTATGTTATGAATAAGGTTCATTCTATTAAGCTATTTATCCGACGACTGTCTTTATGCGCTACCTTACATATTACTCGAATAAGATTCTTCTATATTCTGACGCTTTATTGATACAATGTATATTTTAAAACATCATCTAATGTAGTTATTATATAATGCGCCCTGGAAAGATCAAACATTTTTTCCTTTACATCACCGTTTGTAATAATGATTGAAACTGTTAATCATTGAGATTTATGTTTTAAAAAGTAATTTGCCTTTTACCGATTTTGACTTCGCACCCTTCATTGATTAGATTATTAAGCGACGACGTTTTTATAATAAAAGATAAATGATAATGGAAGGAAAGATTTATTATAAATGTATTTATATATATGAAGCTTAATGAAGATATATACGAGGGGCGATCAAAATGTAAAGGACATAAGTAATGTAATACCATTATTGTAAACGGACCAGAGGTTCTTAAATATAAAAGCCAAGCTCGCTTGTAACTTTTATATTCAGTCCCATCGTCGGGCGACATTTTTATATAACGAGATACTTTGTATCGTTTAATAATTACCTGTACCTTGGGCAGAAAGTGCTCATACTCAAGCACTATACTTGATATAATGTTAATTTAAAATAACAAAAGAAGAATGTTTTTAATATATGTAAGAAATATACATTATTGTATAATTAGTTGCTATGTAGTTGTTTATAGTTACCTAACAAACATGTACGATTGGAAGACAGTCTATGTGCATATTCGTTCATAGAGAATCAACGAATAAAACTGTTTAATACGTATCACCGTTTTGTAATTTCAGTATAAAAGGTGAGAATACAAGTAAATGTACTCACAGAAGATATTTTGAGGTGTGAATAATTACTACCACAAAAACTTGACTTAAATTATTAGCCGAACCAGGTTAACGATTACCTTGAGTGAATCGTTGTAATGCGGCCCGCCTAACCCTGTCTTCCGGCCCGCTGGTCAGTTATTGAAAACAATAATTATTATATTTTTTTTCTTTTTTACAAAAGCTGTTAAGAGTGAAATAGAAATTTTCCCTCGATCTCACAGTGGGAAACGTGGTAACGCCCTGAAGAGAAGCACTTTGCAAGCGCAGTTACTTGGAGAAAATTTCCCTTGGTATAAGGATTGCTAGATGTACCAAAAAAGTTGTAAATGCATTATTCTGCTCCTCTTTAGTGAATAAATATTTTTGTTACTATTATAAAAGTTGTTTTGTGTTATTCTGATGTAAATTACGATGAACATGTTCCATCATTTAATAATATACTATTCAATTGTCGTAAAAATGATATACTTACAGCGAGGCTCGCGACGCCAGTTAGTGCTCTGTGATTGGCCCGCCCACTGCTCCAAGTTGCACACCCCTGCTGTACAACTTGCATGGTAGTTCGTATGCACTTTTTGTCATGTGCATGTTCTTTTTAGTAGTTTCTCATATCCCTAATGTTTTCGGATACTGCAAACTCTTTTCATTCTTGTTCCCACGCGAAATTAGGGGTGTTCGATAAGGCTGAAGACCTATCGAACTTCGGGAGTGAAAATTTATCGAGTTGTCATCGGTTACTCGAAACCGTTCGAGTATCTTAAGTTTCGAGTATTATCGAAATTTCGAGTACTATCGAAGTTTCGAGCATTATCGAAATTTCGAGTATTATCGAAGTTTCGGGTATTATCAAAATTTCGAGTATTATTATGAACATTTCGAGTATTATCGAAGTTTCGGATATTATCAACATTTCGAGTATTATCGAAGTTTCGGGTATTATCGATATTTCGAGTATTATCGAAGTTTCGGGTATTATCAAAAGTAGTGATGAACAGTTCGGTTCCTTCACCTCTCCAATGATTTCTTCTTGCAGCCAAACTAGTCAATCAACTTTTTTCACCAGATAAGTTATTGCAAAGTTGTATTTGTCGAAATCATATGTAAAATTATTTTTCTGCCTGCCCCGTTATTGGCGCAATCGGCAAAGTGACTATTAGTAGACTAACGTTGTCTTGGATTCCAATTCCATTCGGGTGATGAATGTTTTGTCTCTTTTTCTCTCTTCTGACAGACTGCTCATACCTTGTACAGATCTGTGGGGGAAGTTATACTACATTGCTAAGGAGAGAAGTTATAAAATGAACACTCTGCATATATGTAATACATATTATATACAACTATGATAACCTCGAATACATCGTTTCTTTCGAACACTCCGATAATCCCGGACTTTTCTAAATATTCAAGCGACTCGACAAATGCGATCATATTGATATATTTCTGTATTTGCTGCTTTCAAACAATTCGAGATTCTCGAACAGTTCGAGTGTCTCTAAGTTGTCTAATGTTTCTTACATTTCGAGTGCCTCGAACACTTCGAGAGTCTCGAACATTTCGGGAGTATTGTTCATTTCGAGAGTCTCGAACATTTCGGGAGTCTTGAACATTTCGAGAGTCTCGATCATTTCGAGTCTCAAACATTTCAGGAGTCTCCAAAGTTCGATAATTCGATAAAATTAAAATTCTTTATCGATGAAACGGGGATGCGGACAAAATGTCGCGGCCGAAACATCGCCGCCCAAAATCTCGCCGGCCAAAACCTCGCGGGACAAAATCTCGCCGGGCCAAAACCTCGCGTGGCCGAAACCTCGCCGCCCAAAACCTCGCGGGACAAAATCTCGCCGGGCCAAAACCTCGCGTGTCCAAAACCTCGCCGCCCAAAACCTCGCCGCCCAAAACCTCGCGTGGCCAAAACCTCGCCGCCCAAAACCTCGCCGCCCAAAACATCGCGTGGCCAAAACATCGCCGCGAATGAAACTTTTCTTTAAAATTTACCCAATGAGTTTCTTAATATGCAATTCCACATTACAAATAATAATAATAATAATAATAATAATAATAATAATAATAATAAGAAGAAGAAGAAGAAGAAGAAGAAGAAGAAGAAGAAGAAGAAGAGATAAAACATCGTGTGCGTGGGCTTTCTCGGGTTATTCCCGTTTCCTCCCACTTTCTTTATTCGATAATTTCCTTCATCCTGGTCATCTACGTCTCCTTTAACCTACAGGACATAATCAAGGGACGTCGTAAAAACTCATATATTATTTCATACTTTCATAAATATTATTAGATTTTTGCTAACATTTTAAGTTTTTGGATGTTCTAAAGTTCACGAAACTAACACCGCTAGTTGTTATTGCTTTCCTTATGCAGACTTTCTTTCCCTATAACCAGTTTAAAAACATCCTGTCGCCCTACCTTCACATTGAAATCCTCTAAAACAGAAATAGAATTTTCATATGTTATAGCTGGACTTGGTCAAATAACCGTGATACTTCTTCGGAAACAGCGTCTTTTATACCGTCATCCTTATCATCTGTTGGAACATTTACATTTTGGTCAGGCGAGATTTTGGGTATGGCGATATTTTGGGGCGCGAGGTTTTGGAAGACGTGATTTTGGCAAGGCGAGGTTTTGGCCCGCGAGGTTTTGGCCCGCGAGGTTTTGGCCAGGCGAGGTTTTGGCCCCGCGAGGTTTTGGCCCGCGACGTTTTGGGCGGCGAGGTTTTGGCCAGGCGGGGTTTTGGCACGGCGAGATTTTGTCCCGCGAGGTTTTGGGCGGCGAGGTTTTGGCCAGGCGAGGTTTCGTTCCGGCGAGATTTTGGGCCGCGAGGTTTTGGGAGGCGAGGTTTTGGCCAGGCGAGGTTTTGGTCCGCGAGGTTGTCGCCGCGAGGTTCTGGCCGCGAGGTTTTGTACCCAAACCGATGAAACGGTTTTGAAATGTTATCGAATTGTTATCGATTACTCGATTATCGGAACAGCCCTACGCGAAATCCTATTAATGGTATACACTGTATACACTCACTGTATACTGTCACCTCGAATGGCTCACCTCTCTCATTTATGGTGACTAAAGCAATGGTTTTACCTCTTACTGATCTTGCAATTATGCAACCCCATATAGCCAATTACAAAATTAGCGCGCCATGTTGAATTCGTTGAAGATATCACATTGCCGACAGCGAATTACTTTTTGTTGTTTTTATACTCTTTCAATCACACTAATTTAAGCGTCTCTTTCTCAAGAGAATTGACCAGGATTCCCCACTTCGTTTGGGAAATCCCTTGTGCAAGGGTTTCACGATTGCGGCATAAGCATTTTTGAACAGAGCACATTCGATGTCTTTGACTTAACACTACAGCCTTTTCTCTATCGTTTGGGATAGTGAAGATATAGATCTCAAAAGTTCAATTTCTCACGCCTTTAGCACCCTATATCTCCGAAACTATGGACTTTTGGCTAAAGTTGCAGATGACGTTTTTTCTTGGGGTGACATCAGCTATCTACCCTTATTTTCTTTTTGTACGCATTAATAGGACAGCCTCTATATACAGCACCTTACTGTACCTATGCTAATAATTGTTATTTAGGTTACGGACAGAGATAGGTAAATTAACCATACAAGAAATGAATGGTTCTCCGTATTTGTTTATATAATATGCAACCTAATCTTTTAGGTACTATTGCTCTAATTAATACATATATGTTAGTATTGTTCTTAATATTTCGAGAATGCATATAATCGACCAACGTACATTCTATTATTTTCTATGAAGTGAGCTGTGTGAAAACATCTGCTTTTACTTCATATTTCTTTGTTTCCGAATAGTTCAAAATATCGGCATCACGTCTTAGGGGACCCTTCGGATTTTCCTTTACATAAGGATAAAGTCTTAAGCCTCTTCCCAAATATTTACCCGGTTGTAAGCATTGGCTACACGCGTATTTTCCCTTAAATTGAGCCTGTTGAAACTGTTGCCCAGTGCATTTTGCAATCTTATCAAACACGTTCCCATCAAAACAAACAACGTAATACGTTGTACAGTTTCTCGAATATCTATAAATTAGTTGATAATTCAACTCCTGATTCTAAATCTTTTAGCTGTGAAACAATTGTTTTGTAGAAAGTACAATGTGAGAAATCACATATTTTCATTTAATCGTCTGGTAAATTATGTATGACAAAGATACGAGCTAACAACATGTTTCCAGCTCTCCATCCAGAACAAATAATAAACCTATTTACTCTTAATCGATGTTTTATAGCCATGACCCTTGGATATATTTTTGAGCTACACAAATAAACCAAATTAATATGGTGCCAAAATGTCGTTTATTATACCTTTTATGTTCGTTGTGATCTCTCTGATGTTATATTATATTGTAGATTACAGTAACTCCGTTTGTATGTCGACACTCAACATATCGTCATGGTTACCAAAACCAAACAAATGCATACACGAAAACATTGATTTTTAAAACATAATTATTTTGTGTCTTCTTCTTCTTCTACTATAGAAATAGCTGACTAGTACATATTTAAAGAAGTATCACATATTGCCCAGAAAAAGTTCAAAAGAATACAACACATCGTTGTACATCGATATGGTTCATTATTTTCTAAAACTGAAATGTATAATGGCGAAAAAGAGGTGTTGGAGCCAACAGAACATTGAACTTCGTCAGTATTTAAAATTCCAGATATAATAATTCTGACTTAATCAGAAATTAACTGTGGGTATTTACCTTAAATTCGACATAAATGTTACCATCACGTATTGAACTCATAACGTTTCGTGTGTGAGCTCACGATAAATTTTCAATGAAATCAGGTCGTGCAACACAGTTTTCTATTTGAGTCTTCAGATCTAGTGATACAAAGTACTGACACTTCCCACATTCATGTTGTAAACATCTTCCACAGTTATTGGAAGACTGTTGAAACAAACCACCACATTTACTACAAAAGTAATATTTCTTTTGAATGATTGCTTGCGTTTCATTAAATCTTTTATACAGCAACTGCTTAGAGGTTTGCACATATTTTAGAGTAGTGTCATTGATACCAATTCTAGCACACTTTCCCCATCCAACCCCAAACCCGCCACTGACCATAGTACTTAAACAAAGTTACAGAGCGCAAAGTAGATTGAGCATTGTACCTTGTGTACTTGCTTTTGTCACATTTCAAATGATAAAAGCTTACATCTAAAACTACTTACATCTAAAACTTACATCTAAAATTACTTCCATCTAACTTAACTCTTCTATTCGTTGTATTTCTCTTTCTTGTCTACTCTTAGCATATTGATCATATAACTCTTTTAACTTGGGAATCAAATCTTCTTTCCTTAATTCTATATTATAATGACCCCAAGCTAGAGTATGTATACCATCATTCAATATATATCTCTTATCATCATAAGCACTTAAAGCTAACTTGTTTTCTTCTACCGAGTATACATTATGCTTTTTACTACGAATATGATTTTGTATTTTATATAACTCTTTCTTTTCTAAAACACAGTTCTCATAATCCTCAAATGATATATCTTTTATAACTACACTTTTCTTTATGCCCTTTGCTTTTCTAATCGGTTCATCCTGATCTCCTTTCTTTTTGATAGCATACATTTTTGATTTCAGACCGACAAACTTTTCTATTACAACACCTTTCAATTCATCTTTAAATTTTCCTAATACCTTTTTATTAACTAATTTCAATCCATATTCATTGTTTTCTTTATAATCAGAAGTATCCAAATATTCATACATATCTTTCATATCTTCGTAAAGGTCTTCTGTTTCTATATGTGCTATAACAGAATCAGTATAAGTCATTAACAATTTTACATTGTCTTCATATCTCTTTTTCAAAACATTGTAGTAGAAATCATACAAACATATTTTAGAGATATCTAGTACTGTCATTCCTACATAGATAGGCTTGTTAAATACAATTTTAGTTTTATACATATGAATAGCAGCTAAATTCTCAGAGAATATCGTTCTATCTTTAAAGTTAGGTTTAGCTACTAAATCCTCTAACAAATTTTCATTATGTACTAATCTTACATTTATTCTTTTTCTTATATTTTCCATAGTTTTACCAAAAACGGCATTATTAGCCAACTTGTAAAAATCGTTCTCAAATTCATTCTTTGCTTGTGAGCGTATATTAGTATTCAGATCTATATATTTCTTTAACCAGGCTGATTGTTTAAATGTTATTACCTTATGTATTTTCTTAAGCTTCATTCCTTGTGACAAGTAGAATTTAAGGTTTTGATAGTGTAGTATATAATGCTCTTTATCATATAGAGTTGTCAATAACTTTGGAAGCTTTTTGTTATTAATGTAGTTTTCTGGAGCTAAGGGAAAATCTGAATGTTTATTATGGAGTTCCTTTGGATATTCTAAGTCAACTTCTAAAATATAACCATCTTCAGAATCATCTTTTGTTTCTAGTATTGTTTTTGCTAAACGCTTCTCATTATACTTATTTACATATATCCATTGAAAACCACCATACGGCATGTGATGATTCATCGCCCAACCATACTCGTTATTTGCATCCATGTAAGTTATATAAGAGCTTTTTTTCTTCTTGTTAAAGTTATCTAAGTATTTATTATTAGCAACTGCATATCGATTTGAACATTGAGAGATTCCACCTCTTATACCCTTCTCTATAAATAGTAATTTGTCATAGTCAGTTAATAATTCTAATTTTTGTTTTGTCATCTTTAACATTGCATCCCAGAAAAACCCAGGACCGGTAAGATACCACGCTGGATCCAATTTATATGTTTTAAGAGCTGTATCTCTGAAATTTTCAATAATATCTGTTAGTTGAAGAACATCTGTTTTTTTTTTGTAATGAACAGTAAAGTCATCTAATAACTTCAGATCGAATTCTTTACAAACTCGTACATGAAGGTTATGACGCTCAGGACTCATTTTTTCTCCTGTTAAGCTGTTTGTAAATTTGTCTGGAGATAATGGAACAGGCTCCTTAAACTTTTCCTTAGAATCAACATAATCATATGGATAATCACCTTTTGTAGTAACTAGATCAAGCTTATCAATTGGAAAAAACTTTAATGTTTCTCGAAATTGTTCTGGCTTTAAATTCTTTGCTAGCTCTGCTAAGCTTTTTAGTAAAAATCTGAATGAATCAATGAATCTTAACTTGATAGATTTATCCTTTCCTTTTGCATCCTTATATCGAATGGTTTTTGAAAATGTAATGTAGTTTTCTTCAGTGTTAGCTATTACATCAATTTTTTCTTTCTCATCTCCACCTCCTAAGCTTTTTATAAACAAATGTGCATCATACCTAGAGAGATTGTGGAAATATACAGGAATAAATCTTGGATTTATATATTTTAGATTGCAATAAGAATGAGCGGCACCTCTAAATTTACCTGTTAAATGATCATGATTATGCACTTTTGTTTTGCATGACTTTCTACTATTTTTAAGCTTTTTATATTCATTCTCACAATCTACTAGGACTTCTTTATCTCTTTTCTCTGCTCTTTTATCTCTGTTATGCTATCATCCTCCTCATCTTCTATTTTGAGATGATGTTCTTCTTCCAAGTGTTTAGCTCCTTCTTTTATTTTCTTCTTTAAATACTCAATTTTAATCCTTAAGCTTTCTATTTTCTTCACTAATAAACGTGGTAGATCTTCAAGACTTCCTTCACAAATATGACATATTGTGGCTGATTCATATATTTCTTCTTCCTCCTTAGATAATGGAGTCATAGGTGTGTAAGTATCATATATTTTTGCTATTTTGATTGCTTCTTCTGTTAACCTTTTTATAAGCTCTTCTGCTACATTATCCCCTATGTATTCTACTGGCTCACTTTTATAGGATTCCAAAGTGCTTTTTACATAGTAAATAAAACTATTAGGTTCATGTAGTTGATAAGCATTTGAGTAGGATCTTTCAGGATCAGGCTGACATGTACTTATTCCTCTTAGTAATGATTCTAAGTCTGCTATTATTGTGAATGGTATTCTTAAAGAACGTCTATCATTTACATATTCTAATATCTTATTCCAGTCTCTAGGCAAAATGATTTTAGCACCCGAATGTAAACCACAGTATTCTTCATGTTGTTTTAATAATTCTTCTGATTCAAAATGTTTAGCTAGACATCCCTCACATAAAAATCTCTTATGCCCATCTTTTGTTATTTGACTTCCAATAAGCTTCCATAAATCTTTAATCAAGCAGTAATGTGTTTTATCTCTTTTCTTTAGATATAAAAGACGAAAATGATTTTGTTTTCTTTCTCTAGGTATTCTAAGTGCGTATATCTCTTCATTATCATCTAGGGTAAAGACACTGATAGATATATTAGCTCTATTTTCAAATTTTGGTATATCAGTAATTTGTACAGGAAAGGGAATATCTTTAAAATATTTATCCAGTTCTTGTTCATATTGTCTAGGTACCCTTTGTGGATTTCTATCAGCAGGATGTAATGCTCTTAGAACAGACCATAAGAAACATTTTTGATCTTTGTTTTTAATATTAATGCATGCTTTTCTTCTTTTAATTGTTTCTGGAAGTTCTATATATGATGATCCATTCATTGCTACGTATTTGTTAATTCTTAACTCAAGATAGTTAACAGAATGCAAGGCCCAACCTGAACCCTTTCCTTGAAACTCTTCCATCTCTGCTCTAATTTTTCTAGTTGCATTTTTATAATACTCATTTAGATCGGTGAATTGAAGTGAAACGTGACTGGAATTCTGACTTTTCCAGTAACGGAATGAATGTCGGGAAGGTACATTAAGAGTAAACCAATGAGATCTAATGAGATTAATATTCGTTCCAACTAAAATGCATTTTCTAACTTTACACTGGTCATATGGCATAAGGCCTAGTTTTATACTGATATGCATCTATCGTTAAGTTTTGAAATGAAACTCAAACTCTTTTTAGAAAATAGCATGGCAAATTAATAGGAAAGGTAGAGCAAAGGTGATGAATTTCTAGGGGCGAGCTTATACAGCCTGGTGTTCGAATACTGCTTGGCAGAAAAGGTACTTTACCTTAATCTGATGAAAACAATCCATGATTGCGTATCTAGCCAACGCGAGAGAATTACGGAGAAGCTCCTTTGTCAACAATCCAACCACTTCTTCCCTGAGACTCCTCTGTCCGATGGTTTTGTTCCAGTTCCGTTTTTCCGGGTCCCTCCTTCCTGTCATGTGGTCTTCCAAATATGGTCAAGGCGTCTCTCTAGACGCCACCCACGTCAACCTCATCATTTCGACGTCACTCCGAAGTTCGTTGTCCAGGCCGACCTCATCAGAGGCGATGTCCTCCAAGCCCAGACTCATCAGGATCGAACCCGGCAAAAACTTGAAGACAAAGCGGAAGGCAGGAATCTCTGACTCTAGGTGTAAATACAGAAAACACAAACCTCAGGAGAACGTTTTCCTCAATGCTGACTGCGGAAGCTAGACACGGAAAACAAGATTCAGCGTCTCGTTTGTTTGTCAATCGGCTGCATAAGCGGAAGAGGAAGAGGTAAGGGACTTCTAGGACATTTGCCTTTCATGCTGGGTTTAATAACACAGAAAAGAAAAGTAATACAAAATGCTCTTCGAGCCTTTAGACTACATAAATCAAAAATAAAAAAAAAATAGTAATGTTTTCTTCCGTAGTGAATCCTCCGGGGATCGAACCAAGAGACCGGATCCTCAACATTCCCCCGTTCCAGAAAAAGGTGCAGAGCCATCATAGAAAAGACTTTTTCCCATGAATGGGTCGAACCTTGGAACCTGAAAAGGACTAAGAAAATGATTTAAAAAGGGAAACAAACTCAATTTCTCTTAAAAGGGGAAAGAAAAACAAAAACAAAGGCAATGATTGCTGAAGAATGAATCCGGCGACTTGACTTCCTCGTTTGTGTGCAGGTGGCAGCAAGTAATTAGCAAGATAAGAAGCAAGCAGGCCTGTGCTGCCCCTCGTGACGAGAATGTGAAGCATGTAGGCGTTGAGCGCATCGGTGAAGGTCACAATATGCCACGCTACTGACCTAGTTTTGTGGCCAAGAAGAAAAAGAAAAAAAGACGTAAGTAACTTGCATTTAGCACATAAAATATGTAATTGAATTAGTAAACTTTTATTGCAATAATGTAAATTTGTGAATCTTACAGTTATAAGAGTATGATAGTGCATATAAAAACAAAAAAAAAAGGGAAATGAACAAAATATAAGTTAAAAATTTCATAGCGTCAGTGCATGCGTAATTCGAGTCACATAAAAATATAACACTAAAAATGGAATATAATAAAATAAAAGTGAATTGAAATACGTAAAATAACATAATATATATGTGGTAAAAATGAACTTAATTACTATAGCAAGGGACTCACACCAATCCATAAAATAATGCAAGTACGTTCAGAAGGTAGGCGTGTCTATAATGGTACGGGATGCAAGGAAGAAAAATAACAAAGTTTTTCGCTCTTAAAAGGAATATAAGGTATAAATTTAGTAAAAGGAATAAGGTGCTGGAATGTTTGGATAAAAGGCGAGATAGGAATAGAAAAAGAAAAGAAAAAAAGGGGGAAAATATGAAAGGAAAATTGACCCTTGCACTTACGAATACAGAAGTGGGAGTAGGAGTCGCTCCCCATTGTTCAAGGTTTAATTGATGTCAGTAGGTTATAACAAAATTTGAAGTCCAAATAATTAAAAAAAAATCTCTAAAGCGAAGAATAAATAAAACACAATTCATAAACGAGTAGCTAAGCTAACCAAAAGAGATAGCAGATGTTGGAGGGAAAACGCGTTGGGAGAAGAGTTTCTCAAACTGCGCTCTGGAAAAAGAAAGTCACAAGATTATTTAGATCTGTGACGTCCGAAGAAGCCTAAAAATAGGCATACTAGCTTAAGGCGGCCAGAACTCGCCACTTGCTGAGAGCTTAGATTGAGAAACGATAGGCCCAAAACCAAAACTAATACTACCTAAAACGCGGCCTAACGTCGGAAATGTAGAGAGATCGGCTGAAGTTGACGATTATCAGTTGAACTTGAGAGAAGATACAGAGATGCGTGAACTTACAGAAATCGAAGTAACAAGCGTCAAAGTTGAAATTATAAAAATCTACTAAGTAGCAGTGTCCAAGCTTTACTCTGGGTGAAGAACGTAGTAATCCACAAAGCAAATGAAGGGGTTCGGAATAACGTGAAGTAAGAATAAACACAGTACGGATGAAATTTTCAAACAAGATATATATATATATATATATATATATATATATATATATATATATATATATATATATACTATAACTTCCACCGAAAATATAGGTAATATGAATAAATGTATAACTAACGAGTACTACATAATTAGTATATAACGTATAGAAAAAATTCCAATATCCGATATATGTAGAACATAGTTCATAAGCACAGGCATGTGTGCAAATTTTTCTAGTAAATATCGTACACATTGAGAATAACGTTAAGTAATTCTTTATAATTCTTTCTTCACAGGTGCTAAAATTATCGTCGAGACGGAACTACATGGCCTTAATTCCTTTACATGTCACAATTTACAATGCATGTTGCATGAATATCTAACAATATGTTCAGAGCGCAAATAAATTGCTACTTAATGCATGTGTCTGTACACAATGCTAACTTGTAATCTCACTAACTGTACGAAGAAGTTAAATCGTCTAATCAAATAAATTAATTCGCAAATAGAATTAATTCGCAAGAAATACCCTTAACAAAAGTAGTCATGAACTAAGTAACATAATATCTTACTAGTTGGACAAAAGTCCCACGGATTATTGTTGCTCTACTTCGAGTAGCAGTACTAATAATGTTACTTCTTAACTCACAATGTCTTTCTTCTGCAACTAACCACAAAGGCCATCGTCGAAAAGTTTCAAAAACTGGAGTGCGCAGAAAACGAAGAAAGAAGCACATCTGAGCGGTACCATGTGCGCACTGGAATTTAAGGTAAATGCTTCATAGCTTGAATTAAAATCCTCTTCTATAACTCCATAAATAACTAAGAGAAGACTTAAAAAGTAGTGCATGTACATTATAATTACTAAATCAAAATACTATAATATATATGTATATGTATAGGTCTAATGGTATAATAAATAAACAAAAGGCACACTGAGCACACACAATCATTGAACACAAAGGCGAAACAAAAAAAACCTTAGTTTAAAAGTAGGGCACATAATCGTTAAGATATGAGACAGGATTCGAAGTAGATACTGCAGGTCGTTGGCTATCAGAAGTTACAGGCGGCGGTAAGGGTAGACTATTACTGCGTTGGGCTTTAATTTTACGTTTAAGGACAGAACGACGTTTATATAGTTTAAAAAGTATAAATAAGATTAACAGCAGTAGAAGAATTTCGATAGCATGTACCAAAACCCACAGCACATCCTGGTCTAAGGCAAAGGACTCTGCATTAGCCTTGCGAATGCACAAAGCACACAAGAAAAAATCATGCCGGTATAGTAGATAGCCAATCGCTAAAGTTAAAATAATGTTCCAGCATATTAGAAATATTGGCACAAAGTTTTGTCTATAATAGATAGGCGTATAAGGCTTAATGGGCGTAACAGTATATGACGACAAATTTAAATGAGGTACAGTATATCTCCAGTCAAGGTTAATTAATTTGGAATTATTAAAAATCTCGTGTGACTTAAATTTTTGATTTAAATGAACAAAATTATTGGCTGTCAAAAAGGCAGGAAATAAATGTACTACTGTAGGCGATGAAATCTGATTGTGAAAACAAGGGAATATCGGTTTAGCGAATAAATGCTCAGAAACTTTTAGTGTAATATCACACGGTAATGAAATAAGTAATGACCCAAATTTACTTTTGCTAGAGACGTCCAAAAGTGAGGTATTTGTGGCAGACACTAATTGTAACGTAGGGGGAGGGTGGGTCAAAACAAAAGTATGGGGCTGCAATTCCAAAAGTTGGCTATGCACATTATCGTGGCAAACATATGAACAAGACGACACAATATCGTGGACTGTAGAACCAAAAAAACCTTTATATAAGCATCTAGCCAATTGAGACGAAACGGTAATGTGAGACGGGATTTTACACAAGTTCGAGACTTGTAAGTTACAGGAGAGCAAATCAGAGCCAACAATAGGAAATGCAAACAGCTGGGATTGAAAAATAACATAGCTAGGAGATATACTGATCGAACAAGTCTGATTATGATAGCCAAAAGGAATGGCCTTAACAGAATACAATTTAAATAAAGCGTCCTTCTCTCTCAATGGTACTTTTACATGTGCAAAAATATATGAATCAAAAATATCGCATGACAGCAATTTTAATGTGTAATAAACATCAACGTTAGATATCGGAATAGCCAATAACATATTCTTAAGGTTTACTGATTCTTCTAAAATACGTAATTGATCCTCCAATACTTTATAAGGGATAAGAACCGGGTCTAGCTTACCCACTCTACAACTCTGCAGGGACGTCTGATACTTTTGAATTTCCACTAATTTTAAAATGTGCATCGAAAGTTGGTAAATTTCTCCGAGTAACGAGAAAATTTCTAATTGACTTCTATCAGCCAAATTTTGTACTGAATTTGCTAAAACTTTTGTCTGATCCAATAATGTTTTTGAAAAGGTCTCCATTTTCTGAAAGTTTTTCCCAATCTGAGATTGAAACTCGGTGAGAGTTACAGATGCATTGTGAATAAAAATAGAATTATGAAGTAATTGTTCACGAAGTTGAACAACGAGTGACTGAATTTTGTCTTGTTTTTGTTGGTATGCAGATAACTGACTATGGGTAGCTAGTCCGCAGCACCAGCTGAATAGGGTTCCAATTCCATTAAAAATGGAACGGGTATTTCGAGAGTGAACGTTGGTTCTATAAGGTTCGTTAACCGTTAAAAGATTATTGGCTAAGTGCGTATGTAACGCATCCAAACTGGAAGCTAAACTGCATGTCTGAACAGAATAAGAGTTACTGCCATTACAATGTAAAGAGTTAAACAACGAAGAAGCCTGAATAGGTCTAGGAAACTGAAAACTCACATTGAACAGCAGAGGAACCGCATGCTGATACAAAATGTGTCCATGGAGTTCGTTAAAATAAAATCCGCTAGATATAGATACATCTAGGGAAGATGATACAACTGAAATTAATAGGAGAACCTGCAGCGTCTGGAACAAATTAAAATAAAAAAAATAACAGACCAAATGCACAATAATAAATAAGTCACGTATAACATACCATAGTATGTACAACAATTAAGTGATGTATATAATTATCATATATCTGTATTCGAATATATATATAGTATTACTATTAGAAAAAAAACACTGTATTAATACCATAAGTACATTGAAAAAACATATGTACAACCATCTTAAGATAATGAACGACTTAAACTTTACTAAATTCGCCTTGTACTGGTAACACATATCTCTATATCTCACTTATACCAGTAAATTGCTTTATATGTCAAGTCAGAGGAAATATTATCATTTCGAAGTAAGTAGTCAAGTAGAATTATCGTCTATTCTTGAGAAAAAAAAACAGTCTAAATCGGTAACATTCAACATGTTGAAAAATAGGTTTTAAAAAAAATCGACTATATCGGTAAGATTGCATGCATGCGTATATGTCATAAAATAGTACTTAAAATTGTCACATCCAGGATTCCTCAGGAAGGTAGCTAGTCTTCCTTGCAGAAAATGAAATTCACGGTTAAATATAGGTCAAATCAGTAGGTTTATCATTAAAAAAAAAATGCACGTGCTAAATAATTATAACTTAAATATATAGAGATAAGATGGAATGTATCTCTCAGGAGAGAAAAAAAAAGGTCAAAATCGTAATAATCCTTTCTTTCTTTGCAGGTAAGAATGGAGAAAGAAAAAAAAATCCAACATCGAGCGCACAACGTCGCAAGCAAAGTAGCCACACTGAAGCTTTACGTAACTATAACTAAAATATTTCGAAATATGGTTTCTTAGGGAAAAGAAAAAAAACAAATTTCTCTCAGGAATCATAGAAATCCAAAATACTAACATAGAATAAGAGATTTTTTTTTCCTAACCACACCTTACACTATTTAGGGAAGTATAAGGGAACGTACTCATCATAAATTTGCTTGTTTTCCTTATCAAAAAGACAAAAGATAATTTTTTCGAAGTCGGACAAATTTGTCTCAAGCATATTACGAACAGTTGATAAAGCTATCTTTGCTGCTTGCAGTTTGTCAAAACCGAACGCTCCGGTGCCTAAACAGCAGAAGGCGAGCGTTCGACAATTGTTGTCAATAGCCTGTTTCATGCAGTTTGAGTAACACTGCCTCAAAATGCGTTTGTTATTGTCTCTAGGAGCACAAGTAAATAATACATTCGCTGCAGGGAGATTGAAACCAGGCGACATTTTTACTTGTCCTGGTCGAAGTGAACCAAGCTTTTTACATACCTCAAGGAGTTGTTCTCCGGCGGCTCTATGGATTGCTCCATCAACACCAGATCCAGGCGTTAGGGTTTCATTGGCAGCATTAACCATCGCATCGCATTTAAGTTTGGCTATATCTCCATAAAAAATACTAACTTTCTTGTTAATGTCTTCGTTGATATTATAAAGTGGTTTTCTAGTAGGCTTTGGGAATTGCAAAGACGAAACCGTAGGTAATTCCTCCGCGTCAGTAACGTGTATATACTCGATCGGCTCCTTTAAAGTCGACACAAGAGTAAGATGTTCAATGTCTTCTATTTGATTGCTATTGTGAAGATCTTCCTGACGAATACAAGCAACATCATCAGACAGGTCGGTGTCTTCGGGTGGAGGGTCGTCTGGATAGTATGGTTTCAATCTGGTCACGGCAATCGATTCAATTTTCTCCCTTCCTTTTGCTGTTTTATACTTCACAAAGTAAGCGTTAGCATGGTCTTCTCTAACCACAAGACCTGGGCCGAAATAGTGACCTGAAAAAGCTTTGGCATGACCTCGTTTCCTAGTAGGATCATAGATCCAAACACGCTGTCCAATATTATATTTGACAGCTACATGGCGATGATTGTATGACTTAGCTGTCGTACAGAAACGATCATACAGTTTGTCCTGGGCTCTTTCCCTAATTTCTTGCAGTGTTGCCAGACGGTCTTCGTTGGAAACGTGCAGACATGGTCCATTAATCATGGCTTGATGTTCGAGATAAGGGTCAAAGCCATGGAGCAAAAAAAAGGGCGAGAATGACGTAGATAAATTAGCGGTAACATTATGGGAAAAGGTAACCGCAGGAACATGGTCGACCCAACTTCCATGGTCTAAAGGGTTAATCTTACGCTTTAACAAAGCCTCTAGATGTTTAATCTGGACCTCTACGAGACCAGAAGTTTCATGCTGCCAGGGATTTACAAACTTGATTTCAACTCCAAGGATGTTACATAATTCTTGGAAAAGCATTCCCGTAAAAGCCGTAGATCGGTCAACCAAAATTTCTTTACAGAGGCCAAATCTTAGAAAAACGTGATTGTACAAAAAGCTTGCGAGCGTGGCTGCAGTTTGATCGGGAACTGTAGCCGTTACAACATATCTAGTATTATAATCGACAGCAACCACTAAATACTTGTGCCGAAGGGCGTTTGCATCGCTGTAGGGACCCGCGCAATCCAGGGCTATTTTATAGAAAGGTGGGACAGAAGGCATAGTTTGAAGAACTCCGGGCGGTTTCCCAGGCGTCTTCTTGAAGCGCTGGCATACCTGACATCGGCGGCAACGGTCAGCTACAAATCTCTTCATGAAAGGGAAGTAAACAGATCGTAACAATAATTGGTACGTTTTCCCATAACCCGCGTGAGATGCACCCAACGTGCTTTCGTGTGCGGATCGGAAAACTTTATCCCTTAAAGTCGATGGAATGACTGGCAATAGCTGAATTCCTGACGGATGGCGATGTTTCCGAAATAAAATGCCATCTTTAATTTCAAAACACAGAGCCTGGCGTTCTAGGTTGTAGTCTTGATCCTTACTTCCCTCTAAAAAGGAGATAATATCCTTGAAGTAGGAGTCCTTGCGTTGCTCATCTCTCAGCGTGTCATCGAGTTGGATCGTGAAAACTCTCGGGTCCTCAAGGTTCTTTTCTTCATCTTCTAAGTCTCTTTGACAGTCTACATTTCTTGACAAGGTGTCACATAAAGAGTTCATTTTTCCGGGCACATGCGAAATAGTGAATTGGTACTGTTCCAACTCAGCCATGATACGTGCGAACTTTGCCACATTCTTAGTTTGACGAAGAAAGGTCAACGAAAGGCAGTCAGTCTTCAAATAAAAATGTCTTCCTAAAAGAAAATACTTGAAGCGACGCAGCGTAAAGATGATTGCTGCTAATTCCAGATGGTAAGGGTGGTACTTACGTTCTTGAGGACTCAACGCTCGACTGCAATAGGCAATGGGCACCAACGGCGCATCTTCTTTATCAGTTTCCGGTTGTAGGATCGCTCCGCTCAACGCGTGCAAACTGGCGTCACAGTACACATGTACATCCTTGTTGGGGTGGTACCTCATCAATGTTGGGGCGGAGATGATGGCTTCTTTCATCTTCTCAAATGCCTGTTGTTGCGCAGCAGTCCATTTATAGGGAACCTCTTTCTTAAGTAATCTTAACAGGGGTTCCGCGATGGTCGAAAAGTCCTTCACGTAAGATCGAACGAAGGAACACAATCCTAAAAAACTCTTGAGCTGCTTCTGTGTCTTAGGTCGTTTGTAATTTCTAATAGAGTCAGTAATTCGGTCGGAGATTGATATCCCCTGCTGGGAAACTACGTGTCCCAAAAGCTCTAATGAAAAATGCGCTAGTTTAGTTTTCTCTGGGAAGAGTTTCAATCCACGCTCTCGGAGTCTTTGAAATAACTTCCTTGTTGTAGCAAGAACCTGTTCAAATGAGTCTGCCCCCCAGACTACATCATCTAAATAATAATAAACTGAATCTTCTTCTAGACCTTCAAGTGTAAGTTTCATTACGTCATTAAGAGCACTCGGACTCGTCACTAAACCCATAGGGAGGACCTTGAAACAGTATTGCCTTTCACCCGGGACTGAAAAGGCTGTAATAAGTTGACTCCTTTCTGTCAATTTAATCTGATAAAAACCTGATGTGAGATCTGAAAGACAGATGAATCTATGGCCACTGGAACGTTCTAAAATGTCCTGCATAGAAGGTACAGGATAGCTGGATGGAATCACGTGACTGTTGACAGCTCTCAGATCCACAATCAGCCTATAAGAACCACTTTTCTTGCGTACTAGAGTGATCGGAGAGTTCCACGGCGAGTGACACGGTTTAATAGCATCTTGTTTCAAAAGTAACTTGATCTGGTCGCTGACGGCATCGCGAAGATGGTAGGGGATCGTATAAGGCTTTACTGAAACAGGATTAGGATCCTTGAGTTGGATATCGTGCTCGTACCCACGAGCCTGCGAAAAGTCATCGGGCGACCAACTAAAAACATCCTTGAATTCAGCGATAAGGTCATACAATTGCCGTTTCTGATCATTATTCAATTCTGGGTTTACATTAACACGGGTTACGTCAAAGCCAGGTATGTCATGAGATTGAGAGTCAATCTCTTCGGTTACATTTGTACACAAATGCTCACTATTTTTGTCTACAGCAAGTCCCACAACCTTATTTTTCCACAACAAAAATGTCTTGTCTGTAGGGTTAGTTACCCAAATAAACGAGTTAACGTTGTCCACAAAAGATTCTTGAAAAAGAAGGCTGACCACCCCAGGTACAAACTTAAGGGGCTGTAACCACTCTCTAGATCCCACTAAATCATAACATTTCCGGAGGGGAACTCGGACCTTCGAACGAGGCGGTAGCCACGTGGACGACAGAACTTTAAACACTGGTTTAATCATGGTTGCAAATTCAGCAGACACATTGCAAATATGTGAAGACTGAGGCAAGGTGGCAGAAGGAATTCTACCAAACCTAGAAATAACTAACGAGCGATCTTTCTGATTCAGATCAGCCTCGTGAGCTAGCAAAAAATCTTGTCCCAATAAAGGGGGGTGCGGGTAGCTAGGGATAATCCTAAAAGGATGACAGAAATATTTCGACCCCACCTGGAATCGAACCAAGGCTATCTTACTAACTGGTAAAGTCTTACCCGTAACTCCCTTTAGAACACTAGACGTTGGAAAAATTTTAGCCTTACTAGGTACCATCTGTGCCGAAATACAAGATATCTGCGAGCCACTATCTAGAAGGATAGGGCTATCCTTACCATTCAATCTAATCACAATATGTGGAAGAGCTCGTTCAAGAAGGAGGGGGCCTTTTATACGCTTAGGAGTTGATGGCCCACCATCATCAACCCTGTGAACTAGTTTAAATTACTCAGGCAGTGGGCTGCAATATGATTTTCCTTCCCACATTTAAAACAAATGATTGGCTTCTTATTCTTACCCTGACTATTGTTATTTTGACTGGCATAACGTGTTTGTTGTTCAGACTGCTGCTGACTAAGCTGTTGCGAAGAAAAATTACGTCTTCCTCTGTTGTTGTTATTATTATTACGGCGAGGATTATTTCTCGTACCTGCATTCTTTTGCACATGTTGACCTTGCAACGACAACTGAGTTAGTTGCTTTTGAATATTCGCTAACTGGTCTTTAAACTCGTCCGCTGACAGCTTCGGAGCGGAAGCTTCAGAGGTTAAAGTCCGCGTAGAGCGATCAATCTGCTGACTAGGAAGAACAACATTCCCACGACCTTCATAATTTTCTGGCGGATTCAGCTGAACTGGCGCTTGCGAGAGAAAAGGATTCTGTTTAACGAGCTTTTCGATCGCTTTCCTTTCCAATAAAACTCTTGCCTTTTCCTCGTCTAATAAATCTTGCACCAATTCTTCGACCGTGGTGTAAGTCTTTTTGATTGCAATGCGCATATATTCTGGGATCAACCCATCAATAATGAGCTGAATCTGCTTCTGTACTGGAGCCTCTTTATCGTTACGAAGAATCAGGTTCCTCTTTGCGTAAACATAGGACAATACAGACTCGTTGGATGCCTGTTCCCGGGAGCGCATCTCATGTTCAGTTAATTGAGGCAACAAAGCGGTTTTGAAGGCATCCTTAAATTTATTTTTAAATTGGTCATACGACATGGCTGGGAAATCTGGTTGTTTTGAGATGGTATCAAACCAGTACGCGGCTGGACCCTTCAATAAAGAACCAAGTATCCACTTTTTCTTAAGATCCGGCCAATTGTTAACCTGGGCCAAAACCTCGAACTGGTCAACATAATGGACCGCATCATCCCCCATGCGTCCATAAAACGGTTCAGGTCGTAAGATGTGACTAAGCATACTGAGATTGTCTTGTTGACCACCAACTGCCATGTCGAATAACGAAGAGGAAGAAGTACTAGAAGGTGCCTCAATATCAGAGATGGAATGTGAAAACCGCAAATTACGCCGAATGCGATCAAAACACTGCCTAGTATAATGAACGCGTCCAGGGGAGGAAGTAACAATAGGCTCAAAATATTCTGTTAAATCTAAATCGTTATATGCATCATCACTAATATCACACTCTTGAGCAAATTGACGTAACATAAAAAAACGTAAATACACACACTTGCAAAATCACAAATAATATCACTTAAAATTAAAGACAAGTCAGATTCTAACACCAGACATTGTTACCAAATCAAGGGTGGTAGGGTGGGGGAAATTCCAAATAAGTGCTAAACAAATAGGTGGGAGGCAAAATTTCTAAAACTCACGAGAGAACTCACAGAGACCAAACCGTAGGCGCTTCCACCATGAAACGTGACTGGAATTCTGACTTTTCCAGTAACGGAATGAATGTCGGGAAGGTACATTAAGAGTAAACCAATGAGATCTAATGAGATTAATATTCGTTCCAACTAAAATGCATTTTCTAACTTTACACTGGTCATATGGCATAAGGCCTAGTTTTATACTGATATGCATCTATCGTTAAGTTTTGAAATGAAACTCAAACTCTTTTTAGAAAATAGCATGGCAAATTAATAGGAAAGGTAGAGCAAAGGTGATGAATTTCTAGGGGCGAGCTTATACAGCCTGGTGTTCGAATACTGCTTGGCAGAAAAGGTACTTTACCTTAATCTGATGAAAACAATCCATGATTGCGTATCTAGCCAACGCGAGAGAATTACGGAGAAGCTCCTTTGTCAACAATCCAACCACTTCTTCCCTGAGACTCCTCTGTCCGATGGTTTTGTTCCAGTTCCGTTTTTCCGGGTCCCTCCTTCCTGTCATGTGGTCTTCCAAATATGGTCAAGGCGTCTCTCAAGACGCCACCCACGTCAACCTCATCATTTCGACGTCACTCCGAAGTTCGTTGTCCAGGCCGACCTCATCAGAGGCGATGTCCTCCAAGCCCAGACTCATCAGGATCGAACCCGGCAAAAACTTGAAGACAAAGCGGAAGGCAGGAATCTCTGACTCTAGGTGTAAATACAGAAAACACAAACCTCAGGAGAACGTTTTCCTCAATGCTGACTGCGGAAGCTAGACACGGAAAACAAGATTCAGCGTCTCGTTTGTTTGTCAATCGGCTGCATAAGCGGAAGAGGAAGAGGTAAGGGACTTCTAGGACATTTGCCTTTCATGCTGGGTTTAATAACACAGAAAAGAAAAGTAATACAAAATGCTCTTCGAGCCTTTAGACTACATAAATCAAAAATAAAAAAAATAGTAATGTTTTCTTCCGTAGTGAATCCTCCGGGGATCGAACCAAGAGACCGGATCCTCAACAGAAGTATAATTTCATTTGATGTTTTAAAATTATGTTCTCGAATCTGCTTATCTTTTATGAAGTTACATGTAAATGACATATTTACCTTAAGTGCATTAAAATATTTAAATCCATTTTTAATCATACTTTTAACTGGGTTGCTAATTGAATATAGGAATTTAGAAGGATCTTTATATTCATCTGTGTTTTTTTTAATTTTGAAAGTGTGTAATCTATGTTTAAATGCTGTTTCTTCTAATTCTACTTTGATGGGTATACGTGCTGGCTTCGGTTCTTCAATTACTTCTTGTTTAAAGGGGAATATATCTCTAATCTGCCTTCTGCTTTGTTCATCGTCATGTTGTTTAAGAAGGTCTATCAGTTCTGCTTTTCTTAATCGGGAATATCTTCTGATTCCCCTCTCTTTACATTGGCGTCTTAACTCTACTACAGTAAATTTACTATAATTACTCATCTTATTTATTATATAGAAAATCTTTATTACTCTTCAATTTTTATCTTCACCGGATTATTTCAGTTCATTTTCGTGCTATTTTTAGTTCCATTTATCCTAATACAACGCTTAACATTGTACACTCCTGCCATTGCCTACATACGTTTCCTCGTTGTGTTAGTCTAGAACTTTCATGGGATTAACCCATCAAAGTCACATATACACATTTAAAACTGAATCATTTTTGTAAACTTACTCATCATCATCATCATAATCATCACTACCATGTTTATATTCATCATCACTACTCAAATCAGATGTTTTTTGTTGCATTACTAATAACTCTTTTTCCTTCAACAGTATTTGCTTCTCTAGTAGTGCTGCTAAGAGTTTAAGATCATGATGAATTAGTTTAAGTCTATCATGTAATAAATCAAATTCTTTCTCCATATTTGTCATATAGAAAACCAACAAAAATGAAATAAATTTAAATCTAAGAATAAAAACAAACATGACTAGTGCTAAGGAAATATTATCTTACAAACCTGTATTTGATTGTGTATGTAAATATTTAGATATTGGTGGTTATAACGATGAAGACAAAATAAATTTTAGCGTGTCCATAGGTATGTTAGATCATTTGTTCAAGAAAGCCACTAAAGAAAACAACTCATTTCTTATACAAAACATTCTCTATGCGAACGTTATGAACTTGTCAGATGAAATATTAGACTCACTGACTGATGAACAATGGTTATTTATAGGCTATGATGATTATGAGGGGGAATATAACTATGATCACATTACGGAAGATTTCATACGTAAATATCTGCAGAAAGTTAATTTGAGTGAAATATGTTTATGGAAAAAGTTATCGGAAGAGTTTATAAGAGAATTAGCTGATAAAGTTGATTGGGAGATTATTTCAGGAAGCCAAGACTTATCAGAAGACTTTATAAGAGAATTTGCAGATAGAGTTGATTGGAAAGAAGTATCGTATAACCAAAAGCTATCTGAAGAATTTATTAATGAGTTTATAGATAAAGTTGATTTTGATGCTATATCTTACAAAAACGAACTCTCTGAAGCCTTTATACGAGAACATGCAGATAGAGTTAATTGGTGGTACATATCTGGAACTAAACAATTATCAGAAAACCTTATAAGAGATTACGCTGACAAAGTAGATTGGGAAATGATTTCAATGTCTCAAAATTTAACAGAAGAACTTATTGCAGAGTTCGAAAGCAGAGTTCATTTGACTAACATTTCAACTTATCAAGACCTATCTATAGACTTTATATATGCATATAAATATTTTGTGGATTGGAGAGCTATAATAAGAAAATATCATAATAATCCCAATTTAGGTGATATGTTGAATGTAGCATTCGCTGTTGCAGTAGAGGGTTAATGTATAACTAATTATCTTTTATGGCTATTATACCATAAAAGTTGTATGTTTGAAAGGGAGCCAGTGCTGGTGGCCCCCAGTTGTAACTTTAGTATTTTTATACTTAAATGTCTCTTAACTGAATAAACCTGTCAACAAGATCTATATCACTTAAATCTGTGTTCATATGCGAACCGTGCCAAGTTATCTTAACATCATAGCGTTCACAGCTCTGTTGTATAAGTTGATAGAGTTTGGATCGTCGACGTTAAGCAGAATACTCATACTTGGATACTTAAATTTGAGTTGTTTAATCCCACTTTTGTAATTGCAAGTTTGTACTCTTCCAACCCAATACTTATATCGTTCTATTCTTTCTTTTTGATCTCGTTCTTCTTCGTCATAGTAAAGGAGTATATTTTCAAGTTGTTCTTTAGTAAGGTTTTTCTTGATAATGAATAGCCTATGTATCTTTCCTGGATCTTCTGTATATGGTGCTGCAACTGTTTTAAGATAATCAACTTTGCTTTCTAGTTCTTGATTGTGCAAACGTAATTCATCCATTTGTTGTTCTATCTCCTCTACTCTTGATTGCAGCTCTTCTTGGTCTTCTTGAATTTATTTAAAATTAGAAACGAAATAGTCTTCGATAATATCATAGCATTTGTCATAGAAGTCTTATGATATCCATAAAGCAATAGCGAGAAATATCTTTTTATACATATATATTCCTGAGATTAGATTGTTTATTTTGTTACCAGCTAGTTTTACTGTGTAAGACGAGTTTTTGAAGTTCCTAGCTTCGGAGGAATTTTGAAGTTTGTTGTAGTAATCTAATAACTCTTTAGAATCTTTATTTTTCAGCCAGTTGTCAAACCTCTTACCACCACTCTGACACAACTTAGTAGCATTGAAGTATCCTGTATTCTTATCTATAATCAATTTGAAATCACCAAAAATACCATACTAATAGTTATCTTTGATCTGTTCATAGCAAATATCATTTAAACTAAGAGGACTATCCATAGTACCCATATTTATTATATAGAAAATCTTTATTTTTAACTTCATTTTCGTGGGGTCCACTAGCACTGGACTCCTTTCAAACATGCATACGTCGCTTCTTTGAAGTGGTCTATATCTAGACCGCTTATCTCGTTGATGAAGATTGTATGTTGTTGTGGATTAACGTGGGTCCCCGTTTCGAGGACCTGTAACTTTGTTTTGGAGCGACCCCTCGTATATGAGGAGTCGTTTATTTTTTGATAATTTTCACAGCTCGAATACGAGCGCTGGAAATATATGTTATGAGGCATCGTTTCGCTACCCCCTTATCTCATTTAAACTATCATTTTATGGAATAATAACCATAAAAGACAAACATTTATATTTACACTACAACATTACTCTTATCTACCCAACTATTATGTGAATCATCAAACCCTAGCCATTTAACATATACTTTGTCACCTTTCTTTCTCAACACCTTTTCTACTAAGTATTCATCTTTGTGTTTCGTCTTTAATAGTTCTGGTTCGTAAAATCTACCTTGCACATTCTCTTCTTCTAAATCTTTAATTCTATATGTAGGCGGATTGGATGGAATAACTTCACTAATAACAAATACTTCTGTTGACCAATTAGCTGTATATCCTTTCTCAAATAACCCTTTCGATTTACTTATACGAACATGATCACCTAACTTGTATTTGGGCTTAACACGCTTATATTCTTTTTGATACACTTTCTCCAATATTGCTCGCTCATTTTTCTTATTAACTTCTATAGGTTTTAAACCAATTGTTCTATGAATTTGATGATTATACTCTTTAACTAGTGTTGGTAATATCTCTATCCATTTATAATTCCCTTGTGTTGTGAACCTTTTCCACATGTTCTGCTTAAGTGTTCGATTAAATCTCTCAACAACAGAAGCTTTCTTACCACAGAAGGTTGAGTAGTGATTAATCCTATTTTCCTCCATCAACTTCTTAAACTCTTTATTGTAAAACTCTTTACCTTGATCTGTTTGTAAGTTACTAGGCTTTCTTGTTCTTAATATGGATTCGAATGCTTCTGTAACATTCTTCCCACTCTTATCTTTAACAGGAACAGCAAACGCATATTTCGAGAACACATCTATAATCGTTAGCAAATACTTATAACCTTCATTGATTTTGGAAACACCTTTTAATACTCTACTATCCATTTCTACAAGATCAGCCTGCCAAAGCTCATCGATACCTTTTATAACTACACTTAATCTGTCAAAGTTTTTTCTAGATGGTTTGTGAATTTCTTCTATAATGTCTTCTCTAACACCTTTACCTTCTTCTAGTCAATCAGGCTTTTTAATGAATTGAGTTTTAGTAATACCACATACAGAACAAATACCTTTCTTTAGATATCTTCCATTCTTTGTTTGTTCAATTCTAATGGTATCTTTCTTCGTATCTGTCAAATTTCTTACACTTAACACAATACATCCTGTTTATTATATAGAAAATCAATAACTACCGCTGTTTAATATTATGCTATCAACATTCTCACCATCATCATCACTATCTTCATCTTCTCTTTCTACATGCATATTAAGCAATAATAATTTACCATGTTTCAGATCAGAATCTTTAGATGGTCTAACTGTCAATTTATCATTTGTATTAAAGTGCAATGGAAAAGTTTCAACTAGAGAATCATTTAAATATATATCTATATAATACGTATTGTAAGATGACTCTATATGCATTATCCTACCTTTATAAAGAAATGTGTATGCGATAGATAGATTATGTATTAAAAAGAACGGAGTTTCAACATTTTCTGATATCAATCGACTATGAAGCTCTATAACATAACTCCGTTTGATGAAGTTAAGCTCTTCTTTCAACATAGCAATATCTTTTCTCATAACTGTATTATCTAACTCTGATGTCATTTTAACATTACCAAAGATATCCATATTTATTATATAGCAAACGTCTCTAGGAAAGCTCTCTTTCTATGTACATTACAACAAACAATAATTGTCCTTCTTCCATAGCAGAATTTTTATTTGGTTTAATCGTAATCATATCGTTCTTCTTAAAGTCAAAAGGTATCTCTTTAATCAAAGTATCACCCAAATATATATCTAGAAAGTATTTATCCAAACTTAAATCCATGTACATTATTTTCCCATTATAGAGAAATTTGTAACCGTTAGAGAGATTAAATATTCTAAAGATTGGCTCCTTAACGTTTTTAGCTCTTAATCGATATAGTAGAGGCATGGTTTCTTTTTGCATAATCAGTTTAGTAGTATCCCTCCTAATCTTTTGAAAATCTTCTTTCTTTATGTATGTGTCTTGTAACGTATCTAATGCATCTTCAAATCGTTTTCTATTGTTCTCTAATTGGGCTTCTATTGATCTAAGTTGACTTACGCTAACAAGATCATTTAAATTCTCCAACAATTTTAATTTTTCTTCACTAATATCAACATCACCTTTTCTATCTTTAACATTACCAAATACATCCATACTCATTTATTATACAGAAAATGCCCATCCTAATTTTTCAAAACATTTCTTTAACATCTCTATTTGTCTAGGTGAGCGTTTAAAATCAATATCAACATGAATATCATGCTTTTTCAGCAGATAGTACAATACACATTTCAAGTTCATAAACAATGCTCTTTCCGGATAAAGCTCCCTAAAGACCTCGTGTAAGTTTTCGAAGTCGTCTATAAGTGTCTCCTCCATATGTTGTAATTTTAATGGTTTTTGATCGGTAAGGTGATGGTGTATTAAATAGACATCATCATAATATTTTGTGTATTTGTTTTTCTTTAGTACTTCTAGAACATCTTTTGTTGATATTAAATCTCTTGGTATATCTCTAAGTTCATCATTTAACTCCTTGAGCACCTCTTCGGGAATAATTCTATCCTGTAAAGCTTGCAAACGAGATAGCTGTAACTTAAATCTTTTTATAGTATCATACCATGGTTTTCTTACGCAAGCAGCTTTCGTTTCTTCACAAGTACTGTAAACCCAACCACTCTCTACAGAACAATCGTCACAAATGTATCTACTCATACCTTTTGTTAATGACTTACTACCACAATAACTGCATTGTAATGGTCTAGAGCTATAATTCGACAACAAGTCCTTTAAGGTAATTATTGGACGTAACTTTTCCAACTCTTCTTCCGTGTACAAAAATTTTGGTATTAACATTTTCCATAGATCAATAGCATTATATACGTTGTTTTTATCTTTTAAGTCTATCTCGCTAACATCCTGAAAATACTGATAAAAATTATATCTACCTAGTGCATCTTGTTTATCCTCATGCTTCTCAAAATAATCTAAAAATCTATTGTGTATAGCTTCCATATTTATCTTAAAGCAAAACTTTTATGGATATCCTTATCTCGTAAAGACGTCGCCACAATTTTAGAGTATACAGATACAAAACAAGCACTGACTAAACACATAGACGAAGATGATAAAACACAACTGTCGTATATAAAGGGGGGTGTACAGGAAACGTCCCCTGTTAATTCACAGCCTCATACAATCTTCATCAACGAGTCTGGTCTGTATTCCTTAGTGCTATCATCAAAGAAGCCAAAAGCCAAAGAGTTTAAGAGATGGATAAAACTTTTATGGATACAAACCATAAAAGCGCTTAATCATTTTTAATCATATACATAACATCGCTAAAAGAATACCCTTGATTTAGAAGATTTAAGACCTTAACACAAAGATGACCACATATAACTGAATTAAAGTCTTGTATTCGTTCGTCATTGTAAAATAAGTTTTCGGCACCAAGATATTGTACTAGTTGTTTAGGAGGCACACCACCATAAGAATCGAACACGTACTTTATGTTGTTATCTTTCCAATAGCATATCCAATGAGTACCAATGTTTTCTGATTTATCAAGGTTAACTACACCACACTCATTTACATAAGGTTTTTGTGGAAGTTCATCACTCATAAATACACCTCTAAATCGTTTTATCTTTAATTCTTTAGCCAACCTCTCTATATCGAAGTTGGTCAATGGTTTTAGTTTTTTTACTTCTTTGGTTTACCTGCTCCCTGCTTTTCTTCCATAGCCATATTGTGTCTTTTTTGTTCTTCAAGTTCTTGTTTATTCTTCTTAGCATCCAGTACAGTTTTAGTAATCGCTGCTGCACCACCTGCTAATGAGCCAACTGCTCCTAAAGCTGCTAAAATGGCTGGAATTGTAAAGATAAAACCGCCCATATGCTCTTTCTTAATCTTTTTCATTTGTGCAGTAGTTAAAGTTAAATCCATTCCTTTACCCTCTTTAATTTTCTTAGATTTATCACTAAGTTGTTTCTTTGTTAATACATGATCAATATTTAAATCCTTTAGTTCGTTATAAGGAACACTAAACATACAACCTTTAATAGATCACATCTTCCTATTTATTTAAGAGAAAATCTTGGTTTGCAAAAGTACATTTGTTGTTGCTCCACCAAAATCAATTAAGGAATCATTCTCATCTGTTATCCTTATCTCAAAATTATCAACCTTGTCTTTGGATACACGGAAAAATAATGGATAAGTAGGCTCGTAAATAATACTATGTTTGAACTCGGCATCTGTTTTAAATGATGCTATAGTTCCTGTTTCTCTATGTGTGTATTCTGTATCTTTAACAAACATGCCATCTGCTATATTACAATGAACATTTTTAGTATCAAACGGATGAAACTTTGGCAACTTACTTCCAATATGTGTTTTGTTCTTTTCTAAAACTTCAAAAACATTAAACCCGAGGACAGTGCCTATACTCCCAATTGTAACATCATTACTATCAGTTTCAATTTTAACTCTATTTCTTAAATGATCTTCTGATAATGTTATGTTGATGGATTGAGATTTTAAATATTCATTAAGACTGTTTAAGCTGTATTGCCCTTCTGGTATAAAAACTTGTCTATCACCATATGAGAAACTGTTTTTTTGTGTTGTTATGTTTGGTGTCAGATATGTACTGTAAAACCCAACTAGTCCTATACTTAAATAGTTGCTCTTGTTGTCTAATTCGTAATGGAGCTTCTTCTTTAAAACAGAAGTATCACTCGTTAGCTTAAATACCTTAGCCATTTATTATATAATAAATGAATGAGTTTGATTTACCTAGAAATATTCCGAGAGAGAAAGTAATCAAGTTAATAGAAGATGTCATTCAAAAGTTAGAATACAGTTTAAAGAAGAAAAAGAGAAAACTACGAATTGCTAAATATGCATACTACACTTTGATCACGTTGTCGGTTATACTTTCTGCAAAACTGGGTTTTTTAATATTTTTATACCTGTAACAATTTACTCAATATTAACAACGTCTCTTGCAACTGGAAGTGCTATAATAACAGGTTTGTCTTCGAAGTTAAACATAAGCAAAAAAAAAAGACGAATATAAAACCATTGTCACTTGTATTAACTCATTTAAAGAACAGTTAGAGATGATAATAACATTGAATGGTGAAATGGATAGCGAATATATAAAAGATACGTTGCTTAAGATCAGAGAACAACTTAAAGATATAAGATAGGCTATGTAAATACAAGTCAAGTCCTTAAAGACAACGTAAGACCTGGAGACTACAAATGGTGTCCGCATTACGGACACCCTTCTAAATGAACAACCTCACACAACCTTCATCAACGAACCGGGTCTGTACTCTCTAATCATAAAAGAATGATTTTCTCTATAATAAATGAGTAAGAAAACTATTAATTGGGATGTAAAAGAGATGATAAAAGAAACAACAGCTAAGAAAAGAAATGGAGAGCTTATACCTGATGATATTCGTTGTCTTATTGTGGGTCCGTCGGCATGTGGTAAAACTTTTTTGTTATTTAACTTCTTATTACAGCCAGGTTGGTTAAACAATAATTACTTCTACATATATTCTAAAAGCATGAATCAGCCAAAGTATGAGCAGTTAAAAGATCGATTTGAAAAGGCAGAACCAAAGTTTAAGAACCAAATAGCAACGTTCTTAAGCGGTAATGATTATATTGTACCTATTGATGAATGTGAAAACTACTCTGTTGTTGTGTTTGACGATTACATTTTGGAGAATCAAGATACTGTTAGAAATTACTTTACAAGATTTAGACATAGACATTTAGACTGTTTCTATCTTGCACAAACATATTCAAAAGTACCTAAACAGCTTATAAGAGATAACGTTAACTTCCTATGCATATTCAGACAAGATGATACTAATCTTAAGCATGTGTATAACGAGTTTGTTGGAGGAGATATGTCTTATGATAAATTTAAAGAGATGTGTTCAAAATGTTGGCAAGAAGATTATGGTTTTATAGTAATTGATATGACAAGGAAGGTAAACAATGGTAAGTATAGGAACAAGATAAAACACTTCTTAAACGTTTGACGTTTTTTGATGTTTGACGTTTTAACGTTTGACGTTCTTTGACGTTTATTAACGTTTTTCACGTTTATTGACGTTCTTTGACGTTTGTTCGTTTGCTATACAATAAATGGATGAGAAAGAAATTGATAAGAATATTAAGTTGAAGGAGTTCTTGATAAAGGGCTTCAAATCTTGGAAGAAAGAAAGAGCAGGTATATATGATAAATTTAAAACACAAGAGCAACCTGTAATTGATGCTATTCAAAACTTGGGAAGTGAGATCAAAGAAGTAGCAGAACAAAATAAAAATCTAATAACTGAACTTGTTCCAGTTGCACATAAGACGGTTTCAATAGATCCCAGTCTACTAGAAACACCTAAAAAGATAACTTATGATAGTTCTCCAAGTAGTAGTGATACGCCTATAACGGGAGAAATTAAACAAATGAGAAAACAAATTAAAGACAAAGTGGAAGGAGTAGAACCTTTAACAACAGCACAGTCATTTGGTAAGATTGCAACGAAATATTATAGTAAAAGAAATGATACTGTGTTTGGAATAAGAACTGTAGAAGAAGATGGAAAAATAATAAACAAGATAGGAAATTTGGAAGTTAAAGTGAATGGCGATGATTTGATAATTAATGGTAAAACTTATAAAGGAACAGAAGGTCTATGGGAATTGTTAACGACGAATACTAGTAAAACCATTGAAGATTATGATGATGATGATTTTGAACAGTACAAAGAAATAATAATAGACTCAGATGCTGCCTTCCAAAAATATAATCGAGATAAAAAGGTAGCATCTAGTAGAGGTTCAAAGTACATTAATATTATCAAGCCTATTTGGGATAATTATATTAAACCAACTTTACCCCCAACTCCTAAAAAGAACACGACACCTAAAAGGACTGGTGAAGGAATTAAACAATGTACAGAGATACCTAAAGAATATATATGGATGGATGATGTGAGAAAGTTAATTGATCGGTTAATAGTTATAGATGGAGAAGAAAGGGCTGGTAATCATAACTTTTACAATGAGAAAGTAGGTATAGTGAGTATGATTAATAATAAGCTTTCACAATTTATTCCTAGTGATCCAAAAGGTATAGGGTATTTGATTAAGATCTTAAATACGTTACCACCACGATTCTGGAATGATGAGAAGCTTGGAAAAGGATTAGTAAATGATTTGATTAATAAACTCCCATTTGAATTACATATTCCAGGTTTTAGATTTTGCGGGCCTGGGACTAAGCTACAAGAAAGATTAGAAAGTAGTGCTGTCGAAATCGGTTTTTGAAAAAAACGAAAACCGGTTTTTGAAAAAAGTGAAATTTCATAAAACCGAAATGTCGGTTTTGAAAACCGCTTTTGCGGTTTCGGTTTTCAAAACCGCATTTGCGGTTTCGGTTTTGAAAACCGCATTTGCGGTTTCGGTTTTCAAAACCGCATTTGCGGTTTCGGTTTTGAAAACCGATTTTCTCAAAAACCGAAAACTGCAGAAGTCTCAAAAATTCGTGAGCACTATTATCAAGTAACGACGAGGAAACAGCAAAGAATCTTTCCCATCTTTGGCTCACAGTTGCCAGATGGAGGGAAATTTCCCCCGGCGTAGGGAAAAAATGCTCAAAATTTGCAGAGGGGAAAGAAGATATTTTTTATTAAAATGTCTTAACGTGTAGGGAAATTCTTGTTTAGTATTCTTTTACAATTGGCAGAATAAAAAAAATAAGTTGCAGTTTCTCACAAAGAGGCACGGCTATCGTTATTGGGAAGTAAAAAGATATAGAATAAAATATGATCGGTGTTCCCTTCACGTATGAACTATTGCAGGTGTCTGGGACTTGCGATAAGAAACCAGTCAACACATGCAAAACCACAACATTCACATTTATCGGAGTGGCAACAAATCAACAATAAAATTGTGTATTGCGATCTAAATTTTTTTTTTCTTTTTTTTAAGAAAGGGAGGTGGTGTTTTTTTGATAACAAAAGAAAGAGTGGCAGTACTATTTAGAAACAAAGTGAAAGAGTAATGATAATATAAAAGATCTGTCTAAGCGGATGAGATTTCAAATTGGATTTCACGCGTTGCAGGTGTAGTGATCTTAAATAGGGATATACCTTATTTTCTATTTAGCTTAGTGTTGTCATATTACCCGATTTTTGCAGGTACCACCCGATTGTCAGGTTCTATATTCGTCAATCGCTATCTTAATCACGAAAAACCACCCGCTTTTTGGGATTGGAGAAAAATCGGGAACTGCTACCGGCTGGTCAGAGCAGAACATTAATGCAACTGTCTACTGTCAGCAGTTGAGCCGTGTTCAAGAAAAACTCAAAACCCTGGAGCCAGCACTTCTCAATCGCTAAGGGGTTCTACCGTTACGGGACAACGCTAAGCCCCACATGATTAGAGTGACCCGGGACACCATCCTACGCCTTAAATGGGAAACACTATTGGAACCGCCAAACTCCCTGGACAATGCACCGTCCAATTATCCCTGAACCATTTCTTGGACACTCACATTAGAGAACTAAAGTCCAACTCCGTAGTAAAGGTGCAAAATGCACTTGATACCTTCTTTGCTTCACGGCAAACCAATTTCTACCGCGAAGGAGTCCGGTACGTTTTCAGAAGGTCGTTGATACTGATGGGTACTATTTTTGATCTTCCAGGTACGTCTTAGGCAGGGGTGTAGCCACGGGGGGCCCATCGGGGCCAGGCTCCCCAAATGATTTCCTGGCCCCCCTAATGACCAGATGTTAAAACATCATCGTGAGATTACTTCGCTTCAGTCATTTAAAAATAACAATGTTTACATATAATTAATAATTTACGGTAAAATAGTATGGAAAAATAGTATTTTACCATACCGATCACAAAATAGTATGGTATTTCTTCCTTATAGCGATCCGAAAATAGTATGGTATACTTTTTGTGACAGTAGATTACACAATTTACGGCGATTTGTTTTTGACAGTTTGAAGACAAACGTTTTGACAAGGTACTATAAATTCTATGAAATGAAATGAAATCTTTGAGTTTAACGTCCCACGCCTATGCCGGTTAGGCCAAAGGAGACGGTGATTATGAGAAATGAATGAAATGGTGGAATGAAGAAAGTGGGAGGAAACGGAACCCCGAGAAAACCCATGAGCACGGTTGTTTGTCCACCACAAAGTCCACACGGCGCGAGCTGGGATCGAACCAGGGACCCCAAGCACCGGAGGTGAACGCTCTACCACTGAGCCACCGCGCCCCCCACTATAAATTCTATCATTAAACAATGGTACTAGGCCTTATACTAAATCGTAAGTACATTATATTATTTATATGCTGTAATTAGTGTTTCAAGAAAACTTTTTATCAGATGGAAAATTTGGTGAAAAGCAACGTTTTTATTCTGTTTTTCAGTTTGGATTTCATTTGCTTTTTAAAATGCTATTTCGTGTAAAACAGGAAGTGAGATATAGTTGTTAATAAAATAATTATGTCTTTTTAGTCACGAATAATAAATAAACATTTTTTCAGAAAATCTTAAAATAAATTAAGTGCAATTTCAAAGAAAATCAGTCTTATGTATAAAAGTAACCAAGAAAGTTCTGTCGCTTTTTGCGTAGGTCTGCGATAGTTGGCCCTCACTGGCGGCCGGGTTTCGTCGAGTGGAAACATATATCTCGCGTCGGGGTGTTGAAGTACCACCGCGTAGCAGCGACCAGCGAGAACTTCGTCTTGGTCCGCACTCCTTAGATTCTTCGCGGAGAATCGTGAAGGGACCAACACGAACTGTCGCCAGTCATGTGCATACGGTTATTATTATATATTATTTTTTGCTGACAAATTGTTCCTAAAGTGAGCTCCGAGGGTCAAGAATAACCTCTGCCTCAACATCGTGACGTGAAAAATCTTGAGATAAGTGCGATAATAGTATGAATTTAGATGACAACTGTGGTCGATCATTAGAAAGTGAGTATGCGAGAACTATGAAATAAAGTAAATAGACAAGCGTCATTTTGTTACAAAATTACATGGCGAACACATTTTATCTAATTCCAAACAGTTATCGTCGAATATACACGGTTAAAGGAGCACTGTGATTGACCAAATTAAAAAGATCTTAACGATTTATCCCTTTACAAGCAACGTTTCTTTCATCGCCATCGTAGCGAAGTAGGAAGAACACTTGCCTAGTAATCATAAGGTTGGTGGCTAGAGTCCCCTTCGGGGTAATTTTTTGGTACTTTTTAAAAGTGTTTTTTAGACTCACCTTAATGTAACTAAATCACGCATATAGCCGATTTAACATTTTGGGGGAGTAATGTTGTGGTTCATTGGCGTTTTGTCGCATCTCTGCCGCTGGTGGCATAATTTTCAAAACGGTAGAGGGGCCACCGGGGATCGTCGCTGCGGCGCCGCCAATGTTTGGCGTGATGTCGCTAATTGCCCATTTGTGGTCCACCGACGCTTACGGCATGGGGACAATTCAGTGTGAGTGGCGAAACCATTCAGCAGCACCTTCAACTGAGGAAACACTAGAAGTTGGGTCGATGGATCCCACATAACTTGATTCCGGGTCAAAAGGCAACGCAAGCAGACACCTGTGTTTCTTTGCTGTCTCGTCTGAGGAAGGAGCCATTTCTGGACAAGGTGTTGTCATGTGATGAGAAATGGGTCCTGTACGAAGTTCCACGGCGCCGTCATAATTGGTTAGCATCCCATGAACGGTTCCAAGACAGCCGAAACCAGTACTACACCAGAAGAAAGTCCTCCTGTGTGTTGATGAACTGCTCGTGGCATCGTGCATCGGGAACTGCTACCAGCTGGTCATCGCATCAATCCAACTGTGTACTGTCAGCAGTTGAGCCGTGTTCAAGAGAAACTCAAAACTCCCAAAGGGGTCCTTATGTTACAGGACAACGCTAAGACCCTCGTGGCTAGGATGACCCGGGACACCATTTTACGCCTTGGATAGGAAACACTATTGCATCCGCCATACTCCCTGGACATTGCACCGTCCGATTATCATCTGTTCCCTTCCTTGGACAATCACTTTAAAGAATGCCAGCTCAAATTCCAAGTAGAGATGCAAAATGCACTTGATAACTTCTTCACTTCACGGAACACCAACCTCTACCGCGATGGAATAAATGGCCTTCCAGAACGTTTGCAGAAGGTTGTCGATCTATTCTTGATCTTCCAGATACGTGTTAGGTGACATATGAATGTCCGGAGGTGGTGAGTGAGAAAGCGATAGAACTTTCTTGTTTACCTATATAGATCGGTTCTGTGTATTGAAATAGTTATGCACAAAGGTATAATGTTTGGTCGGGGGCAGTAGTTCTTGGTTAAACATAATACAAACTATCTGTAATATAATTTATGAAATTATTATTATTATTATTATTAATAATAATAATAATAATAATAATAATAATAATAATAATAATAATAATAATAATAATAATAATAATAATGATGATAATAATCAGCTAAAACAGTGTTTTTAATTTTCCGGAAGGAAACCAAAATTTTTCAGTTTTTTCAGGCTTCAAAAACACTAGCTGTAACACATTTTTTTAGATTGTAGCTGCCCCCCTTCAAAAACGACGAGCCCCTCCTACAGAAACCTGCTGGCTACACCCCTGGTTTTAGGTGACATATCGATGTTCTAAGGTGATAGGTCAAAAAGCGACAGAACTTTCTTCGTTAATTTTATACATACTATGTAAAACTACTGTATAAGTTCTAGTATCTCGAGTTCGGGAAGTCGGAATGTCAAAATTCCTTAAGATTCGTGTTCCTCGTGCTCTACTTTACAAAATATATAAAAATCAGGTGGGGTCCAGTTTGCTTCCCTGCAACCGAAAAGTACCTTGGAAGTGTCATCAAAGAAGTAACTAAAAAAAAGTGCAAATGATCCCAGGTCAGTATTTGTAACACACAAGTTCACATCAGTACTTACGGAGTTCTAAACCGTAAGAAAGTGGGAGGAAACGGGAGCAAATAAAAAAAAGTTGAAACAGACATAAATCAATACAATTGTCTTGATCGATAGATACTTTCACAATTGTTAAAAGGTGTAATTAAAAACATTGGTTTCGGTTTTGAAAACCGCATTTGCGGTTTCGATTTTGAAAACCGCTTTTGCGGTTTCGGTTTTGAAAACCGCATTTGCGGTTTCGGTTTTGAAAACCGCATTTGCGGTTTTCGGTTTTCAGAAAACCGGTTTTCTCAAAAACCGAAAACGGCAAATGTCACAAAAATTCAACAGCACTATTAGAAAGAGGTGATAAAGGCATTAACCCATTAGATGAGGCTTGTAAAGAACACGATATATACTACAGACACAATAAAGATACAGATTCAAGACATATTGCAGATAAGGAACTAGAAACTAAAGCATGGAAAAGAGCATTTAGTAGTGATGCGCCAATTGGTGAACGATTAGCCGCTTTTGGGGTTGGTACTGCTATGAATGCTAAGGTTAAGTTGGGATGGGGATTATAAGAGCGGTGAATTGGCGCTCTTAACTTCTGAAAAATTTTTCTTATCTTCTTCGTCTACATGATCTTGTGTTATTATGTACGATTCTTTTATGGGCATATCACATAAAAGCGCCAAGGAGGAGTTTTAACCCCCCTTACAGAACGTTCATCCTCAAACAGTTTTCATCAACGATGTTTCAAGATTTTCTTTATAATAAATGGATAGTGTTGAGAGTTACGAGTTACAGAGTTTTAAAGCTAACACAAGAACATTTAATAATTTGAATGAAGCTAACAAAGATATTGAGTTTGATTTCAATATGGGGGATGGTTTCATACATCCACACAAAGCAGATTGTCATATGACTTTTGAAGTTGTTGGTGCATCAGCTGGAGGAACATTTGGTGCAAACGATGCTATAAAACTTGTAGATAACTTCTTCCCATTCTTCTTTTCTCAAATTGAGGTTAGAAAGCATGGTGTTGTTATAGATAAGATTGAACTACCAGGAATAACATCTACAGCTGTTGGAACATTAAAGATTTCCAAGCCAGAAGTTGAATATTTAAAACAAGCAGGATTTGAAACAGATGATAAACTTGGTCTAGGAAAGGACTTTAGTGTTTTGTATCCATTAAGATTAATTCCAGGCTTTTTAAGTGATTATAAAGAGGTTATGTGGAAAGGTGGATTGAGAATAACATTTACAAAAGCTAACAACAATAACGATGTTTTGTACAAATGGGCGGGATCAGGAGCAGCTTCTCATGATGGAAAAATAACAATAAGAAGTATGTTGATAAGAATGCCTATTGTTGAATACGAATCTAATTATGAAAACAAGTTAAAGTTGAATATTCTTAAAGAACCAAAAATCATGTTTTCATTCCATACTTATCAATGTGTTCAGAAGACTGTTGCAGGTTCTTTCTTGGAGTTTGACGTTACTACTCAATTTAATTCTAGACAATTTGATATGCCTGATTTCGTAGTTGTAATGTTCCAAACTGATAGAAGTGGTAAACAAACAGCAGATGCAAGTAACTTTGATCATTGTAAGGTAAAGAATATCTATCTTAAGAATGGGAGGAATGAGGTATTTCCAAAAGAATCAAGAAACTTAGATATTGCTAACAAGGACTATTTTAAGATGTACGAAGATTATACTGCATTTAAGAGAATAACATGTGGCAATACCGAAATGTACTATGACCCAAAGGAGTTTATAGATAACAGACCAATGTATGTGATTAATTATAGTAAGAGGAAGAATGTATCGGCAAATGAGAGAACAATCATAAAGATTGTTGTAGACCTTGCAGAAGCTGTGGCTGCTGATACTATATGCTATGCGGTTTTAATTGGACGAAAGAACTTTACATATGATCCCAAGAATGAGAAAGTAGTAGAAGAGTTTTAGATAGTTAAATGCATGTTTGTATTGTTTTATGGAAGTTTTTCCATAAAACGAAATTGATAAAAATGATGAAGATTGTATCTGGATGTGTTTTTGTTAAGGGCGGTGAATTGCCGCCCTTAACTTCTGAAATTTTTTTCTTATCTTCTTCATCTACCGTTATCATGAGCGTGTTTAAATTTCAAGACCAAGAGCTTCTAACTGTGATCGATGATGGCGGAGCAATATGGTTCAAAGCCAAGGACGTTGCAAAAATTTTAGAGTATGAAAACACCAATCAAGCCATAGGAGACCATGTAAGAGGTGTGTTTGAAAGGGGGTGAGCGTTTTGCTCACCCTTAAAATCTCTATATACCCGTTGATATTTTGTTTTTTCTAGTTTAAAGGGTATCAAAAAGATACCCTTGCATCCTCAAACTGTTTTCATTAAACGAAATTGACAAAAATGATTAAATATTTTTGGTGAAGATAAAAATTGAAGAGTGTTGATTGATTTTCTATATAATAAATACGATGGCGAGTCACATTGAACTTTTAAACAAGCTTGGAAGTCTTGAACAAAAACACGTTATTGGATTAAAAGAATTAGAATTAAATACAGAATATAAGATTGTGAAAATGGAAAAGATTAAAACTAAGTTTGGAAAGAGCATTTTGGTCGAGTGTGAGGAGTTTAAGGTTTTTCTTCCGCCTAGATTTACAAAACACTTAACAGATAAAATGATTGATGAGATCGTTAAAGATGGAATAAAAATCAAATACACTGATCTAAAAGATAACTATCCAACTGTTGAGTTCTGTATGTAAATCCAAAAAATGAACAAAAATGAACAAAAATATGTTGTCAGAAGTAAAAAATGGAGTGGTTAGAAATGAATCCCCAAAAAAAGTTCATTCTTACTAATAACTTTAATGCAATTGTGAAAAATGTGCAAACCGAAGCTCAAGTGGTTTTTGATATTAACGGCTGTCTATTCAGCTTGAATTATGATCAGTGGACAGAGTTTAAGAAGTCATTGTTTCCTATAGAGAATGAGGTTAACAGAAGATTCCATTATCAGTATCCGAACTTGTAATTTTAAATATGTTCTAAGTGTATAAGCGTTTTTATGGTAATGCCATAAAAGCTAAGACCTTTGGATATACAGATACAACTCAGTTATTGATATCTGGTATCAATAAATGCTTTCAACTCTAGAAATGTGTGGGAGAAAGAGAGAGAAAAAGATGTGAGAAATACATTTAGTATATGGAACACTAGCGCGTGCATGTGGCACGTTTTGGAACTAAATAATGAATCTGTCGACAAGGCCGCCGTGTAACAGCGCGGTATTTTTCGCTCGAATTCTGATCGTTACGAGAGAAAAGTTTAGCGAAGAATACAGCGCCCGAGCTATATGCAGCCGTTAAATTCAATGTTAACTATATGGCTGGCGAGAAATACTGCGCCGTTAATCATTCTCTCTCTGTTTCTATTGCATAAACCTCTCTGTCGTTCAGAGCTGATGTGAAGGAAAAAGAAAGAAACTCGAGAGATATTTCGTCATGTATTACGTTTTCTCCCCGAAGGAGACTACGTCACGGATTCAATGACGTCATGTATGATGTATTCTCTCCAAAGGAGACTTCGTCATTGATATACAGCGCTCCCTGTCCGCTGCTAGCTAAAAATTCTGTTGAAGGAAGAGGCTAATGCATATATATGTATGTTAGTGTGAGGAGAAGGGAAAGCGAGAGACTGTATACTCTCTTCGCTTCTCTGACCTGAAACTGGTTTGTAAGCTGAATATATGTATGTGTGTCTGGTGTAACCAGCGAATCAACATACTTAACTTTAACTTATCATCATTCAGCAATCTGTGAGCGGATTTCGATCAAACAAAAACTATTTTTCCAATCAAAGACAGCACTATAAATTATAAATTTTAAATGTAAGAGTTTTTATGATTTTAATATCATAAAAGCATATGCGATCTCACTTTAACATTGTAGTTATGGGCTCTTATGTGCTAGTCAACTAATGTTACAACAAAAAAAATATTCAAAGAAAGTGCTTAGTAATTACGTTAGTCATCTAGTGGTGATTTATAGTTAGTGATATTATAGCCCTTTTCTTTAAATTCTGGCAATCTTTTTTGTATCCAATCATGAAGTTTTATATGGGATATGGAACAAAAGTTCTCATTATAATATGCAGGAATTCCACATACAACACAGTTATTATTAATATTTCCTTCATTAGTTAAGTCATAACAAGATGTAGTATAGCTCCTTCTAGAAAGATGTGGCGGGAAACCAACACATATTATATCTTTAAATAAAATAACTTGTGGTGCTGGTATTGTTAAACCTATGGGGTTATACGTTGGATCTACAAACTTACATTCCGATAATGTAGCAGGTCTTAGAATCATAAATGGCGTATCTGCATCCTTAAAGAAATGATACATTATTTTTATAAAGTCATGCTCTAACATTTTATTCTGTATTTCAGCCAATCGTTCTTTTGATAAAAGTGAGCAATTTAACAACGCTCCAGAATAGTTTAAACCATGTTCAATTTCTTCTCCCTTTGCTCTATAACATCTTTTACACTCATCATGTCTTGTATTTCCATTTCGAGCAAATTCTTGGTATTGCTTTAATTCTCCACAAATTATGCACTTTTTCATGATTTATTAAATATAAAATATCCAAAATAATTAATTCATTTTTTGTTACAATTACATTGATTTCCACGATTTGATTCTAAATGTGATAAAAGCAAGTGCACAAGGTACAATACTCAATCTACTTTGCACTCTGTAACTTTGTTTAAGTACTATGGTCAGTGGCGGGTTTGGGGTTGGATGGGGAAAGTGTGCTAGAACTGGTATCAATGACACTACTTTTTAGTATTTATAGATTGTATTAAACCTAGTAGATCATTAATAACAACCTGTGAAATCTTATGGCATTTAATGAATTGCATGATAATGTTAACGTTACCTTCTGACTTACTTCCACATCTTTCAGTGAGGTTAACATTATCGTCCATCCCATTTAAGTGATCTAGACTTATTTTATCTCCAGGTAACTTTCTTGGTTCATCAACTATATGATGGGCTGTTGGCGATTGGGATTTGGGGTTACTATTTGAAAAACGCTTTCTCTTTCGGAAAGAATGTCGCAAGAGTTCAATACATGATTGTCATTACTGCCATTTGTATCGTCAGCACACGTACAATTTTGATGATTATGGCATCTGTAAGCAGTTGTTCGTTGTATTTTTGCTATTTGTAATGCAAGCGCACTCTTTTCATTTAAATATTGCTTCATTTAATCAAAGAATGTTACAGAATTGTGAACAGCTCGAAACTTATCAAAAGCACATATGATAAATTATATTATGAAAACATACTAAAAATTAAAAAAAATAGTCGTAGATGCAAACTGATTAGTTCTGCTCCTCGGTGATTTCAGTCTCCTCTGAGCTTAAAACATTGCTTTTTCTCGTGGCCACTCGTCTCTCTTGTACATATTTATCTGTCATGGAAGCATGAATCTTCGATGGTTTTACTGATGGGTACTTAGCAATTACGAAGTCTGGGTAAAAAAGAAAATATACATTTTTGAGCCGCGCAGACAGAATTAAAATCTGCAATAAAGAGACAAACAATTCAAAGAAATGTATAAGAGAAACGAAAGCAAACCTTACAATCAAAGGTATAGAGATATTCATAATTCATTACAAGGTTACATACAGTGAAACTTGCGAGTAACGGAATTATTCTAAGCGAAAATTTCCAGTTTCAAGAAAGAGGAAAATTATATATAATCCCGCAAATCTTCACAAAATTTATTCAAATCTGTTTAAAGTTTACTCCCTTTTGCATATAAGGAATATCCTACACAACTCGGAGAAAGATGTTCTAACTGAACAAACAAGCGAAAAGGTTCGAAATATGATATCTATTTTATTGCTACTAAAATTTACAAACACTTTGATTTTTCTATGAAACAATAAATACGGATATCAGAAGTTGAGAACATAGAAAACTCCTTTCTTTTCAAAAACGTTACAGTAATAATTTTCAGTGTCACACACCTGATTATTTCACCGCAACAACTTTTTTCTTGTTTTCCAATGGGAATATTCTTAAGTAAGTCTAACTTATGGAACACTACTCTTAATGCTCAGAATTGGGATTGCATGGTTCTAAGGGTTTTTATTAATTTATCGCATATGTTATAGAATATTAAAGGCTGGTCATAGTCCACTCATTGGAGTATCCGACTGACAGCTTAACGATCTCCGGTTCAAAGTCCGGTGGATGTAAGGTGGTTTTTTCACCTCAGGCCGTCCGTACGTCTCAGACTTCGATACTCACATGAAAACTCACGACTATGGCCATATCCAAAAGATACAAGTGCACATTTGGAGCAAGCTTATTTCCGGAACTGACGTCACCTAGTGTGCGTCAAAAGATTAAAGTTCATAAGTCTGCGAGTGCATAGTGCGTAGTGGGCGAGAACAGAGATGGTCATCCTCCCTCATGAGGGCCGCCCTCACCCTAACCTCACCCTCATTTTAGTAGTTGAGGGTGAGGGCGTTGGAGGGTGAGGGCGTTGGAGGGTGAGGGTGATAAAGTAATTGAGGGTGAGTGTGAGGGCTTCAATGAAGGGCGAGTGTCATTCCTGTAGTTTTTGGACTTAACTGCTGCTATGGCTCATTGTCTCGTTGCGTTATTTGACTGTCATAATGTTAAAATGTTAGAGTCGAGACTCAAAGCTAGCGGCGCCTACGTGTTCTCAAGTAGGAGAGTAAATGCTAATTAAGGCAAGAATGTGGTAAGCTGTTGTTTATAGTGTTATTTAATAATATAAATTGACTTTAGTAGTCATAGATGTTTAGCTAAAAATCGAAATATTTTTTTTTTTGATAAAATTTTCTTCAGAATTTTAATATTCAAATTATGCGTAAATTGCGTTTAACTTATCTAGAAGACGTCATTACATTCTGTCGGGCTGAATTTTCAGTAGTTATGAAGTTTATTTTGGTTAAAAGTTAACAGTCCCTCTTCTTACTAGATCACTGTATCGTCTGCATTGTAAGAACGAAAACAGTATGTAAATTTAACGTTTAATATTTTACTAACTACAGCGACATAATATTTGGATTTTGTATCAAAGGTAAGGCTCAAAAGCCCAATATTTATTCATATTCTAATTTAAAATATTATATGCAGTGCACACGTGGTGCAAAGAGAGCAGAACAGCCAGAGCAAAAATTTTATGAGACAAATGGTTGAAAATCGAAACTGTAACGACACAGGCTCTTTAAAAAGGGCTATTTGAGCTTACAACATTAACTTCGAATTACTCACTGCCCCCAAAGTAGGGCTACTTAACGGTATGGGGAGTGGTCCAAAGACTAGCACTTTAAAGGTACTCAGAGATAAATTTTCTCACCTGTATGAAAACGTTAAACTGTTTCCGGAAAATCTTAGCAGATAATGGAATGCAAATGAACTTCATCTCAGGGTAGATGCTGATTTTGCAACGAAAAGTATTCGGTGTAAAAAGCGCTTTTTGAAGAAAACTGCTTTGATGAAGATTCGTCTTTGGTAGAAGCCAAGTGGAAGAAGTTCCAGGTAGAAACCTTCTAGAGAATTTGTGCCACCGCTTTTTCAAGTGTTGAGGAGAGGTTTATTCCAAGTGAACATTTAATAAAATATTGTGCCTGTTTGGACCCGAAGAGATTTGAAGAAAAAAAGAAAAATGGATTACCAGATGGATCCCTGAAAACATTAGCAGAAAATACAGGTGTGTGTAAAGAAACCCTGTCAAGCAAACTCAATCAATTTGCGACTCATTACAAAGATTACTTCGATGTGGTTCAGTGCCCAATTGATTCTGGAAATGAAGACGAATGAAGTGAAAACAAAACGGAAGATCAGAATGAGCTGAATCCAGGGCTGTAGACACTGTGCTTTTACATTCCTGTATAAGCTGACTTTAAAATGAAAGTACTTATAGCAATTTATACTGTGTGTTATGATATGATATCGCTCTTGTAACTAACCGGATAACTCGTGAATCCTTATTTTCTAGTTGAAGATAATCAAAACAGAACTGCGATCACTTTTGGGATAAAGTCTATTGGAAAATTTAATGCTCCTTACTACTAAATATGTCCAGAATTTTCCTGTAGGTTACGATGCTATTGGAAGCGAAATAGCAAAAAAGCTCAAGAAATCCTAAGCGATTTCTCATGCTGTGAAACTTAATATAGTCATACAATTGTACATAATGGTATTTTTCCTTCTGTTTGTATTGAAATAGATAGACTACTGCTAATTTATCTGCCCTACTTTCAGATCTTTAATAGCTGTAATTATATTATTCTGTGCTATGAAACATTTACGGTATTTCGTTTTAGTCGTTTCGTGTGTAACTGTGTATGCTTAATGCTGTGAACAAATTAAAAAGTCATTTTACAAGCCAAAATGTTTACATGAATTTGCGCACGAGGCGTCCCTCCAAGTTTCCATCTCCGCCTAGCTCTGACAGCTCTAGTCCGACACTGATACTTGGCTGTTCAATATGAAGTTAACCAGAAAATTTTGCATTTCATTTTTCCTTATACTCTTTGTGGTATGGAAGATGAAACATCAATATTACACTGTACATATGGCAACATTTTTAACAGTACACTGTAAACAAGCTTCCCTTTCAGAAAATTCGTGATGATGTGCACATGCCTACTAAGCCCTCTGGTAGCGTTTGTACCAACTATTCCAAGCGTCGCCGTCATCTCCGCCGTTATTTCTACCATAAATGATTCCGTCAGTGTTGCTAATTCAGCCGTTTTTATTACTGTGTTCATTTTTATGATGGTGATTGTATAGGAAAAATATAAATTTTCAATTACGTTTAATTGTGTCAATTCTGCGTTTACTTCTTTCACTTTATCATCCCATAAAAATAACTTATAGACAATGAAAATCGTATGTTTAAGGAAAGTGAATGATTCTGAATGAGTGTGGAAGGAAGGAGGAGAGCCCTGGGTAAACCAACGGAAAGGATTATTTCTACCATATACTCACATTACCTGTGTTCGAACCCGGTACCTCTCGCACCATGGGTAAGCGATCTTACTAGTAAGTCTCCTTGCTCCTCTGCGTTATAGTTGTCAATTTTTATCTATTTGTACCTAGCAGCAATTCAATATTTTTTCGAATTAAAAATTATTTAAAATCACAAAAGAAAATACAAATAAATGTGATTTTGGTAAATACCTTGTGTTTTGTAATGTTACATTGCCGCATCACAATCTGTTACAGTGGAATTTCTCCTAAAGAAAACCTCTTAATAAAGTACACCTTCATCACTTTGTGGCCCATCAAACCTATCTTTGTGCCCCAGTAAAAATACAAGTATTATTTACGGAAGAGTACCCTCCATTCTACGGGCACACTCACATACGGAGACGGACAGTCGTATGACCTTCCCAGCGTTTTAATAACCTCTTCATAATGGACATGTATCATTCTCAGATGTAAACTGCTCAAGGGACTCTATCAACCTGCATATTAATTTAGCTGTAAATTAAAAAGTATGTATACATGTATAACTTCTCTAATCTCAGAAGTGTGAATGTGGGATTTCACTTACCATTACAAAAACCCTTGACAAGTGAGTTTATTGTTATCCCATATCCCTGTATCTGTGTCCCTGCTGAGATTCTTACTAGACCTCGAACTCAAGTTCTTGATTTTATCAGAGAATGACCAAGGTGAATACTGACCTGAAACACAACACAGGCAGCAGTAAACACTTGGATCGCTTACCTTAAAAATAGTGTTTGGAATTAACTATGAAGCTGGAGAGTGTCCTTGTATTTGACTTTCTTATTATCTATTGTTTACCACACATCGTTAAACACATTCTCACTAATTTACGTAAAATGATATTTTCTTTTATATTAAAAACAAACCATATACTATTAGGTAAATAAAACACTTCGAGGCCCCATCACGGCAAAATTAAAATACTACTAATTTTACAGTAATTATGTGATAACTTCAAATAGATACAAGATAATCGAAAAGTGGAACAAGAGCTCGCTGGACAATAACATTTTACATGAGATATCGGTATCATGACTCACTTACCTGCTTTCGATTTCAAGTAATTTAGAAAATTGGCATTCAATTTCGCGTTTTTAAATGGCTGCAAACGAAACGCTACTAGCTAACTCGTGATGACGGTACCTCATGCAAAATAATATTGTCTAGCGCGCTTTTGTTCCACTTTTTGGTTATTTTTTATCGATGTGGAGATATCGTATAATTAGTGTAAAATTAGCGGTATTTTAATTTCGAGGTGATTAGGCCTCTTAAGTTTTATTTTGATCCTTGGTTTTTGAAAGTGCTCTCTTATTTTCTTCACTGAAGTACTGTTGTGGGAAACATTTTATTTTCTATAGAAAGAAGAAAATCCACCACTTCCTAAAACATGAAGCCCATAAAACAATGTCTTGTAAAATTGCTGTTACTTCTGTACATTCCATTCTGTTCCAGTGTTAAGTTCTTTTGTATTCACTATACAATATATATTCCATGGATGAGGGAAGAAGTCCCATGCTGATTACTTGAATAAATGATCCAAATTTTGGGGTGAATTAGCATCAATTCACCGCAAAATGGATTAGGGTGGATGATCTCTGCCATGTGATCCTTCACTCTCTAATCGCGGATCTAAATATAACATTTTTTCATATAACATGTTAGTATGTTGTTCCACCGTAATGATTGTTTTAAATAAAGTTATAACCGCTCTTTCCCTTCGACATAGTCAACTAATTTACTATTTTACACAATATCTCCACTTAAAATATGAATTAAGGACTAATATTTCTGCTTTTTTTTTAAAAAAAAAAGAAATATGAGAGTATGCATTGATATGCATTCGCGATAGATACCAAACGGCACTCCCGACCATATGCCTTCAATGCTATGTGTATTTCTTTTTTATCGGAAGAAGAAATGCAGAGGTGATTTGAGGTTGGTTCCAGTTAACTGTCAACTGTCCTGGTGTTCGGCACTGGATGGTTTTCTTTAGGAACAAGCAACCTTACTTTTCGAATATTCGCTCTCCCTTCCACCTTGTTTTATGTACCGGGCGGTATTTTCGTTTTTTTTTCTGATTAAAATTGTTTTTGAAAGGGTAGCAGTTGTTAAAAGGAGGTGCTTTTGGTTCAAAAGATCCAATATATTTCAGGAAAAAAATCTCGTAGGTCTTATATCTAGACAACTGCATATAGTGTAGCCAAATCCAAACTATCACTTAACTCAGTATGATGTGCTTATTCGGTTAAAAAAATGGAAACTCGATTTAGGGGCCGTTCAAAAATTTTGTGGCCTCTGATCCAAAAACTAATTATTGGTCAAGATCCCAATCTTTTGATGCATTTTTTGACCATTCCTAAACTTCTAGGCTAAGATCGTGTTTTTTCAAAATCTATTTTTGGATCACTCCTAATAATCTTGTTTCTGATGATGATGTCATTTTCAGTGCCGAACGCTGATTTTCTACCCAAAATGACACTTCTACAAAAAATAAGTGTTGAATTTGAAATACCGTAAGGAGAATAGAGTTACCTTGCACAGTAACAACGTGGAAAATAATATTTATCAGTTTCAAACGTCTAGTTGTCTCTGTGCGAGAAAAAAAATGGTTATTGATCGCCCCTCGCATTTCAAAGAAAGACTAAGACTAAGCTAATATGAGAACAAACCATTACAGATCGTAGACACAAAACGTAATTTAGTGAAAAACCAAACTATCCTAAAATGAGACATTTACCGCTCAATAGGTTTCATAAAACGATAAGAGTAAATGCAAATTTCATGCGTAGTGTTTGAGAAAATCTACAGAACTAAATATATACTCTAAATAAAAAAAATGGTTTCTGAAGGAAATCGAAGCCACTTAACTTGCTATTAAGATGACACTGATGCTAAAGAATCCGCTTATCAGGATTTCCATTCAAACACTGGAAAGGTGACAATGTACAACATGGTTGTTGTGCGATAGCCCGAATATTATTATTAACTCTTGAATTTAAATTATAATTTAATTAAACATTGCTCGCAGATAAGACGTATAACATTCCATAAATCATGTTGAGCTGAACGATATAACATGGATATATCGATAAAAACAATTTTAATGCCTTTAAAAATGTATGTAGGGGAGAGTTGGGTAAAATGATGCCTGCTGGTAAAATTATCCCCTACCATTACAGAGGAAACTGGTGGCGTTGCCTGTCGTATAACGTGGTTGCTACGTCATACAAAATATGCTGTCCTTGTAAATCGTTATCTTTGGATGAGAAACGTTTTGTTAGTCTTCCAGACGAAAAAAAAATAACATTTTCATAGCATTGTTTATAAGGTAAGTGCTACTTTTTTCTGTATTTGTACTAACACATGAATTAGAATATAAATGAGACACTATTTGTTGAAAAGTCAGTGCTCAACTCTATACATATAGCAATGCAAAAGGAAGTCTTCTCCATGTTCTGTCACACAGTAACGTATTTAATGGAAGCCACATGAAATCGAACAACGACTCCCTAATCATTTTACCTTAGGATTATTCCATCTTCTTAGGGAACATTTTGCCGTTTTTGTTTATTTTACTCAAGTTAATCCAGGTGAGCTTCATAATGAAATCCTTGGAGAGAGGTTTACTGTAAGTGGTGTCGAGCAAATCCCATCGAACCATTCTAGGCCTTCTATTCTGGAAGCTGCTGTTCCAAAATTAAAGGAATATAAGAAAAGGCAATGATTTTTAAAACGAAGAAGTTACAAAACGCAAAAAAGAAAAATCAAGTATCATCTACTTTTGACGACGAATCCATGACAGATACCGAATGTATATATTGTCATGACTTATATTCCAAGTCTCCTAGAGGGTTGGATAATGTGTCAGCAGTTCCGAGAATGGGCCCACAATCAGAGTGATGGTGTTGACAAAGAGCAATATTTCTTTGTGTGTGACATGTGTTCTGCCGCTTAGGCTACAAGAAAGCTGACGCCCCAAAATAAAAACATAACGTAACTGAGTGTTCAAAAAACATTTTCTATATTGAACAAATATAAGCCTACTTTAACAAACTATAAATACTTTTATTTCTAACATACTTTAACACAATATTACTACACCTGTATTCCATTTTTTTTTCAAATATAATCATTTTTGCAAGTTCACAAGATTTTTATTATTTTCAATGGAAGGATCATTTTACCCACCCCGAAGGCAAAACGATCATTTCACAATAATTTCACATTTGTGTCAAAATAATATCGAAGAAGATTGTTGACAATGTTCAAAATCGCACGCTAGAAATCTGAGATAAGACCTTATTCTACCGACTCAATTACCACAACAAAGATCATTAGAGCTAAGAGGCCAATTTGTCTTAAGGGGATATTTTTATCCACCTCTGCCCTAGTTTAGTACTAATTTTGATACAGTTGATAGTTCTCTTTTTCTGTTAAAATGTGTTTTTCGTGTTCATTTATGTATTGTATACGAACGATGTTCGTTGTTAAAAATACTTTCCACGAGATGAAATATTCTTCTGGTGCCTTGGGCTACACGAGATTACCCACTCCTTATATCTCAAGCACTGTTTGATTGTTACACGATACATGATATAGAACTTTAAATTGATAAAATATTGTACGAACACAATGAAGAGCACACTCTAACCTCACAATATACTTTAGTTGTTAACATGGTTTAAATGATGTTATATCACACTCTTTGTGGACCTCCCGCGACGGGGGAGAATTCTGATTAGTGATAACTGCTACATGAAATTAAGTAAAAAAAATGGAACATAAATTTTGTGCATACATTTACAGAATGAGACGAGAAATAAACCTTCGATAATCTAGACGAGACCTAATTACTACAAAACTTTACGAGACGTGACGAGAAAACGTTTTTAATCTCGTGGTACACGCTATTCTTAAGTAGCACCAGGGTGCGAATTACCGGGGGGATGAGGGGGATTTTCCCCCTCAATCACATTTTGTTCCCCCCCAAAGAAGTCAGCTGAAGTATCCCCACCGGGGATGCTCGCTTTCCCCCTCAAACTATGCTTAGTATAACTCCAAATTTCACTGATTTTTGTTATTTCTTGTAAATTTAATCTTCTAGCTGTATTTCGAAATGATCGATGTAAACTGTTCAGTTTTGGTCATTTCTACTTACCACCTAATTACCCACTATTTTCAACGTTGTTTAGTAGAACTATATTATTATGACTACGGTTGTTACTTGCAACTGTACCTTCGTACCCTTCAGTACGTCATCGTTTGTGAATTTGAATGTACTAATTGCGTATAACAAAGCCACATATAGATTTATAAATGTTCTTAGCGGTTGGCCAAGAAGAAGTAAACAAATAGCTTCTTCTACCATGCTTGGCGAAGTTCGGATATGTCATATTCATCCTCTATATTTGTATCGATTATCATCTTATTTTAATTTTTGTTATAACATGTTATTTCATTTTCCAGTGTACTCTTTGTTAGCACATGGTCTTCATTCCCTAGTAGGTTGTGTGTATGCAACTCAAAAGTTGCATTTAATTTGTGATAATTAGCATAGTAATCACTGCTTTTACAGTTTACGGAAATGAACTTTTGAAACTGTACTCAAAATCTGAGATATAGGTATTCTCTCGTAAGTACATGTTAACGTACACGCTGGGGGATACGCTCCTAGTGAGCACACATATTAATGAAGGTGATTTTTAGGTGAATAAGCGAATAATTCAAGATTTGTTTCAGCATTTGTTAATACGACTGGTTCTCCGTGGCATTGTCCATGTCTGTATAAGCTTTTCAACTGGAGCGTTTTTTTTTGTTTTTTTTTTAAGTTAACCCTTCATTTTTCCATCTTTTCGCTGTACAGTTTGCTGTCCACGCAATTAATGTTGTCTGAAAAGCTTCAGTGTAATGTTTTACTTTATTTGAATAACGTAGCCCATAGTGAATCAACTCATCTTCAACCTAACAGTAAAGTAATTTTTAAGTGTTGACTTTCCGTATCCATCACGGAATCGATATTTGGAGAAAAAAAGTCGTGATGAGCACAGCTTTAGCGGGAAGTAGAAGCACAAGCTCGAAATTTGAATTGAGAGATTTTAAATATTTGGCCTTCGATTTGACCTTGATGTGAGAAATCGGGACCAGCAACAATCCATTTCTTATTTGATAGGCTAATATCTAGATTTTCTTAAGAAAAAAAAATGTCCGGTTTAACTGATAATTTTAGTGGTTTTCACAAGACTGAAGTAGGTTTCTTTTCGCAACCTGTATGTATTAATGCAAAGTGGAAGCTTTCAATATGAGTGGAAAAATTAACATATGCTTGTGACCATGGCTATCGCTCGAGCCAAATTATTAACTAAATAAACCTTAGAGAGCTACGGGGACAAGAGTGAGTACAACATTAAAACACGTTCAGAAAGGTTTAGTGGGGTGTGTGTATGTCAGACAATATATATGTGCATAGTTATTGTCGGTAGATTTATTAAATTAATAAATCTCTTATTTATTACAGATGTCACACACACACACACACACACACACACACACGCATATATATATACCAGGGAAGCAAGAAAGTTCGTGCGCTTTTATACTATGGAAGAAAACTGTCAATTAAAGGGTTTTAACGGTTTGTTTATTCGGCAAAATAGCCTCCATTTGCTTCTACAACCTTCTCCCAGCGCTCAACAAGCTTGTAAATGCCAGTTTTGTAGAATATTTGTTCCCGAGACTCGGAAAACTCAGCAACTGCATTTTTGACGTCTTGTTTAGTCTTGAACTGCCTGCCACGCATAAAGTTGTCTATGGCCAAGAATAAATGGCAATCCGAAGGGGCGACATCTGGGGAGTAGGGAGGATGAGATACAAGCTCCCAACCAAGTTCTGAGATTACTTCCAGCACCTGTTTTGCGGTGTGAGGGCGCGCGTTGTCCTGGTTATAGAGCACACCTCTTTTGTTCACTAGTGCTGGCTGTTTCTGGGTCAGTTTGGTGGCTACCGTTCTCAGTTGTGATGAGTACACATCTTTGGTAATTGTCTTACCACGTTCCAAGAATTTGTAGTGCACGATACCGTTTGTAGTCCACCAAACACAGAGCAAAACCTTGTGTTGATAGATGTTCGGTTTTGCAGTCAAAGGCTTCGGATCATTCGGTGATAGCCAATGGTATGACCGTTTTTTATTGTCATACATGACCCACTTCTCGTCACAAGTTATTATACGGTCCAAAATTAGACAGATTTTGTGTCTCGTCAACAAAAATGAACAGATATTCAGTCTTAGAACTTGGCTCATAGCGGTCAGCTCGTGAGAGACCCACTGACCTAGTTTTTAGGTCTTCCCCAACTGATGCAGACTTACCCGAATAACTTTCCTGCTTACCTCGAATCGGTGAGCAAGTTCATCACATGTTTGACTGGAATAATCTTCAATAGAGGCCTTCAGGTGGTCCATATCCACTGATTTAGGCTTCCCAGAGCGAGGCTTATCTTGAAAGGTCTCGTCACCAGTTGAAAAGGTCTGGAACCATTTTTGTGCTGTACATTTACTTATTACACCCTCTCCGAGCGCAACACATATTTTTCTAGCTGCTTCTGCACCATTTGTCCCCAATTTAAACTCGTAAAGCAAACAAGCTCTAAAAACTTCATTTGACACTGACATGATCCCGAGCGATTTTTACACCCTACACTGACAAATGCGTTGTTATATTCACCGTGGCTGATGCGTCAATGAATAAGCTTTCCCAAACAGTCAAAACTTTCATGCTACGGGGACAGATGTCGCCGCAGCAGCCAAATGGAAGCGGGAGTGGTTCAAAAGCGCACGAACTTTCTTGCTTCCCTGGTATATATATATATATATATATATATATATATATATATATATATATATATATATATATATATATATATATGGGCTGTAAGGCATTTATTGTCTCATTTTGAAATTTGAACCTTCAGACTGTCCTTTGGCCTAATTTTATCCCCCCGAATATAGATTATCTAATTCGCACACTGAGTAGCACATTACATGGACCGTTTGATTTCAACTAATAGCGACACGCATCGTCCTCACAATGAGACCCACATTCCTACTATGGACACACATCCTTATAACAGTGACACGTAGAGTCTTAACCGTGACCCACACACTCTCAGTATAAGACTGATTTAAATAGTCTACATAAATCTTTCAGTTTATGTCCCACGGTTATGCCCGTCAGACTAAGGGACACGGATAATTAAGGCAACTGAATGATGTGGGAGAGATCGAGAGCACCCCAATAAAACCCGCGGTCACGATGTTGTTCATTACAAGCTTACTTAGAAGGGGATGGAACCAGGGATACAAGGCATCAGAGGTAAGCGCTCTACCACTGAGCCACTGTGCTCCCTTTACATAGCCTCAAGGTTGTATTTATATTGTCGTGGTTTTAACTCATGACTTATCAAAGTACTGAAGTATTTTGCGATTGAGATCTATGACATAGGTGGACGGGTGTCTAACGACATTTTTTTATCTACAGAGCAAAACAGGAGAAATAAAGGAAGCTGGAGTAACCGACTGGGTAAGCATATTTTTTTCTAATGAGCGCAAACCCAGTCTGATTCCAAGTGGTAAGCACCGGGATTCGAACCGGGGACCACGCGCATTAGAGACGAGTATGCTAACCATTCGATCACATCAGCGCCCTTCAGGAACGCATTTAAAGATTTGCTTATAACCGACCCTCGTGAATCATCATTTGTGCTGTCACTGCGTCGCTTTCGTACCAGACAACCAAGAGCTAAACATCCGACTTAAATATTTGCGCTCGAAACAACTCATAGATAGTCATTTTTACTCAGCTATTCTTCACGTAACCAGTGAAGTCGTATTCTAGAATAAAAGCAACGTAGTTATTGACATATTTAAGTAGACTCATTGGTTGTCTCATTAAACTTTTGATTGGTAACGCCACTACATCGCTATACTTATAACTTCCAAAGCACGGATAACAAAAATATGGCTTTTTTGTTTAGCCACAGCTCCGTGGCTATTGCTCGTCTGCCATCTCCCTGTTAGGAATTTCGCAAATTTCCTTGTAACAAAAATCGGTTGTAGCATTTTCCCTTAAAAACTAGTCTTGAAAAGGAGCATAAAAGCAATCATTGTTGTAAATAATACATATACTTACAGCAAATCGTAGTGCTTGAAACTATTTCAGTAAGAGATAAATAAGTAAATTATGAACATATCTCATTTCATTTTTCCACTGGAGATGATAGCTGTAGCCTTTCTGTGATAGAATTACGATTGCCTTCCTCTTTCAGTACTAACAATATCGTCCTCAGCAATTACTAAGATATATGATAGAGAACATATCTGAGAAATACCAACATATGGTTGTATTCGATTGGCCAAGTCTGGAAAATATCATCACATTCTTATCTGTGATTGGTCGAAGGCTATCTAGATTTATTATTTAAAGGACACTTTCCGAACAATTTTTATTTTGTTCTGTTAACAACTTCTCACTAATTAATTCCCAGTTGTTAGTTACAATTGAAATGCGGTATTCTTCTTCCTTTGCTAGTAACATATTGACTTTTATTATCCAAATGCTATCAACTTACATGTGGAAGTAATTTAACAGGAAATCACTCACTTTGGTGACAGTTTTCCATGGACATGAGCAAATTTGGGGAATTTTTGTCTGATAATTGGCTTAGAACGTATGCAAATTTTAAATGTATTAAAATTGTAAAGGGAACCAGTAGAAGCATTTGATATAAGTACAATATTAGAAAATAAGTCATTGATACTTAAGTGAAAGACCCAAAAAACAGTAAAAAACATTGTAAAAGAAATCCAACCAAGAAAGAAACACAACAATTGAACAAAGTAATTTTATTTCCGTCCACACAAGACACAAATTGTGTGTCAATTTCTCTTAACATAATAACAAACAGTGGCATTTGACGATAATCAAGATATTTGAAAAAAAGTCCCAAATTACGCTCCTGTTTAAAATTAAGCAACAAAGCACATAAGGATACCATGCAACCAACAATTAATATTTATGTATGTAGGTGTATGAGGTCTATTTTCTTTAACATAATAACAAACATATAATTGAGAATATTCTGCAACTTGAAAACAAATCGCAGATTTTGCTCATCTTTTAAATTTAGTAACAAATCAGGTAACGAGAAAGACACTACGTCTCATCAACAGAAATGATAAAACTAAACATTTTTCTCTCATCTCAAATATAAAATCAATATTATATAATTATTTATCTAAACTATAATAGATACACATTCTTTATGGTTATGGAGTATCGCTTTAATTCAATTCTAAATTAAAGAAAAGCAAATTAAAAATGAAATGAGATCTTTGAGTGTTACATCCCACGGTTATGCCGGTTAGGCTAAAGGAGACGGTGATGATGAGAGATGAATGAAATAGTGGAATGAAGAAAGTGGGAGGAAACGGGAGAACCCCGAGAAAACCCACAAACACGGTGTTTGTCCACCACAAAGTTCACTTAGCGGGGGCTGGGATCGAACCCGGGACCCCAAGCACCAGAGGTGAACGCTCTACCACTGAGCCACCGCGCCCCCCAAAAGCAAATTAAGTTCTCATCCTGTTTGGTTCTGTTTTTGTTTCCAAATATAGACAGAACCAAGGATTTCTTAGTCCCTAACTCTGACTCATGCCTTTCGGTAAATATCCAAAAATAATTAAAATCACAGAGGGAAATTGCACAACGGGCAAAAGCTAAGCAACATTACTCACCAAATATTCGATTCTAGAAAAAAATATCACGTGTGTATTTGATACTTGAAGTCGGTACATTGCAAACATTTCAATGCACGGAACGAGGAGACTATGCCCCCCCCCCAAAAAAAAAACTCAACATTGTACTAATATCTAAAGACACAAATAATTTGTCGAAGACTTCAGGGCAGATGCACACGGCGAATGTCTGATAATGATACGGCGGAGTCACTTTAATTCCAACTATGAACGAACACGAAATAAGTTCGAATTATCCAAAATTTGAAATATCCAAAAGCAGTCATTTCTAAGTACCTAAAATGAAGTGAGCAAAACTATTGTATCGAATAGAAAAGGATTAGTATGCAGTAGATTTTACCTTTCAGTCAACATCTTTTTCTTTTTTCCTTTTTTTTCGTCATGCAACACTGAAGAAAGGATATCTACTGGCACATAAATTAAATTGCATGATAGATGGAAAGCACACGTAAGAATAATGTCACATACACTAGATCAACACAGAAAACTGCATACACTTTTACGAACTTTAATTATATGGTCACACCTAAAGAAGGTCGTGATGTTAGTTTGTCTTGAATTGATTGCTTTTACACGAACAACAAATATTTTCATTTTCCTTTTTTGCGCGAAATACATCCTTAATAGCACTTTGTTTACATTCAATAAATCTTAAATTTTTAATCATTATGGAAACATCAAGACGAGTGTGCTACACATTCCTCCTTACGTCATCGCCTATCTCATCTTTATTTTCGTTAAGATCATCAGATAGACTCTATTTTTGTGTAAAGCTAAGATTGATAAAAGGAAGTTGAAAGTACATTATTTTCTTTGCAACCTGAGTAGGGTGGCGTTACTTGACACCTGAAAAATTGTTTTTTTTCCAGGGTCTCCTGAGAGCAAGGTCTCAATTTTCCAGTGTCTCACGATACGCTATGACTCACGTACCGTCCACCCATGGTCTTTTATCACCTCCATTTTAGGGTTGTATTCATTCTCTTTTATGAGCATGGGAGGCCCGGGTTCGATTCCCGGCGGGAGCTCATGTGGTTCGGATTCCACGTTAATCAGTAGGTCCACGTCTCATATAGCCTTGCTGCTGAACGGGACGTTAAACTCAAAATCAACTCAATTCTTTTATGAGCACTTTTTAAGGGGGTGTATTCAGTATATTTTATGAGCACATGTTAGGGGGTGTACTCGTTGCCTTTTATGAGCTCTTTTATCATCCCCTATTTTAACATAACGAAAATTGCAGAGATAATACATAAGACTATGTAACATTCCACCCCTAATTGAACATAGCAGAGAATACATAAGAATACGTAAAATAGCGGGGGTGTACTCGTTCCACCCCTATTTAAACATTGCACAGCTAATAAAGGAGTATGGCTTATTTTTCAACCCCTATTTTAATATAGCAGAAATTACAAACATAGCAGATTATGAGCATATTTTCCAACCCCTATTGTAATATAGCAGATCTAATAAAAAAAAATACGAACATAGCAGATTTTTAGGGGTGTATTCGTTCTCTTTTATGAGCATATTTTCCATCCCCACTATTTGAACATAGCAGAGATTATTTTCTTTTACGGGGTAGCTACCCCCAACTCTCTTGGGACCGGCAATGGTGGAGTTAAAAGGTTAGGCTATTCATTTTGTAGACTTTTTAGGAGAGATTAAAAAAAAGTAGCGTCTGGTTATTCACACACAGACACACACACTTAATCTTGCGCCAGTGACCATCACACATACATGGTTTACGTAGAACTTATCTCGCGCCAGTGACCATCACCCTACACTCATAAATGAATAAAGCATTATATCATTAGCATCAATAGTAGAGAGTGAGAATTTGTTTAAGAAATCGCGTAGTGAATAACCAGACGCACGGCATGCTAGATATAGAAAACAATAATGTCGACAAAATTGAGATAAATCACCTTGAATTCGTCTATTATTCCATGTATAATACAGACAGTTTCGTTTTAAAAACCTTATATGATGATGTATATAAGGTGGTATATCATAGCTATCGAAATACTCTCCCACACGCATATTAGATATATAAACAGCAATCCAATGTTCACCAGGCTTATCACTAGAATGTGTATTTATAATTATGGCAGCTGGAAATGTATGAACAAACAGCGAAAGCTCATCTGCAGCATATACTCCAATAAAATGATTTTAGGCAAATGTTGCTGTAGCGCCTCATAAAGTTCAAGTGTATTTAACATTTTTTAATTAATATATATTTTTTTCTGGAAATCAATTTCTAATTCTGAGAAGAATTCACCGTAAATAATTGTTGTTACAGGAGATAACAGTGCTTCTTTAAAATGAACCTCTAAACGTACACTTCCTTGCCGTTATGGACTATTATGAAATGCAGCACTAGCACTAGAATCGGGAGTTAAATCAAACACCAGTAGAGTATAACCATCAGGATATCCGGCAAGTGAAATATCATTACCCAGGTTAGAATAATAAATACCTGAACCTGTAAATAATGTGGCATATACCTGTATATATAGCTTGTTATCAAAATCAGGTTGTAGTAGTTTGGATGGTACACACGTTCCATCAACATACGGTGTAAAAAATGTCATATTAAAATGCTGAAAATTGAAAGGATTTGTCTGATAAGTACAATTGAAAGCAGTATTAGTAACAAACCCAATAATAATACGTTTAGGCACTATGCCTGAAAACAGATCTGGAAGTGTACTATCCATAATTCCTTGTTGCAGAGTTTCTGTCTTCACTTGTACTTTTGTTCTTGGACATTTTATTCTAAATTTAGGATTTTGTAATCCTTAATTTTGTGCTATTTTAACTGCTGGTGATACATCAACCTTTCTCACAAGCAATACTGCATCTGTAATTACAACTTTTCCATCAGCATCTGCGTCACCCATTAGACAAAACGCAGGTTTAGCCGGATTTAGTTTAATACGCAGTTGTACACCATTCAGTAAAAAATTCTCCTGATTAAATATATCAGCATGAATATAACCCAATAATTCAAATGACTGACTTAAAGTAGTGAGAAGAAAACGTTGTTCAAATCCTACATTACTATCAGCCACACTGTCCATATGCAATGCAGTATCTTTAAACCATATCGATGTCTGAAGATGCGTTGATTTAGCATTAGCATTATAATTTAGTAGTTTTTCAATATACGATCGATATGAATATGTATGTGAAGAGTAGGGAATAAGTTGATTGTTCAAATATAATTGCATTTCACTGAACATTGCATTTAGGAAATCATTTACAGGACCAATTTTCTTATCGGCAGAAGTCAAAGTAGAACCATCTGATTTAATTATTTTACCTTTGATATAAAACATTGTGTGGGGTAAGCCTATATAGTCATCTCCATGACCGGGGACTACAAATTCTATTGGTGCGTTATCAGATATCGAAGCCACAGGCTTATATGGAACTATTTGATTACCTATAATACTAGTTTGAGTGGGTAAACCAGCAAATAAATCTAATTCTTATTTCATACACTCACGCTGCATTTTTGTCTTTTTCTTACTATTAATATTCACACAAGTTAAAATTTATAACACCGTATTACGTCTGCGAAAATGTAATTTTACACATACAGTGCCATATCGGAAAGGAAGTGGATTACCTGTACTATCTCTTAAATCAATAATAATTCGATCAAATTGTTGACGTTGCACGGGGCCATAATGAGGATTGTCAAAAGTATGTACATTATTAATACCATACTCTGTAATATTTCTATTTATAATACGTAACAATGGAGGTATAGTATCACCTACCATCTGTGGTTCTGCAATATCACTGTAAATATACATAAGTGTGGGTAGCGATTTTTGTAAATCAGGTGGATAATGAGCATGATGCACAACTGCAATATCTTCCTGTTGTATATGATCAAAACCTAGTATTCTGGCTAGTTCGGGAGATAGGCGTACTTCTATAAGCTTCTCCTAGGCGTACTTTTATAAGCTTCTCCTGATCTTTTCTTACTCTATTAACCTCAATTCGTTTTACTGATGCTTTAACTTTTATATGTAAATTTAATATATCACTTTTATGATTAATTTGAGGTAGAATATCATCAGGATTATAATAGTGTCCTCTTTAACATTTTAGTTATGTTCCAGCTTTTTGTATTTATGAGACGATAATAGATATTATTAGTATATTTGGAAACATTCTGAAATGAATTTGTATAATGTACTTCAACAACTGCTGTCTCCCACTCACATTTCTCTAGCACAAGTGGATGATATAGTTTGGTAGTATAACATGACAAAGTATTTTGTCTAAAATACTCCATAGAACTGTTACTCGGTAATGCAAGATAAAAGCTAGTACTCTGTTCCATATTAATCAAAAATATCACTCTCTCTCCTCCTTTTCTTCCTCTTTTTATTTTTACCACCAGTCTGTGCAAAATGAATTTTTCTTCGATTTCTTCTCCTGCCTGATCCTTCCAAAACTTCATTTATTTTATTTTGAGCTTTAGTTTTTTAATTATTTTTAGCTTGTTGCAAACGTGAATTTAAAGTTTCCTCAATAAGTTTATTATCACCTAATACATCTCCAGTTACATTAATTCCTGTACGTAACAATTCTTTACCAACAGTTTTTGCACCTTGTTTAATTAATGGAAATACACTTCGAAATAAACCACCTAAAAAACTTCCAATATCATAGCCTTCTTGACATGGTGCACCCCTATATACGTTAGAACCACCTCCTGCTTGATGCGTATAGTATTTAAAGTATGGATCATTCATTTTTTTCATATATACACAAATATAACATTAATTTATAATATTGTATTGTGGCTATTTTTTTTTAAATGTGACACAGGAATCCATGAATTAAAGGAAGGGGGCATCCCCGCCAACGAACAAGCACACATTTACCTTTAACTTCTAAAATTTCGTCTATTTCATAAACTTTAGGCAGAGGCACTCCTTGTAATTCCTCTTCGTAAAATGTACCATCAATTACTTCACCATTTAAGTCCTCCAACACATAAACCACTTTCTTTTCCTTATGCATCACCTCTTTTATTTTAAATATTTCTACAGTCCACTTTTCTTTGTACCCTTTTTCAAAATCCGTTTTGCTTTAGTAATGCGTACAGTATCACCTTCTTTATATTTTGCAATGCTAGTATGAGGCATCGGTTTTATTAATTTTACTCCAAACTTGTTGAAAAGTGTCATGGTTCACACTGGCGGGTAGTAGTTGATGAGCTCTATGTGGTCTAGAATTATATGTCTCAAAAAGTTTCGGTAGCACATCTATGTATCGGTAAGTCTTCTTTGCTGTAAATTATTTCCACACTCGCTCCTTAAGAGTTCGATTAAACCGTTCCACTGCACTTGCCTTAATGTCGGGGTTTTGTGTTGTGAAGAATTTAATATTTTGCTTTTTTAAGTATGACTGAAATGGTTTATTAACAAACTCTGTACCTTTATCTGTCTGTAGACGTAAGGGTCTACGACGGGTAGATGGAAATATTTGCTTAAATGCTTGTATAATGTTTTCACCAGCTTTTGTACGCACAGGCACAGCCCATGCATAACGACTAAAGAAATAAATCACTGTTAAAATATACCTGCTACCATCATTATACTCTTGCAGACTCTGTATACCGTTTAAATCACCTTGCCACTGATCGTCAATATTGAACACTAAATAGGGATTACGTGGAAACTTTTTTACGTACTGGTTTATGTAGTGTATAAGTCGGCTGTTCTTTTACCCACTGTTGCACCCTGTGTAAAGGTATTGATTTCTTCACAGCTCTCCATAATGCCGTAGCAGTTGAAAACGCGGCAGGGTGTGAGGGGTTATAATAAATATCGGCTAGATTCTTCATATTTTATAATCACGCCATCTGTTGACAACTTTACGTTTACGTGGTGGCTCCTCCTCTTCCTCCTCCTCCTCAGCAGTAGCAGATGATGATGTCAGCTTACGAATGTATTCTATACGCTGTGGGTTACCTATATACTCTAAAGGTATATTGGATTTTGCTAACAGTACAGCAAAGGGTTCACAACCTGAAGGGGGAATATCTTTCCTGCGACACCAAACAAAATCTGCTATTAGATCTACTATATTAGTACCAGGAATTAATTTATTATAAATATTAACATTACCATTGTCATCCCAGTGAATGTTGGAATTTTGTTTTAATTTACGTAATAAAGGCCTTGCTTTACGCAGACAATTTAAGGGAGGGTAGATAGTATTTCATCATCATCCTCGTCCTCCTCCTCCTCCTCCTTAGTACCAGCACTAGTTGATGTTGTTGCAGTAGGTTTTTGCACAATGTGTAAATATTTTGTAACACCTCTTTATAGCGTATCCATTTTTCTTCAACACTCATATTTTTATTATTTAAAATATTTTTCATCTCACCATCTAAATTAGTTATAGTTTGATATGGATGTAATTTTTCTGGTAAAATTAAAACAAGTTTTTGCGCATGCTGCATAATTATTTAATTAAACTAGATAATATACCTCCTACAATAGGTGGAAGCAATGCAGTAAGAAACCCACCTTTTTGTACAATTATTCGTTTTCTCTTTTGTTTTAATGATGGACCTTTTTTCACAAAATACCTCAATACCTTTTTATATCTTTTTAATTTATTTTTCTCTTTTTTATTTAACGGAACATTTCCCTGCAATACGTTATAGAAGCATTCACAAATAGAGCGGATTAATTCGGAGTCAGCATTGTGTAAAATTGCTTTGCGTACTTTAGGTTTTGACTTTACCAAGAGTTTTAGTAAATGCGCACGCTATTTTGCTAATCATTTTTTGTAGCTACTTTACTAAAATGGAATATTAAAATATAGAAGTTATTGAGATTATTTTTTACTGGTACATAAACATAATTGCAGGAATCTGAGTGGAACATTTCTGTTCGAACACTATGTTTTAAATCAAAAACCAGATAACTATGAGGATCTAGAGTTGCGTCTTGGTAGGCTTCCTGCACAAATTTTGTGTTACCAGAATATAATTGACGTGCTAGATAATTAATTTGAGCCTGGTCTCTTGGATTTTTAAAACACATTATATAATGGCAATTTAATGATATGTCTCGCATACCTTTAGCTTGATGAAAGATAATATGTGTTATAAAAATATTACTTAAATTTCGGTGGTGGCTGTCCTTAGTAAAAAAGTCAACAATTCGCGTATCAAACTCCCGCATTAAATCATCAATAATTACAATGTGCGGACCAGATTGTGCTGAAAAATCATCTATTTTTGAGAGACCTTCTTTAAATGTACAACCAGAGGATAGAGTTTCATACAGAGGTTGCCACTCACCATAACACCATTCTATATTTTTCCATTTTTCAGCATAATGTTTTAAAAATTCTTTCACAAAATATGATTTACCACACCCAGAAGCTCCTGCAATAATTCAAGTGAAAGGATGATGAAACTCAATTTTTTCTCTCTATTTTATATTTCTTTAAAAATAAAACATTTATCTATCACCCAATAACATAGAAACTAATTCTAGTTGAATACCATTTGCTGTAGTAATATCGTCAACAAAAGTAACTTTAGAAAATTTACCCTTCAAAACACATTCATATAGATATTTACTTATTAGAGGAGCAAGTGTAGAACATAAAGAAATAGCCTCATCCATACATGGAAAATAGTAACATATTTTTTCCATGTAAAAAATCTATTTCAACTCTACTATTATCATCGTCTGCACAAATATACATTAAATTAACATCGTAATTATTAGTGTCAAGTATTACTCTCGTTTTCTCACTTAGTGAGTAGTCAGTTGCATTCTCACCTTCTCTAAAATAATCATTTATATACATGGAATATAATAAAAACCTGGACCATTCATTAATTTATAACACAATACATTCATTAGCAATGCCTAATTTTAAAAACACATAAAATTTATAATCACTACCATATTCCAAATATACACAAAGGTCTGTGGAATTATCGACGAAGTAGAAGGAACTTAAAAGTTGTTTTTTGTCCATAATGTATAATTATCTATTTACGCAACTTATTCTTTTTTACAATAGTATATTTCTCTTAAATATATAAGGCACTGTGTCATAATTTCCTTCAACTCTTTTACGCTTGGTATGTACCACTTGGTTGGTTTTTGTTTAATCCTTACTAATATTTCTGCTGTCTTTTGTACGAACAATTTTGCAGGGGTTTGTTACAGTTACCGGAGGGGCATCGTTAAGAATCATATTTTTAATTTGATCAAAATTAACTATTTTCATTGTTTCAGTGTTGAGAGTAATTCCTCGTACCTTACAGCATGTTTTTGTTGAACCTCTACTAAAGACCTCATAAGCATAATTTTTTGTCCCGGCGCTGCAAAATTCTCTAATATGTGCATCGGGACCTACATTATCTAATTCATCTTTTAAGTCCAACATAATAACCAAGAGGTAATTTTACTCCTCCAGGTCTTACTACATAAATAAGACTGTCGGCATCCATGTATATGGCATCTTTATCTACCTTTTCTAAATAGTTGTATAACTCTAATCAAGCATGCATGGTGGTATATGCCGCAATAATTACTTTAGTATTTTTGAGTGGAACAATTGCGTCATCTAATATCTGATAATTCAATAATAACGCATCCTCATCGATTGGAATTACTTGGGTTACCTCTACATTACTATCTGTTAATCTATCATAGAATGAGGCAGGTTCTCGAATAATCTTAGTATGACTCATGTTCTCATTTTGAGCAAACTTACCCCATAAACAATTTAATGCCAATTTACATATGCTTTTTCTTGCCTTCTTTTTCTTTCCAATTTTAATACTGTGTAGCTGTACTCCCTCTCTTTCGCAATAATCCTTAATATATTTACTTTTCGTTCTTCACTTTTACACCATTTAGGCCAACCATGAGTCTCTGTTTTCAATTTCTTGAATATGTTTATATATTCTGTAAAAATGCCACCTTTTTTAACAGGGCCATATTACACTACTTTATATTCCCATACCTCATGCATTTCTAATATTGTATATCCGTTCTCTCGGGCTTTACGTACTTCGTCAACCGCCCACGTCCCAGTGAGGGCCCTCTCCTCATCACTATGGTCACATTCTTCTGTATTTAAAGTTTCGGCACATCTGCGACACAGAGGGAACAAAAGTTTATCTTTACTACGAAATGGTAAAACGGGGTGATACAAATCCCGGGGAGGAATTACTGTACATTTTACGATCCCCTCGAACTTATCGATTGGTGGACATTCTGCACCCACATAGATTTTTGGGTGCCCTATAGGATTTTTTTTTTACTTTGCAGCAGTACGGTTATAGTGAAATGACGTATACGTAGTGCACCTCCTCCCCGGGTGTAGTCTTATAATAATATTTTACACCTGAACACCGTTCCCCATATAGAGCATATCTCGGTTTAATAGGATCCTTTCTACACAGCGGGGGATGTGTCACAAATTCTGCAATATGAGGATTTTTACGAGATTCATTCTTCCATTCACATCCCCACATTTCTTGTACTACATAGCACAAGTTTTTTTAAATGATTAATTTTTCTAATGGTGTTTTCATATCGTATTTCAAGAGTGGTATGTGGATCGTTATATATAGGATTACTACGACCTGTTTTAAAACATTTAACACATCCGTGATAAAACAACCTTCATATTCCCATACATGGATCTGATCATCTATACGTGCGTAACCATCTACTTTAAAAACACCCATTAGAACCATTTCCTTACCATTTGCTGTGTGCTTGATTGTAATACCTAGTCTTTCTTGTTCGTAAACCAGCCATTGAATCGCTTCGATGGACTGTTGATCTAACCAACGATAACAATTATGAGGAATAATTAATATAGTATGTTCTTTGAGAAATTTGCGTCGAAATACCATATTACAGGCCCAGGCTATACTAATTGCCTCGGTTAATGGACTAATATCAGTTATTTGTTGAAATTCTTCCAGGAATTTAACACAGGCCTTCCGTAGAAGGGCAACATCCATGCGACAATAACGAATTAATTCTTCTTTAAAATCAAATGCTTGATTTGTAGATTTTTCATACCATTGTAAAAATTGTTTTTGTTCCTTTTCTTTCATATATTAATAACCATAAAATTTAGGCTCGGGCATAGGCCCTTCATAACTTTGATTATCTTTCGTATTAAAATAGTGTGGAAAATAACCTTTTGTTTCTTCTATGTCAAATGCATCAGATAATTTTGATAGAGCCATCGGAAAGAAATTAATACTATCGATAAATTTCAGATATTTACAATCAATATTCATTATTTTGCACCCTTCATTATGACACATGGAGTCCATGGTTTTGCTGATATCATCGCATGTAGAATAAAATGTGCATCATGTCCTTTTGCATTATGTGCGATGCATATAACTTTATGGATATTGGATGGTTTATTAAACAAATATTTAAGAAGATCAGTAACGCATTCTTCACCATAAAAATGTTTTTTTTTTCTACTGCAAATAGTACATGTATTACCTTCACTATTCTTAAAACAATTATAACACACTTGCTGTGTGATTAGCAAATTAGGCAAACGTTCACGGAATGTCTCATATACATTCTATGTCATAAATTACCATCATCCATTTTTCTATGTTTGAAGATTTACGTGGTTGCATATAACATAAATGATAGGGGCATCATATTTTCACAGTTTATACAGAATGTCTCCCCACACTGGTGAGGATTTCTATTTTTCTTGATAACATACGCTTTAAGGCATATTGTACATACTTTTAGTTGTGGACACAAACCTGTTTTTATATGATACGCCATACATTCGTTACCGTAAAAACATATGTTAAAGTTATTACAATTTAATACTTCATCTGTTTTTTTTTTACGTGGAGGATTTTTTTCGACATTTAGGACATAATGCCTTACAGTGACATATATGCCATTCTTTATGATCATATTTCGTATGACATGTATCGCAGAAATACAAACAACTAAATGCAGCACATAAATTGGTAATGCCACTATAATGATTATTTATAAGAAGTAGATTAAGAAGTAGAAGTAGATTTTCTTCTCACCACCGATGCCATCGAAAAATGTTTTCTGCCCCGTCAAATCATCGCACACTGTAATCGTATAATCAGTTAAATATTCTTGAATTAGTTTTAATTCAGGCATGCCACCACCATTTATCAAATTAATGCCAGAACTCTTATACAATAATTTTGCTTCTAAAGACATAAAGTTCTTTTTTGATTATAATAAGGTTGAGATGCATTTTTAACCCTTTTATTATCGGTGAGGCCTTTAGCAACTACAAGGGCATGAGCAAGGCAACTACTATCTTTATTTTTAATAACGACTATACCTTTGCATTTTTTCATATATTTTTCATCATAAGTAAAATTTTGACTTTTCCTCCCTTCCCCTACAGGTAAAGCCACAAAATGAAAATCAACAACAAAACGACCTTGTTTCATAAATTTTGCATTAGACTGTATGACTCGATTCAGAGCCTCCCAGACGAAGTCTTCACCGATATTCGCTGCTTCTCGAAATGAAAACCAAAACGATCTATCTGGGTTATTCTGATTCCATAGTGTCAGCCCTACTTGATGATGGGAATCTACATCTATCATTAACAAATTTAATATCTGAGCAATTCCTCTTCGCAACCAAGTAATTGGGTTTTCCCCTTCAGGAGTTCTCGCAAGTTGTGCAGTTATCATTGTACCGTTCATTCGAAACTTCTTGTACTTTCTAGTTATTTTGTTAATAATTGTAATTTTACTAGAACTTTCCATTTTTTATTAAACACTATTATTACTTAGAGTACTATAATATATAAAACACCAGTTTGTAATAAAAAAGTAACTATATTATTCTATCAACTAGCAATTATTATTATTATTATTAGTAGTAGTAGTAGTAGCAATTTTTCCGCTGTTTGATGCTTTTACTATAATTAGGGTTTTTCCCACTATAGAACACAAGAAAGTGTTTTTCCATATAACGTATTCTTCCTAACGTTTTAGTGATATTTTCTAAACCTGTAAATAGAAAAAGCAAATCATTACATTTCATACATTGGAAAATCATCCAAAATCGCATATAAGGCGTATCCCATATAAGCTATTAATTCTGGCGAAAGAAGGTATAATATTCGTAATCAGCATGGTCGAAACATCGTATATTTCATCAAACAGACAACCATAGGGCAAGTTACAAGGAACACTTAAAACTCACCACCCAAAATTTTCACAAAATTCAAAAAATACTTAAATTTTAAAAAAATCGATATTTCAGTTATTTTTGTCCGCAACGAACTCTGGTTTTCATGAACGTATTCAACATAGCGTATATTTAAAAAATAAACAATCATGGGTGAGGTTATAAGGAACACATAAAAATCACCACCTCGAATTTTTACTAAGTTTAAAACTATTTACATTTAAAAAAACAATATTTCAGTTACTTCTCAGCGCAACGAACGTTGGTTTTCATGAACATATTCTACACAACGTATATTTAAAAAAATAATCAATCATGGATGAGGTTATAAGGAAAATTTAAAAATCACCACCGCGAATTTTGACTTTCAAAAATACTTAAATTGTTAAAAATCAATATTTTGGGTATTTTTGACACCAACAAGTCCTGGTTTTCATGATCGTATTCAACCCGGCGTATATTTCAAAAAAAATAATCAATTGCGGGTGATGTTGAGAAGAACACCTAAAAATCAGCACCCAAAATTTTGAGTTTAACAAATACTTACCCTTAATTTACACTCGAAATTCACGCAATGTAAACGTCTGCACACGATGTTCACTTTCTACAAGTCGATGAATAACTGAGTGAGAATAGCTCGAACCTCAGCCCTTATATAGTTGCTCCGCTTTCCTCTGATTGGCTAAAATAAACTCTTTCTCATTGGAGAAAAAACTGCAAGTACGGTATCTCATTGGCTAAAATAAAACTATTTACTATTGGCTCATAAATAACAAAAGTGAATGGCTAAAATAAAACTATTTACTATTGACTCAAAACCAAAACGACTAAGATATGTGCTAAATATTTTCTAAGTTCATTTGACTGTCCACAATTCATAAAATGGCCCATATCTCGAAAACGGTTAAAAATATCCAAAAAAAAAAAAATAATCAAAAAATTCCCGTCACTTAAAACCCAATCACTCGTAAACGAAGCAACATATTCAGGGGTGTTTCCATATTTAGCAATGAGTCATCAACAACTACATGTTCCAAAAATACCGACCATCGAGGTCAAAGGTCAAAATACTTAAAACCTAAAAGCTCGAGAACGGAGTCGCATATTGAGGTGGTGTTTCCACATTTAGTAATTGGTCATCAACTACTACAAGTTCCAAAAATACTGACCATCGAGGTCAAAGGTCAAAATATTTGAAACCTAATAACTCGGAAACGGAGCCACATATTGAGGAGGTGTTTCCACACTTAGTAATTGGTCACCAACAGCTACATGTTCCAAAAACACTGACCATCGAAGTCTAATGTCAAAATACTTAAACCCAATAACTCGGAAACGGTGCCACATATTGAGGTGGTGTTTCCACAATTGGTAATTGATAATCAAATGCTACAAGCTCCAAAGATAATGACTATCGGGGTCAAAGGTTAAAATACTTAAAACTTAATAACTCGAAAACGGATCCACGTATTCAGGTGGTGTTTCCACATTTAGTAATTCGTCATCAACTACTACATGTCCTGGAAGTGTTGACCATCGAGGTCTAAGGTCAAAATACTTAAAACCTAATAGCTCGAAAACGAAGCAACGTATTGAGGTGCTGTTTCCACATTTAGTCATTGGTCATCAACTAAATGTGAAAACTCCACCTCAATATGTTGCTTCATTTACGTGTGATTGGGGTTTAATTGTTTGACCATCGAGGCCAAAGTCGAATACATAAAACCTAATAACTCGAAAACGGAGCCACATATTGAGGTGCTGTTTCCAGATTTAGTCATTGGTCATCAACTACTGACTAAATGTGGAAAGGGCACCTCAATACGTGGCTGTGTTTTCAAGTTATTAGGTTTTAAGTATTTTGACCTTTGACCTCGATGGTCAGTATTTTTAGAATTTGTAGTAGTTGATGACCAATTACTGAATGTGGAAACACCACCTCAATATGTGGCTCCGTTTTTGAGGTATTGGGTTTTAAGTATTTTGATCTTTGAGCTCGATGGTTAACACTTTTGGGACAAGTGCTCTTTGATGATCAATTACTAAATGTCTAAACAGCAGCCCAATATGTTGCTTCGTTTACGAGTTTGACCTTTGTTCAGGATGGTCAGTAGATTGGGGACATGCTTGTGTCATTTCTGCTATGTTAAATTAGGGGTTGGGAACGAAATCTGTGCTACGTTAAAATAGGGGTGGAAAATGTGTTCACAATGTTAGGTAATTTCTGCTATGTTAAAATAGGGGGTTGAACGAATACAGCCCTGCTATGTTAAATAGTTGTGTGTTCGTAATCTTATGTACTCTCTGTGACATTTGAACGAGTACACCCCCTTTGCTATGATACATAGGTATTCATTGTCCGCTATGTTTATAGTTAAAATAGGGGTTGAAAAAAATGCTCATAAAAGAGAATGAATACACCCCTTCTATGTTTCATAGTCTTATGTATTCTCTGCTCTGCTGTGTTCGTAGTCTTATGTAATTTCTGCTATCTTAAAATAGGAGTTGGAAAATATGTTCTTAAAAGAAAACGAGTACACCCCCTAACATGTGCTCATAAAAGAGAATGAATACACCCCCTTAAAAAGTGCTCATAAAAGAGAATGAATACACCCCCTTAAAAAGTGCTCATAAAAGAGAATGAATACACCCCTAAAATGGATGTCGTAAAACACCATGGGTGGACGGTACGCGAGTCATAGCGTATCGTGAGACACTGGAAAGTGGAGTCATTGCTCTCAGGTGACCCTGGAAAAAAAGCGATTTTTCAGCTACCGGGTGTCAAGTGACGCCACCCTACTAACCTGCTCAACACTAAAGTGATATGTTGTATGGTAATTACTTCGAATTATACAATCAAAAGGTTCAAAAACTCGATTTAAATACGACTTTTATAATTGTTTTCAATGCAGTTTTCAGTACAGTTTTAGGCACACGGTAGCACAGTAGTAGAGCTCTTACGTCTGGAGCATTGGATCTGTGGTTCGATTCCCAGCTTCAGTAGGTTTGAGGTGGAGAACATTGTGCCCGTAAATTTTCTGAAGGTACTCTCGTTTCCTCCGACATTCTCGTTCCACCAATTATTCGATCATGTTTAATTGTCTTCCTCATCCATACCCCTTAGCCCAAATTGCATGATCGTAAGACGTCAATCTAAACGCTTTCATGATTTTAACAGTTTTTTTAGAATTAATGAGAGTCCGCCGTAGATAAAAATGTGTGCTTCCAACTACCGAAAGAAACCAACATTTACAAGATGAATATTTCTAAGTATCCGAGTTATTTTGAGCACAATGTTTGGTACATTTGAAACACTATATATATAGGGTGCTTCGAAACAACACCAACAGCTTTTCGGAGGTGATTCCTGACACCAAAATAAAACAAAAAGTATAGACCAACTTGGGTGCACAAATGCTTCCTTTCGGAGTTATAGGCTGCCGAAAACATGAAAAATGGACTTTAAAGGTCCATAGCTCTATTACTATGAGACCTACCGTAGTCGCGTCAAGACTTCTTTTAAGAACTAATATGTGACTTATCCAAAAATTCATGTTTCAGAATCCTAAAGTACTCAGAAACAATTTTCATAGACGGAGTTTGGCTACGGGCATATAATTTGGAGTACCCACAAACTACCTCCATGAACATCGTCGGAGAAGCAGCACATGTAATGAAGAGGAAGGAGCAGAGTGTTAAGGGGGAAAGAGGGGAAATTCCCAGGCACCTCTGAACACTTCCCCGACACCTCGTTCCCTTTGTACTTTCTAGAGGGGGGAACTTCGTAATAACATCAAACCTTCATATGAAGTTACAAAAATTAAATGTATAAAGAAATAACAAATAATCAATTTTTCAATCGATTACTAAGAAATCTGTATGAAAATGGTATCTACTCTGAGAACAGAGAGTACACAATTTCAATTACAATTACAAAATTACAATTATGAGCATAATTTATGGATACGCTCTCAGAGAAGGTACCCAAACACCTTCATACGCTATGTATACACTACTCCAAAAGTGCATTACCATCTGCAACTCTCCCTTTCCTGCAATATTAGGCAACCCAAAAATTCTGAAGTTGGTGTGGTTGAGAATTTGAAAGATGTTGGACCAAACCTAAATTTGTTACAAATATACCAGTGTGGCAAACTACAAATAAGAAAATAAAATAAATTGTTAAGAATGACGATTTAACGTGAGAGCAATGGATGCCATGAAAAATTAGAAAATGATCTTGCTTAAGCAGTTCAAACTAAAAGAATGGAAAGAAACATATAACAAAGTAAAAAAAGCAGTTTCTCTTCATTTTCCAAAAAGAAATTCGCAAAACAAGAGAAAGGTTACATAATGCAAAGGCTTAATATAAATGCCTAACAACACAAAAACAAACATCCACACGAAACGGAAAGAGAGACAAACACTAAATAAGAGACATCAGTGGCGTAGTAAACTTGCGAATAATAATAATAATAATAATAATAATAATAATAATAATAATAATAATAATAATAATAATAATTATTATTATTATTATTATTATTATTATTATCATTATTATTATTATTATTATTATTATTATTATTAAAAACTTGATTTCTTTTCAAAATTTATGGTTTTGTCTAAGACTGTGTATGTACATAGCGGTCATGTGTGCACGTTGTCAACGAGCGGTCCCAAAGACCAAAAAGGATGGAAATCTAGGAGAGATTGGAACAAAAACTTTTTTACATAAATTCAAGGTCAAAGTCCGAAGCACTTACTTTTGACAGGTGTTTTTTTTGTTTCTCTTTTTCTGGAAGAGAAAAATTCTGGCTGCTAAGAAGTTACGGTATATAATATTGTAAATTTGCAAGTTGATTTATTTACATTGCAGTTTGTGGTCATAAAGAAATTGTCATTAGAAGACATCATTGTAAAAATTAAGTTTCATTTCTTCATCCATACCAAGTCTTAGGGCCCCTATACCCCACCCCTGTATATCGATATCGAATATTTAGGATGTTTAAATATCGACGGCGATATATTCGTGATATCAAATGTTGATATGTATGTCAATATCAATATCGATTAATCGACATATCGTACAGGCCTAGATCCAAGAAATTATGTAATAATAACACTGTTCTGCATTTTGAAAAAAACAAAAGGTTCCGATAATTTTGGTTTGAGTAATGTTTTCTTATAATTTTGGAGCGCTGATTACGAATATAACATCAATTTTCCGCCATCACATCACGTTTTCCAGGAAATGGGGAGGTACATTTATACAATGTCAATGCGTACAAACTACATTATAATATAGAATATATATTTTCCATGCGCATACAGTGGTTTCAAAATGATCAAAGAAATTAAATACACACAAATGCAAACAAATACTATAATTTACTCAGATATATACAATTAATCAAACAAACGCCTACTACTTATGTAACAATTCCCTTCGTTTTGCCAATTTTTCAGGAGCTACAACGCCTGTATTCTCCCTTTTAAGCAGCCAGTCGGCCATCATGTTAATGGTCTAATCACCTTGATACCTTTTTCTAAATCCTTTATGCCCTGGTGAAAACGTTCACCATGTTCTTCACTATAGACACAAAGATTGTGTGGAAAATTTTCGAAATATGCAAATAAAAAGTTCAGTTTGAGAGCCATATGACACAAGATTTCTAAGATATTGCAGCAACTCTTCTACAAAACGTTAGTAAGTTGGGATTCTTATATCACTCAGAGAGCTCTTCACAATATTTCTGAAGCTTTAGCATGCTTTCATCTTCACATGGGTCATAGTACTCTCAAAACATGGGTCATCGAAAAGTTTTCTTATCTGTAGATCAGCAAATATACAAGCTGTGTGTTTTTCGATGCTCATAGTACTAAACACCTTGCATATGCACTATGAACACTTAAGGCCTTATTTAGAGCACCAACTAACTGTCATGATGCCTAACTTTATATGCATGGAAGATAGTAAAATTTTGAACGTTACATGAGTGATTCTTGTTCAACATTCTACACGCCAGATGACAGAGATCCTCGGGATGGCCATTCATTCTTTCCTAACCCAACGTGTACCTTTTGCACGACTGTTTCAGTCGCAGAGATGACAAGAATGTTTGGTGTAGGCTGATTGAAGTCCAAGCAGGAGGCCTATAATTTTAAAATCGCCACACAAAAACCATTAATGTTCTTTGTAGTTGACATAATCAGATAACCACATAAGCAAACACTCAACATTTTCATATGAATAGAATATGAACGAATAGTCTGTTTCGTATGAATAGAATATGCAAAAGGAATAAACCCAAGGATATTGCCATTGTTAAGATGTCTTTCAGACTTGATTTCGATGAATCGATAAAAAGGCTTCAATCAGAAGCATTATAAGTCACACCAAACCATTCTATAAGTTCTGGTATGTACGGCAGTAAACTGTTGATTCATGTTCAGCAAAAAAAGAAAGGATTTCATGTTCTCTTTGCCTATGCCAAGAGAAAGTCGTCCTGGGTGAAACTCAAGATATCGTAGGACTCGCCTATAGCAAAACTAATTTCAATGTTCTAGCAAACACAAGAATAGATTAATGTTTTGTAGTAGTTTTCTCATGAACATAAATAGTTTTCCCAGTAACCCGTGATTTTTGAATATATCGTATTCTCAAAAACCTAACGTGATATGAAAAAAACTAATTACATATTTGAAATCACTGTAAACATATAGTTCAGAAAATGTTATTCTTTTGAAAACATCATAATGCATGCAGAGCAATGTAATAATAGTGAAAATATTATTATTATATTATTACTATTAATAATAATAATAATAATAATAATAATAATAATAATAATAATAATAATAATAATAATAATAATACGAATATATAGAGGATGCTTGAAACATTCATTAAGTCACTTTCAAAATGAATGCGTAATTTAGTGGTCAGTCTTGCACGTGGAAGTCTTGCACGATTTTCCGCGTGGAAGTCTTGCACGATTTTCCGCGTGGAAGTCTTGCACGATAACCATTACTTCAACGATTGCTCTACCCAAACTTTGCTTTACAAGTGGTGTGATTTTTCTTTTTGAGAACGATAACACGAGAAGTGCTGCAGATCAATTGAGTGTTTCGCATATCCTTGTTGCTTCTTTGCCCTTTCCTAACCAATATTCGTAAACCGTCTCTATCATGATACAGGTGTTTGCTTCGACATTCTTAAGGATTTCTAGTCCAGTATGAGAAGTCGATTCTTCACGATCACTTTTTTATAAAAAAAAGAATTGGGCGTGAAAAGGGCTCGAACCTAAGATGGATAAATGTGCTGCTTGTAAGTCCAGTACGTTACCAATACACTCTCATATCACATAAAACTAAACACGAAATATTACTAACTTCAGCTTAGGAATGAACACCTTCTACTTTTAAGGTTATTCACACCAAAATGCACAACGAAATTCATTTATTTGACGACCTAGAGACAAATTAGTGCTCACTAGTTGGCGAAATAACATACAATCCAGGAAAAATTACATAAATAATAACATATTATGCAATTATTTCGCCGTGCAAATTCAAAAGTAGATAAATAATAATAATAATAATAATAATAATAATAATAATAATAATAATAATAGTAATAATAGTAATAATAAATGCGAACTGTACTAATAAGGAGAACTATTGTTAATAATAATAATAATAATAATAATACTGCCGTACGTTTGAACTTGCACGGCGAAATTACTGCATGATATGTTATTATTTCTATATTTTTGTCTGGATTGTATCTTATTTCATTTACTAATGTGTGCTATTTTTTTTTCTCCAGTTCGCCGAGTAAATAAATTTAGTTGTATCTTGCCTTACATAAGTCCTTGAGCAGATAATGACGACTAATTATGAACCAAATGCTGAGTATAAGAATTAAATCTGTCACATCTGTAGTTTTGTGTGGTGTAGTTTTGTGAACGAAAGCTTATAGAACAACTCAAGTTATTAATACAAACTATGCCAAAGATTATTGACTTATAGCATCATAAAAGGAATGCGAAAGATGTTTTGAAACGAAGAAAAATAACGTATAGCTTGTGTTCCCAACATACAATTATGGTTTTGGTAACACTTCACCCACCACTATTTTACGATTCTTGCCCTCCAAAAGAGGAGCGTTACCCAAAATAATGTTCCAGACGACTATTCCCCATCCGGAAGTCACTGTGGGAAAGAGGGATTGCTGCCGTCGACGGTGGCGGACCGCCGGAGGCAGCCGGCACCCCTATGCGGCGGCACGACAATCTACTTTTTCAAAGTGGCTGACCTTTTAATCGAGGCGGCAAGCTGTCGAAAATCATAAAATAAAATGCTCTTTACCGACTCTCTGCCGATTGTTGCCGAACGTTAGAGTCGGCAAAACAGTCGGAAAGACCTCTTTCCGACCCTCTGCCGACTCCTTATGCCGGCCTCTTACCGGCGCATTTAATGCTCATTTCCGCCTTTTTGCCTACTGCTCGGCAAGGCAACGATTCGTCGCGGTCAAAAATCACGCGGAAAAACGCCGGATTCCGGCGCCGTCAATCCGACCGCGGCATCTGGTCGGCATGGACAAATTTTCCGACTGTAGGCGGCAGGATCCTGATGGGGTACTAACATTGCGGATGAGTGGTATTGTATTTTGTAGCAATAATACTTATGTGACCCTAATTCGTTATCAATAATCATTGGGGAAGACTGCCTCAAAAACTTAGCATTAACCCTGGAACTACAGGCAAAATTTTATACTTTTCAATACGAACTGGGTCCAATGGACCCACGGAGAAATTTTTGCTTTTTTCACCCAATAATATACACTTTTTGAAGAGAGGAGCATTTGAACAGTAAATTGCTATCATCTTACGTTTTATTAAGTAGAACATCAATGAAATACATTATGTTTAATGTTTTTCTCTCTTTAAGAAAAATGAAGTATCTTCTTATTTATGAAGTAGCAAATACTAAGATACATAATAAAGAAATTTAGACGTCAGAAATGTGTCGTTTGTAACAAAAAGATAAAAGTATATATGTTTCCCGAAACAGTTTCGCAAACTCGCTGCAGTTCCTTCATTTGTGGGAACAAATCAAGGTCACATGGACTTCTGTACGACGAATAGGGAGTGTGCTCTAGAACCTTCCAATCCCATTGTGCCAACTGATTCCTCACAGGAACCGGGTTGTGACAACTGTCGATGTCATTCAAAACAATGGGTAAATCCCTTAGGGAGTTGGATCGTTTCCTGCGCAGTGCAGGACGATGTCTTTCCAGGAACCTGTGGTAGTTCACTGCATTTATGGTCTGCTTCAGATAGACTGCATGCCGTAATATGACACCACGTACATTGTGTGCCACTATCTGCATCACCTTCACTTTCCCCGAGGTTACACTTTCATGCTGACGCAGCTTCTTGGATGATCAGTAGCACCATTCATTGTATTGGTGCTTAAGTTGTGGCTCATAAGAGCGCGCCCATATTTCTTCAAGTGCGATAATCCTGTCCCAGAACACGCGACATCCCCGTCTGTAATGTGCCAAATGATCACAGTCGAGAACATATCTATGCCAGTTTTGAACGCCTTTAAGGTGTGCTGTACCCACGTGGATGCTATTTTTGTAATCAACGACATTGTGCATCACATTCAGTACTGCAGTGGGATGTTCGTACCTCGTTGGCCAATTGCCTGCCAGTTCACCTCCTGGCGGCATACAGAAAAAGATTGAATCAATGCAATGACTCTGTTTCCGACCCCATGTTGACCTAAATCTGGTTCCTGTTGCACACTATCACGTCCTGTACGAAACGCTACAACCCAAAGCATCGCAATCCGATATAGATATGCAAGGGCTCGTAAAAAACAGGCTTTTTAAAAAAAATCTCGTTTTTTTCTGCTTCGCTTCTTTGCTTGGGGAATTTTGGGCTTTTGTTTTCCAAAATTTGGCTTTAAATTGACAATGCAGACTTTGTTTCGCTTCTCTACAGCACTAAAACTCATTTAATTAGTGGTTGATGTAGTTAATAATATAACATCTAAAATAAATCACGAATTTCGAAAATATTTTTAAAAAATTCTTAACATATTTACATTATGAATTCCTAAGGATTAACCAATAGATGTAATATTTTTTTAACCTCCTATACACAAAACTTAGTTCTTTTGTTTTTTAAAAAATGTACGCAAATAACTAGCAAAATTGTGTGTATTATTTTTACTTCAAAATATCACACACCGTCTTCTTGATACAAAATAAAATAAAACATGATACAAATACATTTATGTGATAATCTTACAGGCTGCACATCAAGAGCTTAGTTTTGGATGGTTCTGCACATTCTTGAAACTTTTAAGTTTTAACTTCCATATACACTGCATGGATATTTCGAACAAATTTTTCATTCATTGAACACATACGTAATAATCTGTTGCCACCTATCAGGTGCTTCGGACCTGCAAAATCGGTAAAATTCCCTATTCTATAATGCACTGACTGTTCATTAAGCTTGTTTAGAATCGGGCAAGTAGCGAATTTTCTGTTCACGGATAATATGCGTAATAGACCGTTCATCTGATCGTGTGATTTCCTAGGCTTATAACCACCATCACGGTTTACCCAGTCCTGATGGTTTCTTAATTTTTAACGACAGGAATTCAACTTTTTTGTTAAAGAAAACTTGAAATACATTTAAGAAGAGTGGAAATTATCAATCACTCTTTCAATTCACAAGAGAGGCGACAAAGCTTACCGTCTAATAATTAGCGAAGCATTTTTCTTAACATTATATTAACAAGATTGATTCCATACGCAGATGAAATTATTGGAGATTATCAGTGTGGATTTAGGGAAATTGATCAACTATCGACCAGATATTTACTATGTATTCGATAAATACTCGAAAAGAGGAAGGAATATATTACCCAGCACATCAGCGGTTTATTGATTTTAAAAAGGTTCACGACTCAGATAGGAGGGAAGTATTGTACAATTCTTACAGAATTCGGCATACCGAAAAAGCTAGTTAGATTAATTAAAATGTGATTAAATGAATCACAGAGTAAATTCCGAGTAGAAAAATTCTTGTCCATGAGCTTCAACGTCGAAAATAGTCTGAAACAAGGAGATGCGTTATCGCCATTATTATTCAGCATTGTTCCGGAGTACGCTATAAGGAAAATTAAAGATATTAACCAGGCCCTACAGATGAATGGTATTCACCAGGTAATGGCATATGCTGATGATGTAAATTTAATAGGGGATGATAGGAGAACAATACAAAGAAATGCATATGCCTTAATAAACGCTTGCAGTGACATTGGTTTAGAAGTAAATGCAGTGAAAACTAAATATATGGAAGTTCACCGGGATTGTAATACGGCAAGGGCCGCGGTGGCTCAGTGATAGAACGTTCACATCTGGAGCTTGGGGTTCCGGGTTCGATCCCAGCCCCATACAAGTGAAATTTGTGGTGGACAAACACCGTGTGCGGGGGTTTTCTCGCGGTCCTCCAGTTTCCTCATTCCACCATTTCATTCATTACTCATCATCACCGTCCCCTTTAGCCTAACCGGCATAATCGTGGGACGTAAAACTCAAAGATTTCATTCCATTTTTTCGTAATACGGCAAATTGTAGATTCGATAAAATATTAGATAATAATTTTGACAAAGTTGATACTTTCAAATATCTAGAATCAATATTACCAGACCAAAATCATATCCACAAAGAAATTAAAAGTCGACTGAAATCAGGAAATTCGTGTTATTATTCGGTTCAAAATATTTCGTCGTCGCGAATTCAGTTGATTAATTTAAAGCTTAAAATATATAAAACGATAATCATGCCTGTTGTACTGTATGGTTGTGAAACATGGTCGCTTGCGTTGGGGGAAGAATGCAGACTGAAAGTATTTGAAATTAAAATCCACTAAATAAAATACGGTTTACTAAACATCGTTACGGTAATCAAGTCTAGGAGGCTCAGGTGGGTAGGTCATGCAGCCAGAATGGAGGAAGGTAGGAACGCTTTCAAAGTTTTAACTGGAAATCCAATCGGAAAAACTTCCATTACGAAAACCTAGGAACAGATGGGAGGACAATATTAAAACGGATCTCGCAGAAATAGGAATACAAAGTAAAAACTGGATCTAGTTGCTAAGGATAGAAGTCAATGGAGAGCCTTTGAGAACGCGGCATTGAACCTTTGGATTCCACAAGCCATAGAGAGAGGGAGAATATATATTTAAATTAAGCACAACTGCACAACAACCATGAGTGAGTGGTTAGTTTTTGCACTTCCATCGGGACGTCCGGGATTCAACCCCGAATTCGAGCATTTTGACAAAAGTTTTTTTTAAATTCCACCTGTGAATGTCGAGATAGTGCGTGTACTGTGAATGCAGGCCGACTTCCTTTATCGTTTATAAATCGTTGTCATTACTAATTACCACCAGTGACGGATTTGCGAAGGGGGTTAAGGTGGGAATGTCTTACAGATTGAAGCCTGTATCCCGAAATTACGGAATTTCTAAAACAATCGAAATATATGTTATCCCTTTACACATAAACTTCAAGCTCTCCTCAAATAAAAATATATATATTTTTAGAAAAAACTAAACATTAATATGGAAAACCCTCCAAAGATCCTTTTCTAAATCCGCCACTGATTATCAGTATAAAATAGTCTTCAAGGCTGTATCTGGAAGATTATTGCTGAATATAAACAAAGCGAAATATTAGTTATGCCTATACTCATAAACTTCAAGGTCCTCCCAAATAAAAATTAGGAAATTAAAAGAAAACACTAAGCAGAGAAACAACCCCCAAAATACCGTTCTGAACCCGCTACTGATTATTTCTATAAAACTGTATTCAAGTTGTATTCGGAAGATTATTGCTAAATCATTGCACAGCTTCAGTATAACAAAATTGTGGAAGTACGCTCTGACAGATATACTGACAAACGTAAGCTCTGACGGATATATTGAAAAACATAAATTTAACTTATGTGCTAGAAGCTTGAGTAGGCCTACTAATCTTTAAGAAATGAAAAATGGATGACTAAAAATAAATGCGTAGACAAGAAAAAAAGGTCGATAACTCAGAAGTTAAAATAAAGTTAAATATAGTCTACAATTGCCCTAAAATACTACGTACCGTATGTTTACTTTAATTCATAAATCATATGCCCCATCCATCATGATGGTGAATTCCAGGGCGAAATATGGTATTTAGGTAATGAAATCTTATTTAACTTTAGAGTATACTATAAGAAAGCTATTGAAATAGAAAAATCATCAAAATGAAAAAAAAGCAAAGATTTCCAAAATTCTCGTTTTTTTTTTCCAAAAAAGGCGGCCTTTTTATGTGCAAAAAAAAAAACATCGATTCAAAAAAGCCGTCTTTTTGCATCTCTAATCCGATACCACTATACGTCATTACCGCATGTTTCACGTAGTCCAGAGTGACATGCACTGGTGTTTCTTCCACGTGCCACTTTGATCTTTACGTTGTTCTAATTTGCAAAACACCCTTTTAAGAGCGATGTGATTTGACAACCTACATTCAACACACTCTTTACTATCACTACAGAGCCTACATGGGTCTAGGTCAAAACCCCCAAAGCCAAACCCCCCACACTCAAGAAATGTCAAAACGCCCACACGATCGGTCATAACTTCCTGGCTGTAGGGGTTATGACCGTTCGTGTGTTTGGGAGATTTGTCCATTTGTGTGGGGGTTATGACCGTTTGTGTGGGCGTTTTGACATTTCTTGAGTGTGGGTGTTTTGACTGTGGGGGTTTTGACCGGTTTTCGCCTACATTAGCTCCGCCTCTCGCGTTGCATTGCTCCACACACTATCTACATGTGTTGCCAAAAGCAGCACGAACAAAACTTCTTGCGCGGGAATTAAACAATGTTGCCATGTATTTCTTTCTCGCCCTCGTATTTATTTCTAGCTTCACCATGATAGCTGGGAGATCATTAAGATGCAAACGCTGAAACCTACAATGCAGAATTTCCACCGAATCTCAAGTTTGACAAATATGTTTGCACTCAACAAAAGTCAGGGTGTAATGGACCCACTTGGGACTTAATGCTATAAATTAGTAAACCTACTACATGACTTACAGATATAAAATAACACTTAAGTAATTTAAAACTATAATGTAAACAGGAAAATGTGAGAGAATATCAATACCTGGAAACGCATAGTATCATTATAATTACTGACAAAAAGAATCCATATGGGTCCAATTGACGCATCTGGTAGTCGTAATGTTAAATCTCCCAAAGAAAAATAAACATTTGTGCTTTCGCCCCAAAAGAGGGACTAAATAATGAGTTGCTCTCATTTACTGTTAAAATTTAAAACATTCTGAGATTTTTCAATAAGAATGCCAAATTTCACATTAATAGTGTGAAAATTTTATGTTCTTCTAGTGCTATAGAAAACTATACAAAGTATGCAACTGGCTATATATATATATATATATATATATATATATATATATATATATGGGCGGAAATAGGGGATTACAGTTGTTTTAATCCCAAATTTGCACTACATAATGGCAGTTGAATTCACTAGACAATAGAAACCAGGGTTGAAAAAAAACAGTTAAAAAAAATCATGTGTTCAAAACATGAAAAAAAATGTTTAAAATGTTTTAAATGTGTTTTGAAACATACGAAAAAAAACATGTTGTAAACATTTGGAACAGTTTTAAACATATTTCAAAATCGTGTAATAACTCATTTGTTAAAATGTTTTGCTCTTTAGTTGCAACCAGTGATTTTATTCTAATGTTTTGACAACAGTATATATATAATTTTTGACAACAGTATATAATTTTTTACTAAGTCTGGACCGAAATAAACACTTCTAACATACACACCTTACAAACTGCAACCAAAACTATCTCCAGTGTGTGGTGACGACAACCTAAATACAGAAAGCTTTCCTTAATTTCCCGCTTCATTATGACACAAGCGCCACAGTAGCAACCAGTATTGATGGCAGTTCTATCGAAACACATTGTATTTATCTGGTCAATAATATTCCATGACCTCAACGCACATAGTACGTCACCTGTTTGTCCAGTTCCAAATTTCTCCGGCAACTGAGCTTTTCCCATGTCAGGTACTATTACAGACAAGCGCTCGATGGTTTATTTTCCTGTTACGTTTAGTAGAATTTTGTTATCCCAATGAACAACGAGCATGCTTGTTGCTTGGAACTTGTTCTTTATGATAGCAGCTGATTCAAGACGATTGCGCTTGCAGGCTTGTTTGATGCATGAACGACTGGGGATAACTTCGTCCAGATTGTGGCCCAAACCTTTAACCGTTCCTGCTATAACGAGTGTTACTTCTCTGTGAGTTAATTTCGAGCTACCTAACATAGAAGCAAGTTTGGGAGTAACAACATTCTTCCAGGTTTTCTGCTTTCGTTTTCTGTCTGAGGACCTTTGGAGGGTATGCTGCTGCGTAGGTTTCTGTTCGTCATCAGAGTAGATTTACTTGATTCCTAATCACTGCCACTGTCACTATCGCTCGAAACAAACAGCGTAACTGCGTTAATGGCAGTGTTAGCACCGGTATTTAACTCCATCAATTCATGTTTTCGTTGTTTCTTCTTTGACGTCTTGGCTTCCTTTTGAGCAAGAGTTCCATCCACGGACACCATCCGACCACGTCGTCTCTCTTCCCTCTGAGCAATGAGAAACTCTTGTCTTCCTTATTTCTGATTAGTATAAGGGCAACCACATGTGCTACATTAAATAAATTATTCAAACTTGCAATAAATTTTACTTCATTCAGTGTTTGGTATATTTTCGGTTTTCGCTTTTCTTTAAATTTGCCCATTGGTTCCTCAAATTTTCCAGCTTCACAGTTGCATGCTTTTCTTTACGAATTGGAATACGAGCCTTTTCTCTAAATGGTGCTGTTTCTAGTATAACATCTCTAGCACTATCATGAATTTTTAAAGCTTAGGTGATAGTGGAAAAAAAAGCAAAACATCGCCATTCAAAGTAGCTTACTTCAGGTCAGAGTTTCCTTATCTGTTCCTAGTAAATAAAGTCTAGTCTTATTTCCAGTGGCTTCTGCCATGACAGTAACGAAGTATATATCAACTTTATCCCGAACTCACTATCACACCACATTCCAACCCAACATTGCACCACTACACTTCTAGCTTTCGTTCTAAAAAAAAACAAAAAAAAAACGGGAACAATCAGCCGCTACAATTCGATATTATCAATTTACTGCCACCAAATGTCTCACCGAGTGCGTTGTTCTTGTATTACAATCGTTAAACAAATGAAACGCGAATTCCACCATCGGAAAACAAAGTGTGGGTGCAACTTATAACGTAGATGGAAACAAATTCGTCATTAAACTAAATATTGTTTAAAATTTGTAAAGTTTACATTGTTTCTAATTTTATGATAAATACAAAACGTAATGGATGCATCCAAGAGAATGATATACCAATATAACGTGATAAGACAGATTTTGATGATCAATTTTGGAACAACACCTCCTACAGTGGCATAGTTGATTTGCTATAAGTAACTTCATGAACTGGATATAGGAGAATAAATACACAAAACCGGAGTGTGGGCCATTGTCAATATGGCGACAATAAAACACTAATTTTCTTAAACTTTAAGTCGATTGCGCAACCTCTAAATATTGATATATTGATTTGAAATTTTGCATGTATTATTTATTTGGAAAGGAGGACAAATTTAGAGGGTGCCACGGTAAAATTTCAAACTCTCGAAATTTTCGACCACTCTAATATATATATATATATATATATATATATATATATATATAGAGAGAGAGAGAGAGAGAGAGAGAGATACTAGATGGATAGGTACAAAGATAGATATAACTCTCTTAAGAAACAAAGCACACAAGGTAGACAAAATCAATTTTTTTTACTGGATACCACAAGTGAGAAGTAGCGATCTACACAGCATCCTAATACAAGGAGGTGTGACGAAATTAGGTACTACTGCGAATATCTTGGAAACAAGTTACTAAAAATAGATGGTTGTCGAAAAGTATTGGAAATACCTTAATCCAGCAATAGATCGACAAGTGTTGATAATGATATGTATGCGTTTCAACTCTCACCACTACACTCGTAAGGTCCCAGTTCTCATTCATAATATCTGAGCATTTGAGATTAAGAAATAAACCGCTTATAATTTGTTCAGCGCAATCATATGTTTAATCCTTTAGCTGTATGAATTTCTGAGAACAAAGATCGTTAAACTAAAATTTACTGTTCCTGGGTATATCTGTTAAAATTCAGTTTTATATCTGGGTATGACAAAAGGTTCTGCGAATTAGAAATATTTTAACAACCGGTTCTAGCAAACCGGCTGAATAAGATCACTGCTTGCAACCGACCTTTTCATTTATGTTTTGTTGGTTAAGACTGCACTGTGTTGAGTACAGAATATGTCAATATAGATTAGTAATTGTCAACTTATTACATATTACGACCTCCTTTTATTACAACCTCGTGCCGTGACTCTAATAAGTACTTTCTTCGTTCTTATAAGCTTTTAGATAGGTTTTAAGACCTATCTACTATGGAAATTTCATACAATCTATCAATATACACGATGAAATTAAAGTCCTCACCACTCTTGTGTGTTTAGAACGGGTGAGGGATAATGACGAAATTTGGAAGCGGTCTGACACATCAGATGGAGCTATCAAACATCATGCCGGCCATTTTTGATTGGTATTCGAAATTTCAAACGCAAAAGAAGTCATGTTAGATGTTGTAAGGCTAGAAGTTTACCAGAACTAAGCTTGTGTGGTTATGTTAGTCCTAAAACAAGTCATTTCGGAGTTATTGCCTCTGAAAGTTTTCTAATTATGCCCTTATAGGGTAAACTCGTGTTTTATGGAGGCAGTTGAGATTTTAGTTGCAAACGTTGATTACTATTTCAGGACAGTGATGCTAATAAACTTGTTTTTAAAAAGTACATTTTCGAAAAGTATTGTTAGAAACATGCTTTGTGTTGTGCTAACTTTTTAGAATATTTTCTGCAAGCCTATGTAATTGGTTGTTTTTTAAAAGTCAATAATTTGTTGATGAAAAATAATATTTGAGGCGTTCAGAGTATAATGGATCCAAGTCCATTTTCAATAAGGATCAATTTTACTCAGCAAATGGATTATATCTCAAAACGTAATATATCCTCAGTCAAAAGTTCGACATAAATATAAATAAAATCTCGTGAAAGGGCGTAGCATAGTTTCATTTGACAGCCCCGCGTCAGTGCGGGAGGAGGGCAGCTGCCTATACCGCCATTATGAATTTCAGGTTTTGGGGGCGACAAGGCAGTTTTAGAAACTTTTAAATAAAGAAAGTCCAAAAAAAAAACAAGTTTGAGGTTCTTACACCGAATAATTACGGAGCAGATATTGATCAAAACTGGAAAGCTGCTTAGGCCCAATTTCCAGAATGTTAAGCAGACCATAGCAAACTCGAAAGTAGAGCCATCTTTGAATTCTTGAGCCAAAAAATATACAGATATACAATAGGCCTATAGTTCCTTACGGACAATAGAAATGCATTATAACTGACCAAATTTCGTATTTATTCGGCGTAAGGACTTCATATTTTTTTCTGTGAACTTTGTTCTGCAAAACGTTTTTAAATCAGCATTACCGCTCCCAAAATCTGAAATTCAGTCTAGAGGGAGGATGACTTCTAAACGGACGCTCCTCTCTAGCGCAATCATATAAAACTCTAGATTGCAATTTGTCGTGTAGTTTTTCTTTCTTTCATTTCCATTTTTTTTATTTCTCTAAAGTATGTGTAAAGAAACAGAAGAAGCTTATACTGTAAAAACAAATGACTGCACTATTTTAATTTCAGAACCGTAATTTAGCAAAGAACCCTTTGTTTGTTTTCTGGGTACAACACAAAAACCTTTTCCATGATAATTCTTTTGTTTACTTTTTGATATCAGTTTCTGCAACTAGTCCAACCTTCGACTACGACACATTCTCGCACGTTAACTGAGAAGCATTTCAACAATAAAATAAACGCTAAAAGCAAGGGAGAAAAGAGACAACATAAATTGTATATCACCAAATTGACCTACTGTAGCCAGCAGAAAGCAAACATTCAGATGGGAAGAAAATAGTATCCAGAATCAGAAGCCCTTTGTGACAATTTTCTTTCTCTGGCAGCTTTTTTTTTACAAAATTAAAATAAAACGAGAATAAACATACGTTTAAAACAAATCTTTAAATAAGTACACGTGTTTAAAACAAAATGTTTAAAACGTATATAAAATGTGTTTAAAACAAAGTCAATTGTTTAAAACACGTTTTAATCATTTGTTTTCAACAAAACAACCCTGATAGAAACATCAACAACAGACTAGCCACTAGCCGTGTTCTAAAACTTAGTTAACCGATTTAGGTTCGATTTAAAATTGAAAACAACGTGTCGGTTTATTTCAGAAACCGAACCGTAATTGGGTTCAGTTTTGTTTGGAAACCAAAACTATATTGCATTTTTTTTTTTCAGAATATCCATACTTATTTTGGAAAAGTTAAGGAAGATATGAAATGGTTTCGTTCTAAGTTAAAATATTAAGAATTTGCTGTTTCACTTTTGAATGGAATTACGATACTCCATATTTTTCTCTCTATATATTTTTGTGAAAACATGTTAATGACCAATAGAAAATATAACTTTCTCGGTTTGGTTAACCGTTTGAAAATGAAATGAAATGAAATCTTTGCGTTAAGAGTCTCAAGATTATACCTGTTAGATTGATGGAGACCATGATTGATGCCAGAGAATTATGATCGCCGAATTGGTGGAATGAAAAAGTGGGAGGAAATAAGAGTGTCTCAAGAAAACCCAGATGCACGAGTTGTTCACCTCTAGCTTACTTGCCTTGGGAACGAACCAGGTACTCACCCATCAGAAACTTCATTGGTTTGGGTCTCGGTGTCGATTCCCGGTGGGAGAGCCTTGGAAATTTTAAATGTCCTCAATGTATCTGTGTTCTTGTCCCTGTCGTTCAAGGTTACAAGAAATAACTGTAAAACGAGTATAACTGAGTATAATAGATACAAGTTACGGAGATACTTTCGGTGAATCAGAAAAACAAGTGGTTCAAGGCACCAGGTTCCAGTTAAGAGTTGGAATTACTCTTAAGATCACTTTCTCCTTCATGTTTTTGCGTGTTCGTATGTCTTTCTTTAATTTAAATTTGAATTCTCTACAAAGTTGTATTTTAACATGACCAAAATCAGAGTTTGTCATCGTTAATAAAATATTGGAATCGGAATAGGACGTAATATTGAGGTGTCAATTCTTCACTAATAATAATAATAATAATAATAATAATAATAATAATAATAATAATAATAATAATAATAATAATAATAATAATAATAATAATAATATAGAAGACAAATTCCGTATGAGGACAGATTGTATTAAAATCTGTAAAATCATCCCTAACAGTAGGCAAAAGTTACAACATAGTCGGAATTTCAAATAAGTATCCGGACCACGTGAACATACCCTTTGCGTACGTCCCTACAACTAGCTAGATGTTAAACGAAAGGCTTCCAGGGAAATTTCATGTAGAAAGTAGGGCTACTCAACTCACAAGAGCCGTAAGAAAAATTGCTTTTAAGTTTTACGTTACATGTTTATCCCGGCTAAGCTAAAGAAAACGTCGATAATGATAATGAAAGAAATAGTGGAATTAAAAAGTGTAAGAAACAAGACCCCGAGAAAACCTACACACACGGCGTTTCTTTAGCACATTACCCACTGGGTGGGAGCTGGGTGGAAGAGGTTGATCCATTAAATTCACAAACGTCAGTGATAATAATAATAATAATAATAATAATAATAATAATAATAATAATAATAATAATAATAATAATAATAATGGAATAAAAATTTTAATGTTGACCTAAAACTAGGCAAAACTTACAGAAAAGTCGAGATTTCGGGGAGGGAGGTCCTTACCTACAAGATACACCTCTTCAGTCTACAAATCATTTGTTACTTAAAGAATGGACATACACTATTTCGAGAATCGAGAAAAGACGAGAGATGTTTACGATACTTTTCGTCTCGTCTCGATTCATATCTAAAAGCGAGACGATATTTTGAGTTAGACTTGTCCCGTTTCAAACGTTAAATGTAAATTCTCGTCTCGAGTTTGCTTGTTTTGCTTTAGAAACAAGATGAGAAATTAATCTTCCCGCTGGCAACATTAAACAAGACCGAAATATTCTAGCAAAAAGTCACACTTCTGCTTATAATGGTCTGAACTGAGCGATAATAAGCTTCTAACTTTTAATCTTCTCCGATATAATAATTATTTTTATTAGTTTATTATTATTACTATTATTATTTCTGAAGGTTTTATAGTTCAAGTATTGAAACATCCAAGTATTCAAATATCTGAAGATAATAAAACGTGTCATCGCAATTCAATTGTCACCAAAAATAATAAAGAAAAAATACTTCTTGACGTGGATCCCAACCGAGAACCTCGAGATTAATGGTAAAGCGCCTTGACCACTGACCCTCGATCACTGCGCGATGAACAATTCGTCTTTGCTGTGTTTACATCAGGTATCTTTGTCTCCAATTATAATGTTATTTTTCTTCGTTTCAAAGCGTCTTTCGTATTTCTTTTATAATGCTATAAATCAATAATGTGGGTTGTTCTTAAACCTTTCGTTCACAATTTAGTTTCTTCTACACACCAAACTACATATATGACAGATTTAATTCTTATACTCTGCATTTGGCTCTGAAGAAGTTGGCATTACCTGGCCAAGGACTTATATCCAGCACGCATATTTGCGGATACCATACGTTTCATTTATAACCTGATCTTATTGGCCGATACAAATAGGATATCAAAAGTCATGATCTAAAGCCGTGTCCAAAAGTGCATAGCGCACACTTTGAGGATGCACACTCGAGGTGTACAAATGGAGTGCACACTAAACAGTGTTCACCTCGTGTAGACGGCCGAGTGCCTTCTCCTTCATCTGCATATCAAAATGCAGATGAGTGCACATTTGCATATCAATAATTGAATATATGTTAATTTGTGATCAAATTAATTGCTTATTAATTAGCATTCCTTTTAATTATTATATAACTTCTATGAATATTACTGGGTAAACACCGAGCGTAATACGAGAGTATTAATACAATTTTGATGTATAGTGTATTTCACGTATGTATTTTATTCCTTTATAGGCTATGAACATCATTTAAGTTTTGCGTGCATCTCATTAATGGGACTTACATAGTACATGCGTTATTGGATTAAGTATAGCCAACATACTATTCTACATATGATTAATTAAAGGAGAAATCATATCATATGCATTTGTTTCATGTATAGAAGTTTGAACTTCGTGGCTACAGAGATAGCTTGGACAGAGATTTTTTTTGGCGACATCAGTCTGCACTGAAACTGCATGTGAGGTCTATGACAACTAATGAGTGGAGAAATCCCTGAATAAACAAGGAAGGATGAAACATTGAGTATAGGAAGTATACTGGAAACTTCCTCTTGTATAGGAATGACTAGGTGGAAACATTGCTTACAGACGCTCTCCAGGCTTTGTTTCAAAAGCCATAAAATTTTTAGCATCAACATGATACTTTTGCTATTTCTAAAGGTGGCGTCTTCACACCTTTTAAAAGAATCTCGCGAGTCTCAAGCCCTTGGCGTGGCTTCACCCCAAGTTCGTTACCGTCAGCGAACGGACCTAAGTATTTCTCCCAGGATGCACTGCGCTTTTGAAAACATGTATTTTATTTTGACTTATTTTATGTGTAAATTATTAATATTAACGTATTACGCTCAACAGTTCTTGGAAAGACCGTTTAAAATTCATGACTATATTTGTCACCGTGTTTCCCATCGTTCAAGACATTTGGATCTTGTGTTTGTCAAAATTAATCATAACAAAAATGTTTCTTTCGCTCTCTCTCTTGGAATAATGGCTACTGGGTTTGGTAGCAGACAGTTTTGCGGGAAGCCAGTGGAAAAGAGACTTCCTCCACATACTCAGAGAGATGACAGCTGTATCTAGTGATACTATGGTATTCTGTATATAATTTACTATATTTATGTATGTTTAATCCAGTGTAACTATCATTTGTAATGTTTATTTCAGTGGAAATAGAAAATGTTTATCGTGTTGTTGTGATGGGCTTCTGATTTGAGCAGAAGCTTTTAAATCTGCCGCTCTCTACAGTGGTGGCAGCACCTATCAAGCTGTGTATGCTTGTTTGCAAGAGCAAGCGGGTTTTCTGTGTGGCTGAGTGAAGAGGACCACACACCGTTATTGCCGGAGGCATCAAAACCTTTTGTGCTGGAATTCTTAGAAGAGCGAGTCGATGCTTTTCCAGGAAATTGTGAAGTTTAATAACCCGTTCATGGCTTGGTTGGGACTAGTTGTTGCTGAAACGCGGAAGAGTTTGTATCAAAAACTACAGCGTGTGAAGTTCTTTAAAACTTCTCAATAGTTGAGAGGTATCCACCCAGTACAGTGTGAAGTAACGCTTCCCATGGAGTACTTTGTAATATATACATGTACAGTCATGTATTGGGCAACGATGTTGTAGTGGACAGTGCTTATAAATATTAAATTTATAGTGGAATACTACAAGTGCTGCAGAACAGTGATATTCTCTAATAGTGTGAATCACATCATGTTTATTTTGTTTCTTAATCACTCTGCAACCAACATTCTTTGAACTATGGCTATTTTGGCTATGACCGTGTCAGCATTTCTAAGTAGCAGTTATTCTGCGGACAAAGCTTATTAACAGTGCAGTGGCACTGATCTTCACTCCGGTTAAGGAATAGTACAATCGTTGTTCAAATCTCTTTTTGAGAGTACTAGGCCTGTCACGCTATTTCGGCAGTGCCATCCTTGAACTTTTAGCCAGAGGGACTACCAAGACCTTAAACATTGCTATCTAAACTGACACGGTGCAACGACATTGCGCAAATTTTTCTAAAGATTAGATCGTTGATAATCTAAGTAATTTATGTCTTATTAACGAGGAGCAGAAAGTGCTGAAATTGCGCAAATTTCCGCCGCGACGTTGCCAACAACAGGATTTAAGGAATTGTGTGAAATTTTGCATCGAAATGAAATGTATAAAGCTATTCCTTTATGAGATATATTTTATTGCATTCTAATATTTACAAAGCAACATACTTATTTACAGAAAATTTCATTTTACAGTTTGAATGCTTGAAATTTAAATCCTACAGCTTTTAAAAATGTCATACGTGCCTTCTCATAGTTTCTCTGCGAATTCCTGAACTCAGCATACTTCCTCATGACAAACTCGCTCCTTTTGACTTCTGCTGGTCTTTGGGCCTTTGAAATTCCTTTTAATATGGACGTTATTTTCATGGCAGTTTCCGTTTGGATCTCTAACAAAGCAGAAATCACCGTATGAATATCAGGAGCAGGGAAGTAAAATTGACTATTATAATGTCTGTGAAAAGCTTCTGGTCCATTTGTCGTCCGACGCATCGTGGATGGTATAGACGCCCACATGACAGGTGGATACCTAAAATTAATAAAATAAAAAGATCCTTAGTTCATGCACACAATTATTGACAATTTATATAAAACACTAAAACATTTATAACACTAGATTCAAGAAATATTTATAGTCTTGGTCCGTAATTTGTTTACAACTATCAAAACCTGCATTTTAATCTACGTCTTACATGAAGACAGAAGAAAATTTCACTATAATTAAGTTGCATTGAGAGAAAATACCATATCAGCACAACCATTAATGTTGTGTTCAAACTAGGACAACAGTTTTTGCAGTATTAAGAGTTATTGAAGCATGTGCTACTATAGATGAAATTCAAAAGGAAGCTACTTACTTGCAACCGTCTTCTATGTAGTTTTCTAGGACGTAATCGGAAAATTTATGCCCTGTATCATCCGGCGTCATTGATATTAGTTGAGTAAAGGCATCTGATACTTCTGTTGGATGTAAATATGGCAACCCAAAAAATGCCTTTATCCATGAACCTGTAAGAAAAGCAATAATAATAATAATAATAATAATAATAATAATAATAATAATAATAATAATAATAATAATAATAATAATAATAATAATTTGTTAGAATAAGCAAGCATTGGGAAAGTAGTGAAATTGATGGATCTTACTGTTGGCTTTATAATTTCTTCATTTCGTACATTATTAGAACAGCAGTTTATTTGCTTTTAAGAATGGTGACTGAATTAAGATTCTTCAGTCAAACAGAATAAGATTCTATTTTCAACTGTATTCTGTATTAATATATAACAAAACAAAGTCCACATGGTATTATTAAATTAATAATAAAGAATAATAGACCATAATAATATCAATAATACCTAGTTCAGATTTTGGATCCATATATGCTTGTCGCAGATCATTGTCGGCTTGAATCCTCCGCCACCATGTTTGTCCCAAATGGAATCTGCAGCCACGAATGTCACAATTTGGAAACACATTCTTGATGGCTTCGTGAGCAGCTGTTTCAAAATCAACGTAAATGATTTTCAAGTCGAATCTACTGTCTAAGTTTCTTATCATCTTCCACATGCTGCTTTAGAATTCTAACTGCATGTAGGAGGTACACGTAGATATAAGTTGCTGCATCACTCAAGGGGGCGAGCTTTCTTGCCAAGGGGCCCTATTTATCTCTAATACACTGACCACTCATTCTTGTAACAATTTATACGATAATACCTAGGTAATATATAACAAATGTTTCTCACAGCACCTAAGAACAACTAAGACGCAAATGCAAATCTAAGTATCATTTATAGAAAGGTGAAAAGATAGTTATTAAGATATGTGGTAGACACACCTGAAATATGTATACAAGTGCTTGTTTCTGATTGGCCAAAACTGGAAGATATAGACAAATCTTTATTTCTGATTGGTCGAACGTCTGTTCACGATATTTCAAGAGAACTTCTAGAAATATTTATATATATTGTTTATTTTATATATGTTTGTTTTCCTTACAGTATTTCAAAACTATTTGCTTTCAATAACTATATTCTTACAGTTTTAATCTTACAGTTAGATATGATACGGAAAATGAATGACTGGGACACATTCCCCAGTCACCCTCTCTAACGACGCCATTGCACACATATAATATAGATGACTGAAAATGCTATTGTTATCCATTACTTTGTATTTTTTTTTTTTTTTGTTAAAACGACTTGCATTTTGGTGACTGTTTTTATTAGTCGATATACTTATGGTAATGATGGCAACGTTGCACAAGATTTTTTTCGCAATTTCCAATTTTGTTGCCTGCTCATTAAGGCTTTATCTGTGTCAACAGATAAGCGTGGGAAAATTTGCGCAATGTCGGTGCACCCAACTGACATACCTTGGGTCAGTTGCATCATCACTAGTTGACCGTCATATTTGATTTACTCGTCACGACCGAAATTGAGACCAGTGGAATGGAACTGTGGAAAAGTTCCATTGTTCTGTGAGTGCTGTCATAGACTTTTTGTCAACCCTCCAGTGAAGTGGACATTAGGGCACATCGGTTCACCATGAAACTGCATCGTATCTACGTACATTTGAATTTTATCATATAAATTTTATTTTATTTTTAATCCTCCTCTCTTAAAACGAACTGTTAGAGACACTGAACTCATTCACATAAGGAGTAAAATTTTGTTTGATTATCTGCTGGGCAGAAAAATTTAAGAGATCAGACAGATCTCAAGTGTTATATATATCAATTTGAGTATCTTTGTGATGTGAAAATGTGTATATACATCAAATAGTGAGAGTGGTGCACCATTGCAAGAAAAAGTCTAAATAATTGTGTTGTAATATGATAGTGGTGAGTGTTGTCTACCATCACCTATGTTTTTCGTGAGGAGGAATAAATACTCATCTTCCAACAGTATAGCGAGGGTGTCTGTTTTCCTGCCTGGTGAGTACCTGAATGCTAATCCACATGTTTTATTTCAGGAGTGAGAGCTACAGAAGCATTTCTCCTTACTAGTGTACATCTGACCACCTTCCTGAATGGGGCCCAGGAAGGAATACGCCCAGAGAACATAAAGACACAGTTATTAGTGTAAAGAGTTCATAACAGGCTGCTATCTGTTTGTTTGAAAATTTATTTTTTTAACCTTATTACATTCTTAAACTCTTTACAAGTAGCTGCAAGACCATAACTGTTGTCTGAAAACCCTGAGATTTTTGTTTTTGTTTTATTTTGTTATGCTCTACCGACTATCAATGTGGCAGTGTCGGCTTCATAGGAGATCACCTTTATCAGTCTAAACAGGGATTTACCTATGCAAAAGAGGTTTTTTTTACATATTTAGTAATTTTTATAGTAATTTGAATATCCTTAGCCACTCCACCATATATAGTTTACCGTTATTGTGTTGGTGTTTCTTTGGTATGCATAGATTACATCTATAGCTACTTGCACCTCACACTCGTCAAATTAGCTTTTGATCCACACATCATTCTAAATACTCACGTGGTAGAACATTAAACATTGATAAATAAAGAAGAGAGAATTTCGCGTACTAGAAAAAATAAACATTTTTTTTAGATGAATGTGTTTCCAGTTATATTAAAGATAAATATATCCTACAGATTGACGATATGGGGTAACCATAAAATGACTTAAGAGTTTCTTTCATGTATGCAAACAGCTTCAGCTTTACTTGCAAATATTTGTCATTTCGGATCTTTCACGCTCAGATTAGCAAGAGCGGAGCGTAAATGCAATACCTATATATATATATATATATATATATATATATATAATTTTGTGTTTTCTTATGTGCACAATAAAGCCCTAACAGCATAAAACCCACTAAACTATTGGCGATGTTCTATTTGTTAATCCCCCGGAAGAACAGTAGCAATGGTGGTTAGGGCGCTGTTGCGAAGTAGCTTAGGAATTTGATTGCGAGCGAAAGTAGGTATCTAGCAAGAGCGTTAGGACACCGAAGGTACTGAGGGGAGCGCTATTTACAATAATATGGCTCAAAACTAATTCGGGAGAAAATTCATATTGGGTATAATTACTTCCGGGTCTACGAAAATTCGGTGTAAGAAAATTCATTGTAGGAAAATTCGGTGTAAGAAAACTCGGTGTAGGAAAATTCGGTGTACAGAAAATTCGGTGTACGGAAAACTCGGTGTGGGGAAATTTAGGTGTAAGGTAGATTCGGTGTATACATATTGAATATTACCACTTGCGATAACTTACGAAACTTCATATTGTAAAAACGAAAACCATAAAATGTAACGAATAAAAAGTTATTACCTATTTCAAGAAAAACAAATTTATTTTTTTGCCTTGAGTCCAATACCTCTTGCATGTCTTTTGCGGGGTATTACTATAAACTACTTTTCATCACACAATGAAGCTGACACTTTTTGTCAGAAATAAAACATTTACAACTATAAGTTCAGAGAATAGTTATAGGAACAACTAAAAACACCTTTCCTATATAGTACATCATAGAACATATACAAGGTGATTCTTTTAAAACTCACGGATTTCATTTCGGTCTAGAATTTCTAAGTGAAGTCCGATTTTCATTGGTTTGTGGCAAATGATCAAGGAACGTTGGGAGATTTGTGGAACTATGTTTACTGGTTTAAATTCATTTGGGGTAATATCGGCCACGCCTCTAGAGAAGCAGCAAATATTCGCCACTGTACCGAATTGGAATTAGATGAGGTGCGGTGTGGAAATTTGAATTTCTTCGTTAGATGGCAACCTCGCGGCGGTCAATAAGAAACAGGAAACTGGGCCGTTGTATTGAGAATTATGCTGTGCTATTGTACCAATATCATCAGGACACAGTTACAATAATGTACTCTTTGGAGCAGCGTGATTTTATAGTGAAAAATATTTTGGAGACCGGGATCTGTTGTTGCTACGCAAAGGGCAACTTTGCCTCACGTTCTGCCCCAGACAGGAACATAATATGGTCGTTAGTGAATGAATTGCAGGAAACAGGATCCTTCTGAGTAAGACAGGGAAGCATCGGATCCCGCTGGCGGATGTTGTGGAAGATATCAGTTACCGACTCTTTAAGTCACCCAAGAAATATCTCTGTCGTTTGTAGCGAGAAACCGGCTATTCAACATGTGATTTATGTGTGTTACCACTAACACTTAATTTGTATTCTCACTAACACTTAATTTGTATTTTTCAATATCGCTTCAAATATCCAATATCTCATTCGAACTGTAACGTACAATGGCGAATATTTGCTGTTTTTCTTGCGGCCTGCTCGATATTACCCCGGATGAATTTAAACCAGTAAACATAGTCCCATAAATTTCCCCTCCTCCCTTGATGATTTGCAAGAAACCGCATGAAAACGGGACTTCAGTTAGAAATTCTAGAGCCGAATGAAATCCGTGAGTTTTGAAAGAATCACTCTGCATATACATACGTAAGATGCAAATATATATTGATCAAAAAAGCCTTAGTGGAAAGGGAAATATAAAGCAGGATGGTTTTATCAGATAATATTTGTACAAATAGTTGACTTCTCCTCCAATCAGACACTTTAGTTTGTATGGCTTAAGTTAAGGTAAACAAGCACTGCAACCCTATTGACTCCTTATTGACTTCTCCTCCAATCAGGCGTAGGTACTTTAGTTGAGGCATTTATTTTTACACCTTTGAGTAACATAAATAAACCATAACGTTTTTGAAGAATTTAGATTTAAATATTTATTTATAAAATAGACATAAATTCGTCAGAATATTTTTGAAAAATCTACAATTTTCAAATTTTTTCAAATTTCCTACTTTTGTTTTTCTTTTTGAAGTAGAAAATTCTAGGAGACATCCTCCAAAACCACATAAAAACTTAAGTTTTAAATTAAATGTCGATTGGTAGCGATGGTCGTTTCGCTAAATCACACGAACGGGCATCAAAAAACAAATTTCTCGTCATGTAAGCTCCACGAAATGTTAAAATCCACCGAAATCCAAAATTCAAATTATTTCACGATCATAATTTTTTTTTAATTTGGTATAGTAGACAGTAAAAGTACGTACTACATAAAGTTTGAACTTAAAACTAATACGCTCATTTATCCTCAGTTGAGTTTTTAATAAATCCTACGCTCTACTACAACGGATCTTTCTTTACACCTAACATACCCCACACCGAGTTTTCCGTACACCGGATTTTCTGTACACCGAATTTTCCTACACCGAGTTTTCTTAAACCGAATTTTCCTACACCGAGTTTTCTTAAACCGAATTTTCCTACACCGAATTTTCCTGCTCCCATTACTTCCTGCACGGTAAGTTACACATAAATGACACTTTAGTTGTCGTAATTCTACTGTATTGCTTCAGTTACAGGTATACTGATTAGACTATTTCTACCATTGTGCTAGTAATGAAGTTCCTTAGATGTTACTATTTCTTGGTGAATCTATAAATTTTACCCGTAAATCTTCGAAATAGTATCTCTATATTCTTAACCTACAGCAAAAGTTAACACTTGCAAGGATGACAAGGAAAGAAGTGGTGGACTTGAACAACATAAAGATCAAAATTTACAAGAAAAATGCTATTATGTCGCTATGAAATTTTAATTTATAATTATCACATATACTCAAGGTGGATAGCCCTAATTAAAGTAATATAGTAAAAATAACAAAAAATGGAAGATTACTATCTTCTTAGCCCGCTTAAATGGAGAGTCGTGTACATTATATGCATTTCACTATGCTTTCAGCGCCCTACATCTCTCTTGTTATGCATCCGCTGTCTCTGCTACATAGCTTCTCACTGCGAAAATGTTTACTCAGTTACGAAACAAATTCCCCCGTCCAAGTATAACCATAAAAAAACTACTGCTAATATAATAAGGATTGTATGAAAATTAAGATACGTTTTTATGAAAAAATACAGTATGTATGCTCTGTAATGGCTCTCATTGTTCAACTATATGAAAGGAATTGTTTGTTTATAATCATTTTATAGTGGGTACACTAATGGGATTATATGAATTAAGAGGAAGGCAAGTCTTTACTTTGGCCATTTTATTCTATGAATCGTCCACTGAACCGATTTGTAACGAAGACAGAAAACAACGTGCTCTGTGGAGCTCCAACCGCTAACTCGCTATCGCTCGTTCGGCAATACCATGTAAATTAAATATTGAACATTGGTACAGAAAGGAAGTAACCGAGCTTCTAATCTCTATATATGGGCTAACAGGCAAGTTCTCAAAACCGGAACCGAAGGATCAAATCACTGAGTCGCAGAATTAAAAAAAAAGAATGTAATGGCCAAAGTAAAGACTTACCAAGAGGAATTATTGAAATATTTGATAAATGCGGAGAATGATATTTTTGATCTGTATTTTAACTTGGGGCAGCAGTCAAAAATGAAAAATGTACGGTAATTGGCATATTACAGTCCTTCTCAAGTGCAAGGAAATATGGTAGCTTTGAACGGAATTTGTTTATAATCAAAACTAGAAAATTGGGCCTATCTACCTACGTATTAATATTTGCAGCTGCAGCTGTAGCTGTAGCTATAGAGAAATGAATAATCTGGGTATCCATTGTTCTATGCTAGAGCTTAATACTTTAATTCTTATGCAATTAAAATTTGTCATTTACGTGCAAATAGCTTCACTACCGATAGTCGAATTATCTCAACTATGTTATATAAATTTAACATTATGTTAAACTATGTTATATTAATTATCTCAACTATGTTATGTAATATTTAAAAACAAATGTCTTTACAGCATTGTTAAAGAAACCATTTTGTTGATTTCCCTTTGCATGCTATGAACAACGTAAACAGGTTTCTTATTTGTGCAACATTTTTATGTTTCACTTGTAATATCACTAATTTGCATATTTCTCAAGTCAAATATTATTAGATCAGCTCACAAATAAATTCACCTGAGCAGAAGTATTAAGAATATGCATTTTAAAAATATATTAAGTTATTTTACTAGAAATCGCCATGTTAAGCACACAAGTATACGAACGTAGTGTAAACACTCGCCCACTACGCACTATCCTCTCGCAGAGTTCTGAACTTAGACCTTTTGACGCACACTAGGTAAGGTCAGTTCCGGAAATAACCGTTCTTTGAATGTAAATTTATATATTTCGGAAACGGCCTAAATATAGCAGAAACTAAATGCAAAATGCTGTCGGCCTTCGTAGCAGACCGTGCTAGCGAAACGTGTTAGTAACGAAAATTGTTTTATGCATGGGTTCAAACCCGGCAGAAAGAAAGTTTATTTTTATTTTTTCTTAAATTTTCATAACACAATTTACGTTAAAATAAGATTGAAAATAATACTCAAGAAAATGATTTACTGATTTTTTAAAAATTCATATAACACTTTTTTATTAAAATTAACTTGCAGTTTTATTATACGGATCCATAGTAAGAGCATTAGCAGTAGTATTTAAAGTAGCAATAATAATAGTAGTAGTAGTAGTAGTAGTAGGAACGGATTAGAAGCCCCACAGGGGTTGGTTGGGCTCCTTTCTCGACATCAAATACGCAAATTAAGGACTTGCATTTTTCGGTAGCTTTTACATGAAAAAACATAAAGCACTGGGCTAGCGTAGCGGGCGAAGATAATACAGGGCAGCGCGCGAATACTGAAATATTTGAGACCCGAAAAAATTCTTCCGGACCGATACATTTTGGTGTAAGTAACCTTACAATTAGAAACCGTTCTTTCCGTAGCTGAAGTTAGTAATATTTGGATTTCAGCTTCATGTGACATGCTAGTGTATTAGTAACGTAGCAAACTTACCAGCAGTACACTTATCTAACCTGGGTTCGAGCCTGCTCACGCGCAAGTTGCTACTTTATAACAAAGTGATCGTGAAGAACCGACTTCTCATACTGGATGAGCAATCCTTCAGAATGTGGAAGCAAACACCTGTATCATGATAGAGACGATTTACGAATGTTGGTTGGGAAAGGGCGAGGAAATTATCAAGACATTCGAAACACTTCATTGATCTGCAGCACTTCTCATGTTATCGTTCTCAGAAAGAAATATCACACCATTTGTAAAGCAAAGTTTGGGTACAGCAAACGTTGGAGTAATGGTTATCGTACAAGACTTCCACGCGGAAAATCTCAGTTCGATTCCCCGCCAGGTAATGTAGTCTTTTCGCATAAAATAATGGCTCCAACTGTGGGAATGACAACGTTATATCCGCAGTAGATGAAATCGTTCGAAACAGATAAATCTTCGGAGATGACTAGAAAATGTCACCCTCTTTGGTTATTTGAAAACAACATTTTATTTCTATTAGTTTGACACAAAATTTGTTTCCATCCTATAATTCAATGTGTTTTACTTACATTTGAAATTTGAAACATGCAAGGTCTGATACATCTATAAAGAACATTCAATTTTCCTTTTGAACATTTGTAACTTTTCATTATGATACAGTTTGGGATTGTAATATAGGGTGTTTCTGATAGAAATATAGCACTAAAGTAGCATTCTTTCAATTTCTCTTTCTTAATTTTTCATTTCTTTTTTTTTCTTTCATCCTTTCCTTTTGTTCAGTTTGAATTAGTAATCTGGAAGGTATGACCTACGCTACCTATTGGGTTTATTAGAATGTACAGATGGTGGTCAGAAAAATGGAAACTCCTGAAGGAAATTGTAACTTACCAGATTAATATGGTGTCGGGCCACCTTTCGCCTTCAGAACAGCCTTGATGCTACGTGGGATGGAGGAATAGAGATGGTGAATAGTAGCAAGTGGAATTTTACACCATCCCTCGTGCAGGGCATCGGCCAGTTCTGTGAGAGAGGATGGAGGTGGGAATCGTCGCCGGAGTCGTGTTTCGAAGACGGACCACAGATGTTCAATTATGTTGAGATCTGGGGATTGGGCAGGCCAGGGGAGTTGTTGAACTTCATCCCGATGTTCCTCAAACCACGCTGCAACAACGCCAGCTGTGAGAATGGGTGCATTATCATCCTGGAAGATGGCGTCATTGTCCGGGAACAACATCCGGACCACAGCATGCAAGTAGTCTCCTAAAATTGCGACATAATCGTTGGCAGTAATTCGTCCACTAAGTGTGACCACACGACCAAATGAAAACCATGATATGGCGGCCCACAGCATCAACTAGCCGCCGCCATGTTTCACAGTTGGGCGGAGACACTGCAGATCATAAGCTTCTTTGGGCGTTCTCCACACATAAACACGGCCTGTGGTTGGGAATAGGGTGAAGGATGACTCATCCGACACGTTTCCATTCCTCAAGGGTACAAGTTGCATGATCGCGGCACCATTTGCGGCTTGCGAAAGCGTTATGGTCCCTGATGAGCGGTTTGGCCCGTGCAACACGACCCCGTAAGTTCATTTCATGTAATTGGCGGCGGACTGTGATTGTCGAAACAGGGTGGGGGAGTAGCTGATTGAGTTCCTCCGTCACTTGTTCCGCAGTGGCACGACGGTACTGCGTGACAATGCGCTTAAATACCCGACGTGACCTGTCACTCATGATTTTCTTCCGCCCACTGTTCCGCTTCCCTGATGTGGTTTTCCCGTGTGTTGTGTAGGCCCTCATCACCTTCGACACTGTCCCACGCGATACACCTAACATAGTAGCCACTGCTGTCACACTCACTGCACATAACCGCGCACCAACAATTTGCCCTCTTTGAAAATATGAGAGGTCTCCCATTTTACACTACCTTCGTCTGCTGCAGCCACTGGACACCGCTGTTCCACTGCGCCTGACGTAGTATGGAGACCAACCTAACACACCACCACCAGCGGTCCGGCGCTGCGGGCGCCACGACGCCACTGCCAACCCATACATCCGACGAGTTGCCCACTACAGGTGTTTCCATTTTTCTGATCACCATCGGTATTTCGGATCAGTACGTCCAATGAACACTACCGAATTTGTAACCGAAGCACGCGGAAACCAATCATGTGTTAAATTCTTGACAGTATCCTAGATGTTTCTCGGAGATCTACAGTTGTATTGGAGGTTGAGTATTTTATTTGACCACTAAATTTCGCATTCATTTTGAAAATTACTTAATGAATGTTTCAATCATCCTCTATATATTTGTATTATTATTATTATTATAATTATTATTATTATTATTATTATTATTATTATTATTATTATTATTGCATCATTTCTCGGATCCAGATGTTTGCGATATGTCAACTAATATTGATATTGACATTTATATCAACATTCGATATCGCGAATATATCGACGTCGATATATTAAAAATAATATTTTTTCTATATAGATATTCGAGGGTCGAGGTATAGGGGTCATTAAGACTTGCTATGGATGAAGAAATAAAACTTAATTTTGACAAAATGTCTTCTAATGAAAATTTCTTTATGATCAAAAATTTGCAATGTAAATAAATCCACTTGCTAATTTACAATATTATATAGTGTAACTTCTTAGCCGCCAGAATTTTTCTGTTTCAGAAAAAAAAACAAAAAAAACACCTGTTAAAAGTAAGTACATCGAACTTTGACCTAGAAATTATGTTAAGAAATGTTTTTGTTCCTCTGCCATTACTTTTAGCCTTTGGGACCGCACATTGACAAAAAGTACACACATGTCCACTATATGCACATATATTCTTAGCCAGAATCACAGATTATGAAAAAGAAACTAGTTTTAATTTTACTACTATTACTACTACCACTACTACTACAACTACTGGTAGTAATAATAATAATTATTATTATTATTTATATTATTATGATTATTGTTATAAAAATTAACCTTTTGTCACTCGCGCCAAATTTAGTAACATAACTACTCGCGCGTTTGCTTTTTTCCAACATTGACATTTTGAGATACAAACAATATATTTAGTAAACTTATTTGAAGTAATGCATGCGATTGTTGAGTAAATACTTAGGATATTTGGAATTGTTGCTATAGTGCTGTCTAAATGTATTGATCCGTGACAAAAATGCGAACTAAAGGTCAAACCATCGACACATCCACGCGTTGAGCCAATAAGGGTTCAGCTGTTGCTAAACGAGAGAGCCTTGGCGAAAGGGAGTGGATTCCTTCAGCTGATAGCAATGCTTGGAACAGAAAACTAGGTATCAAGTCAATGTGGTATATCTATAGCTTGTCAATATCTCTTCTCTGAGATCGGCTTTCGAAATCATCGAATCTAATGCCCTGAGTAGCAGTAAAAAGCTCGTGTAACTCATTGCTGCTCTTACGATTGGAATTCCTGTTCCGTCACATGTCCACAGTGATCGTACATCATCACGTGCTCCTTTCTTTTGGCAATCAAATAAAGACGTCGAAATAAAGTCATTAATTTTGCTCTTGAAGTTGCTGTACAGTTGCAGTGCGTTCTTCGCCGAAACTTGTTCGTAATTTATCCAAATAATTGTTAGTACATTTTACATTTTCATCAATCACGGCTATATCGATAAATTTCGAAAAAAAAAAAAACTGTTTACTCAGTGATAAAAACTGTTTACTGGCAGTAAACTTCGGTTCTAGCATCTTTCTCACAATGTTTTTACACTTTGTCTTTGCTGATGCTGCCAGTTAGTATTTACATTTTGTTTTCCTGTCTTTCCCAATGAAACAATATTTTCACTGTAACTGTAATTCACATCCATATCGTTTGCATCTGAATCTGCATCTACACTGTTCTTATCTGCTTCACTATCATGATCAATATCATCTTCATTCACTTTTTCATTACTTCAATCCGCATCACTTTCAGCAGCCACCAATTTTCGAGAGTTAACATCAGACTCATCATTAATATTGTCAAGCCACTTCTCTATCTCACTTCTATTCAAGAAGCGAGACGTTGCTTAGAAAAACAAAACTTCACTCATAAACAATAATTATCACATTAACGATCGCGCGTTGGAAAATTTCAAACTCCATAAAAATATATGGTTGCTAGTGTTATCACGGAACTACTCGCGCGTTTGAAAAAAAACAAACGCAGACGAAACTATTTCCTCAACCTGTACTGGAAGCTACTACAATTGCAGCACGTCAGCGAGCTTTAGGGTGAAAGAGGGGAAGGAGCCACTTGAGGAATAGCAGTGAGGGTGACTCCTCTAATGCGACCTCATTCGTAAAAATCATTAGTTTTTACTCATCTGTTTGCTTTTTTTCCAACAGCGCGAGTGACAAAAGGTTAAGTTTACAACTAGAGTCCCATCTGTTTATCTTGCATGTGAGAGTCGGAAGTCTGCTATGCCATTAGTGTCCCTTATTATGAGTTTGTCGCTCTTACCGTTTGGTGTTTAATGTTTATTTTTGTGCTGTTAGGCTTTTTGTTTTTGAAGAGTTTTTTTTTTTGAAAAAAAAGAAGATAAACTGCTTTCCTCTGAATTCTATTTCTTACCATTCTTCTTGTTTGAACTTCTTAAGTAAGAACATTTTGTATCTTTTTAATGTCATCCATTGTCCTCACGATAAAAAAAAATGTAGTGTGTCATTCTTAACAATTTATTTTATTCTGTTCTTTGCAGTTTGCCACACAGCTTTGTAGCAAAATCGAGGTTGGGTTCAACGCCCTTCTAAATCTGAACCACCCCAACTGCAGTGTTTCTCGGGTTGTCTGCTATTGTAGAAAAGGAAGAATTGCAGGTGATAATGCACTTTTTAAGTAGTCCATGCATTAGGAAAACTGATTTTTAAAGTCTTTTGTGAGAACAATATTGTGAACTAAGAAATCATAACCTTTTCCATTTTGTACAGGGCAGTGGCGTAGGCTATTTAGGATTTTGTTTCGGGGGCGGGGAGGCAATTGTCCAACTGAGTTTGAGAATTAAATATATTTTAACCCTTTAATTGGCGTTACCATTAAATATTTAGTTTGCTTTTGTGGTTGAACCATGTCTTCTGATCATAATTTCGTAATTTTAATTTTTGTACTTTAGTTAAAAAATACAAAATATTTATTTTAAAGCAACATTGCCATAAAATTCTTCTTAGGTATAGCTACTGAGCAACATTGCCTTATTATGGTCAAATATCATAAGAATACTCTCAGTAATAAGCAGCAGTTTAGTTGAAATATTTTCCTAGAGAGCAAGAAACCACAAATGAAAAAATGAAAAAAGGCTTTCGCGGAAAGTATCAGATAGAGCTTATACAATGCTAAATTTGATTATCCCCTGTTGACGAAGATTAGAAATATCTAAATCAAGCGACTCGCAAATCATGTATATGAATATTATATGAAAGCAATAATGCCAATTAAATAATCACTGAAGTTGTAATTCGCGCGTATAACGCAATAGAATGTGATGTTGCTAGAGTGCATCAGTGGTAAATAAAGAGTTAATCGATTATCTACTAGTATATTTACTAAGAAAAAATGTGAAACTTTTATTTCGGTGGAATCACTCCCTTCCCCAGAGAAATCTGAAATGACACCCATGCAAACACACGTTGAATATTTGTAATCTGATTTGAACTTAATGGATTTCATTTTTTAAATGAAAATATTCATTTTTATAGTCTATGTTTACGTTTATATCTGAAAGAAAATGTTGAGAGAAATTGAAGTTAAAATGCACTGATTGTAGTTTTAATGTCGAGAATTGCAGATTGTTGAATCTTACGTGATATGATACACACAAAAATTTAGCAGTGAATCTAACCTTTTCTTCTATTCATAGCAGAAAAAAGAAGCATTCTCTTGGCCTACCTAATTTTGCAGGATACTTAATTGCCGTTCTTGATTTTCTTTAATTCAAACATTTACCTTTTTATAACTAAACGATGTAAATATTCCTTTGCTTTAATAACTAAATTCACGTTATTCTGATATCAGCACAAGTTCGTGTGGAACACCAGTTTCGCTTATCATCTCCACTTTTTTTTTTTTTTTTTTTTGGTGTTTTCGACGACAGCCAACTTGAGTCACAACTAACAATGGTCGAAAGTATAAGAGAAACCAAATAAAATAACAATTAGGGAAAAGGAAAAGAAGAGCAAAATGGACGAAAGAAAGATAAAAGAACGCAGTTCTTACATGGAATGAAATTCGCCAAATACAGTATTATTTCTAAACAAAGAGCATAAGAATATTAAAAGTCAATAAAATTCTTAGAATTATTAAGAAGGGTTATTGCTGTAGGGAAGTGGAATGCGAAAAAGTAACAACATTATTTCGTTGGGCCTTGAGCTCGATAGTCCGATTAAATACGCCAGTGGTACAGGGGAAGGGTTGCCATTCGTCCAAAAAAATACGAGACCGTCACGCAATCGAGGTCTGCGTCCCTAAAATATTTCTCGGGGCGCCAAAATGTCCCGGATTTCAGCAAAGAAGAAAGGAAGGGAATATTATAGTTTGCTTTTTTCACAGGATTATGCATATAATTATTCTCTTCAACTTTTGAGTAGGGCTATTCAAAAGTTGAAAAATGAATACTTGAATACGTAAAACATTAATTTAATTCACGATTTAACTACTTTGATATCGAACTTGGCATTTATATCTTGAATGAGCTAAAACAGACTCTGAAAGCCACGAAGCAAAACAGATCCTAAGAAATTTAAAAATAAATGCTTACAGGGAGGAGAAGGTGTGCAAAAGTTATGAGAAATGTGATTGCATAACAATTGAAGAACTCTATCTAATGGAAGAAAGTAAATTAGTATATGATACTTCTTTTCGTTTTAAGCATTTCAAAGATTGCCTCAATTTAGTAGCGTCCCGGATTTTCATTTTTGAAATATGACAACTCTATAAAGGGATATTTTCCTGGGAGTAAAAGTTTCTTTTGGAGGGCGTAGAGAAATTACCCCCTAGTCTGCAAGAGTACTGCCCTAGTACAAATATAGTTTAGGCGCACACTAACTTCAGCCCCCCCCCCCTTCGTAGTGCTTTAATTTTCATACTGGGAAGGAGCCATTTCTGGACAGAGTGTTGACATGTGATGAGGGTCCTGTACGAAGCTCCACGGCACCGTCATCATTGGTTAGCATCCCATGAACCTGTTCCAAAACAGCCGAAACCAGCAATGTACCAGCAGAAGGTCCTCTTATGCGATAGGGGGTCTGATCGCGGCATCGAGCATCGGGAACTGTTACCAGATGCTCAGAGCATCAATGCAACTGTGTACTGTCAGCTGTTGAGCCGTGTTCAAGAAAAACTCAAAACTCTGGAGCCAGCACTTCTGAATCGCAAAGGGGTCCACCTGGTACAGGAAAGCGCCAAGCCCAAGGTGGTTATGGTGACCCGAGAAACCATTCTATGCCTTGGATGAGAAAAACTATTGCATTCCCCGTACTCCGCGGACGTTGTACCGTCCGACCATCACCTGTTCCATTCTTTGCATAATGATCTTAGAGGACGCCGGTTCAAACATCTTGTAGAGGTGCAAAATACACTTGATACTTTATTCGCTTCACAGCCCACTAAGTTCTACGGCGAAGGAATCCATGGACTTCCAGAACGTTGGCAGAAGGTCGTAGATTCTGATAGGGACTATTTTTGATCTGCCAGATACGTCTTAGGTGGCATATTAATGTTCAGAAGTGGTTGGTGAATAAGCGACGGAATCCGCTTGATTACCTTCTCTGTATTTAGTTAGTGAGGCATTTGATATACGAGATATAGCAAAATATTTGCAAGAAAAAATAAATCATTTTTCTTGGAAAGTGGATGCTTTCAGATTATATATTTTCATTCAAAAACTATGGTACTTTAATTATTTGAGATTAATGTTATAAAATGAGGTAAAATTAAGGGACTTTTAGTTAATGTTATTTCAAAACTAAATATATTATAAGTGATCTGGTATACGTTCAATACAAGCAAACAAACAATAAAATAAAATAAAATAAAATTATTTCCAAGGAGACTACATTAGGATAATTCGTAGAACATTTTGTCTAATGAAAATTATCCCCAGTTGAAAAAAAATAGAAATGTTGTTTTGAAATACAGCGAATAAGTATGCGACACTAATTCATTATTCCAGTTTTAATAGAATTCGTTCTAAGTCAAATTTATTTTGGTGGAGCTTAAAGTTTGGCACCCTCAGAAAAACTCAAGTCAACATATATCAGAAGAATACATCACAGCATTCTATATATGTGAAAGGTGAAATCCTGTTTATTCAATAGTTAGTAGTTATCATACCTATTTTTTTTAACTTCACATGTTACTCTTGGATGGAGGTAGTGTATGTGTCACAAAGCATAATATATGTTGACAACTTTATCGTAACAATTATTTAGTAAATGGATTTAAATATTTCGAAGCAGTATTTGTTTCTTTGTGTAAGGAAGGATATTTGCTCAAATGATGATATTTTCGTATTACTATACTTTGGGGCTTGTAACGTTGAAGAAAAAATGAAAAATCAAAAGGAAAAATGAAGAATAAAGAGTCAACTGAGTTAGAAGAGTCTCGTGATTGGTTAGATTTCCTTGGCGGCCATCTTGTTCAATGACGTAGTTTCTCATTAGTTGCGCACTGCCAGAAAAATACTGGAATGAATAACGCATATGATAAAGCTTGATTTTCATCTGCAATGTTGCCAACTTACTTTATAGCTGTCTAGCCTGTGCATGTATCAATTAATTAGTAACGAAAGTGCTTCAGCTATTAGGTTTAGTTTTCGGTCCTGTGTAAAGTACCTGTGTAAATTCGAAGACCGTCCTTCGTACCATCATTTCTCCCTGCTGGAAAGCTTCGAAGGTTAGTTTTACAATATTTCTGACACTCATATCCTTAAAAGGAAGTCGTTGTCGACATTTACGCAGATATCCTTTTTAATCAAGCATAGATTTACATAACAAACGTCGTAATAGGAAAATCAAATCACTGCATATTTTCTATCTATATCTATTCTATATCTATGTCATTTGATCAAAAAGTGTAAAACCTTTTTCATGTCAGTTTCCAGAGTGAAGTGTTCCTGCGTTTTCCTCATTCACATCATGCAAATCCTCGGATGGTACCTGATATAATGGTCCCAGGTCTTCTCCTTTCTTTCAACCAATTCCCCGGTTAGTGTGATCTCCGAGGGACGTCATCCCTCATACTCGACGGTATTACGTAGCCATAGATGCGACAGTCCAGAAATTTAATTCCTAATCATAATCCTAATATAAATATGTATACTAAAATAAATATTTTTTCTATCCGTTCATTAATCGTTAATGGTACATAGATTGCGTTTTGGTTTATCATTAAAATTAATTTCTGTATCCTAGCAATGCTGAACGATTTTGTCAAAAAGATATGCCAAGAAATTGAGTTTGAATTTCTGCAAAATTAAAAAGAATTTCCACTTTTCATTTTTATTTACTTATTTATTTATTTTTGCTTTCAAGTGACGATAAAAGAGTAGGGAGTATTTTTTTAACAATTCAACCATTTCATAGTCAATACATACTGAAGGAATTGTTTTTAATATTATCTGCCTGTTCGTCCGTAAAGATGAACGCGTATTCGCCTTGATATTATACGATTCATTCCCGTTCAACCTAACTCCCGTTCTGCCTAAATGCCATCCAGAACTTTGTAGAAAAAGTATTCAATGATCTTATCTTTAGACAGAACGGGAATTCCCGTCCTGGCTAATGTTTAGAGACATGCCATTTTATGCAGGGAGGATTTTTTTAGGGAAATGCCGCACCGAAATGCCTACATGAGTTCTGATCTGCATAAAAACACGCTAAGAGTCAAGCATTTCGGTGCGGCATTTCTTGTCTAATTCGTCAATCAATACTTACAAGTAATTTCAAATTTTCCCTAACAGAGTCCGTCATCTCTTTAAAATTAGCTAAACGTTTGGGAGGTGATTCCTGACAAAAAGGCAAAACGTATAAAACAACCTGGGTGTGCACAAATGTTTCCTTCTTTAGTTTTAGGCTGCCGAAAACATTAACAAAATGAACTTTAAAGGTCTGTATGGGACGTACTGTACTCGGATCATGGCTTCACTTAGGAACTAATGTATGCCCTACCCAAAAATCCATGTTTCAGAATCCTAAGGTACTCACGCAACAATTTTTGTAGAGGAAGCTTGGCTCGGGCATATAATTTGAAGTACTCGCCAACTACCTCTATGGAAGTTGTTTCGGAAGTACCGCAGGATTCTGAAACATGGATATTTGGATAGGGCACATACTAGTTCCTAAGTGAAGTCTTGACCCGACTACAATAGGTCTCATAGTATTTGAGTTATTGACCATTAAATTTCATTTTTTTCATGTTTTCGACAGCCTATAACTCCTAAAGGAAGTATTTGTGCACCCAGGTTGGTCTATACTTTTGTCTTATCTTGGTTATACTTACTTACTTTTACTTGGTTATACTTACTTTTTGTCTTTTATATACACGTTTCGAATTGCTAAACTTTAAATACATCCCGGGTATCGACCAATATCCGGTTTTATGTTATTACGCCATAGTGAAATATTTTCCAGTACAAACTACCAAGGCGTTTCAGGGATGTTAGTTTCGAATAAAAATTAACAAGTATCTCTGATACTTTCATTCAAAAGGTCAATACTTTGGGAGTTCGTTCAACAGCACGACTACAGTTACTAACATCTTACGTGTTTTTACTTCTGTTATAATTCAGATTAGAGCTTCCTATAAAGTATTTCTATTATAATATCGATTCAAACGTTATCATAACCAGTGACTTATTTAGGATCTTGTTTCGGTGGGGGAGGCTTGAGACCCAATAAGAAGCATTTGTGTTGTACGTATAATGCAAAAAACAAATAATAATAATAAAATTATTTCGTGGGGGGGATTGAAGCCGATAGCCTCCTAAATGCGCCACTAATCAAAAAATATTTGTTATAATTATTAGTGCATAAATGTATGGATAACCAGGGCAAGAATGAAAACGCCATTTACGGAGAAGTGGCAACGTCGGTAAATAAGCTAATGTTGAAAACTAGTTCGGCATGGCATATGTCAGAACGGAAAAGGAAAGGAGCCGTGTGCGTGCAGTGTGAAGAGCAGCAGAGTGGAAAGTTTGTTTTAGAAGGAAAGCAGTAAAAGATTCGTAGGTCGTGTCACAGTATGTAATGTAGTTTCAGTTGAAAGTACAGGACTGGAAATATTTCATGCAAAAGCTGTATCGGTTCGTATTTCTTATCAGTAGTATGCAAGAAGAAAAGGTGCTTAGACGGGGGATGGCGGGCAATGATTGGAAGATGCCTGAGGCGGGACAAGAGTGTAAAGGGCAACAGTGAACGTTCACTCTTCACCTATGTGGTATAGTTGGGTAAAGAAAACATAGGAGCCAACATGTAACATTGAGTAAACGACATTTGCAGAGGTAAGAGAAATTGGCGGCCATAGACTATTAACAAAAGTTTTCATTATCGTTTAGAATTTCACAGCCTGAGCACATCCCATACCGCATGGGAATGTAGAAAGGCAATGTTGCGTTGGAACACAAAAGAAGCTAGGAACAGCAAACAAGTAATTCCCAACAGTCATGCAACCAATCATAAGACATCACTCATCAGTCAAATATACCTATACCGGACGACATGGATATGCCCTGCGAATTCTGTGGGGAACTATTTTTCAGATACCCCAAACGTTGAAATATAGATTTCCTATATCATATGCAATGCGTGGTCTCACGAACAACATTCCAATTTTGATCTAAGGAAGCCTGTGTACGTGCGTGACCACTGTGCATGTATGTAACACCGCACGTAACAGTTTTGTGACTAATGTTGAGATGATTTCTCCTATTTTCATATTTTGTCATTATAACATGTATGATATATTACTGTAACTTTGTTTTGCAGTGCCATTTGTAAGTAATGTCTATCGGTATTTTATAACTTCCTGTAGTTACATGTAACCAGTACATACACATCTATGATTCAACGTGTTTCTTGGCGTTTATGTCTACGCTTCTATGTTTTCGTTAGACTGTATATTGTTGCTCCAACCGCTGTTTACTCTTACCGCACCACATGGGTCAAGAGTAGAAAATTTTTCCTTCGTCAATCCGTATCTTCTGCTTGCCTTCTCGCAATTAGACTGTATATGTATTAGAGGTATCAGGCTTTCACATCAAAGAGATTTTGCGTCTTTCGCTGTCACCATTGCACCACAATTCTTTGATTTACAAAAAGTGTTCACTCTTGCCCTGGTTGTCCATAAATTACCCTTCATAACATTACTAAATACTTATGTTCATTGCATTGTTCACATAGAACAACATCATGGTGATGGAGCAAACATTTCAGTGCTGTATCTTTGTTACATGAGGTACACGTTATCCAGGTTTCGCCAGGCGAGATTGTAGGCTGCGAGATTTTGGTTGGGATGTTTCACCCGCAAATCGTCAATAGATCAAGTATTAACTCTGTTGTGATGGATGGTCAACTACAAAAAAGAAGCGTGCACGAATGTGGATATATGGTCTAATGTAACTTTCTGTGGATATATTTTTATTGATTCCCTGCGATTCGTGATCATTCCAATTTGCGACAAGGTTCATGTATCGGCCATATTTGAGTGAGAGCTTGGTAACATTTTTCAGCCGAAAATCATAATTCCAGTTTGCGACCAACCGGCAACTGGTTCTTTAAATGAATTAAAATAATAGAAGTGCTACAAGTTTGCAGATTTTTCCCCTAAAATTGTGAAGTGCTATGAACTGCATAGGGGAAACAAGGATAAACATTTCTTTGTTCAAAAGTGACGTAATTGTAGATTCCTAGTATGTAACGGAACGTTGATCAGGAAACTGAGTCTCATTTCTGACAGCAGACAGTTTTGCCTCCTGCAACCCTTTCTTCTTCCGAACCATATGATGAGGTTGTCAACTAACATTACTCCGAAGATAGCCATTTTCGCAATTTTTAGATGAACAATTTTATCTTATTTTGTAACTTGTTAATCTCCCCTACCAAATTTTTGAAGATCAGTGAGGAACAATGGTGTGAATAGATCAGGTATCTGCACTCCACGAACTGGAAAAGAAACTCTGCTTATTTGCTTTCCTGCGCTGTTATATTTTCTTGTAAAAAAATAATATTAATGAACTATAAAAGCTAGATTAAAAATAAAAAAGAAGTTAACATGTAGTATTGGGGTAAGTTAACATCTGGAGAAATTTTGAACTGCATAAGACAAATAGTTTTCATAATATTTTTGAAAGCAGTTCACCATCTTATTATATAGGGATTGATAACCTCAGTTGAAAAGGTTAGACACGGCCTTAAACCGTTTTTTTCCTTCCATTTAGAGCGTGCCTTTAGAACTGTTTTGCTATATTTACTATGGTCTATGAAAACTATACAGTACTGTGTACTATGTTTCTTTGTACGTAATGTATAATCTGAAAACCAAATTGCGTCTGTATGCATACTTTATATATATATCAGATCTACAAATATCTTTGCTACACTTAAGTGCATAACTGTATGTCACGTGTATGTTTGTAGGTCCAAAGATGTCCCTTTTTTAAAATATACTGATATTATCTTTTTGGAATATATTGTCTAATGACCTACGTTTCTTATTTGTTTCATAAATTCTTTTTTTTGTGTCCGTACAACTACATCATCAATTTATACCGGTAGCTTTCACACTATTAATCATAACACAGTGTTTGAGATCTAATAATTGTGTGAACTTGTGTTGTCCACGAGGCTGGTGGAATTTCTCGTCTACTTTAGAACTTTAAAAAAATCGTACTTTTCGTCTCTGGGCAATATTAGTCTGAAATTATATACAGGAAGGAGTAAATAGAAATGTAGGGTGTAAACAGAGAAAAATATATGAGCGCGTCTGAAAATGGTATTGTATGCCCTATTTTCTACTTTTGAGGTAAACTGGAGAAGAAGGTACAACATTCCTGTGCAGTTCAATGCAATGACATATACCAAACAAACTTCCCTGCCATCTGCAAGTACATTTCCGAAACTAAACTATCAACATAGTATTCTGTGGTTCGATTCCAACCCTTTCCAACTAATAACTTAGTTTCACCGGAACTGCCCGTTACCATTGTGTTCGACGTAGCCGTTCATATATAGAAGAGAGTAGATGCCCCTTGACCCTCTTAAAACAGGAACTTTCAAAAAAGCTGAGACACTGGTCTCATTATTTTAAATGAAGAATATATGTACGAAGCTTTATATTCCTAAGTTGAGAACATTGCTCGCATAAATTCGCATAAATTTGGACTCTCCTACTCTCAACCTTCCGAAAAACATTTTGGCCAACGTGACATGACAAAAACGCAAAGTAGACTATGGTTCAGTTATGTGCCAAAAATCAACAAATCAGATGCACAGTCTAGGAAGGATTCTGAAACAAACATAGTTACATTACATTTTTATATGAGCGACTCTGAAAAACAATGGTAGTAATATTCCCTAAGATTCGAGTCAATTGGAAAAGAAGTTGGATCATTTCCATGCAATACAATACATTGACACATGCCAAACGAACTTCCCCTGCTATCTCCAGCTACATTTCAGAAATTAAACTACGTACATACTATTCTGTGCTTCGATCCCAACCCATTACACATAACAACTCAATTTCACCGAAAGTGGCGTTTATCATTAACTTTGCCTGACCCATTCATATACAGTATAAAGAAAATCACTGTTAAATGTAAAACTATGCAATAGTAGCTATATGCAAGCGTTGGATATATACTGTGGGTGAAATTGGGTCACCGTCATTATCATTATTGCTATTCAGTCTGTATTGTCAGGTCACTTGTCACAACTGAGAAGCTCCCATGCTATAACGTTCTTCCATTAACCTCTTCATCTTCAAGTTCGATTTTCCAGTTTTTATATCTTCCAACAATTATAGTCTCCTTCACCACTTCCCTCTCTTTCCTGCCACCACAGCCTCTAGCACAGTGTATCTCTAAGTGTGGGTCGCGACCGATTAGTGGGTTTCCGGCAGTTTTTGCTGGCTAGCGAGTTTTTCCTTTAAGTTATGAAAAATTTATTTTGATGCAGAAACATATGTTATGAAGTACTATTCAGAAAACGAAAATTGGAAGCGTTACTTAATGAGAGGAAGAGGAAGGTGTTACTCAGAGCCCTGCCCTATTGTACAGTCAGTATATATGCTGGGTTAGGATGGAAAAGGAGTGAGTGAGTCAAAACCTGTTACGGGGTAAGGCATTGCGTCGGGAGTAGTGTTAGCTCTGTATTACATTTCTGTGGAACACTTTAAAACTCCTTGCGCATGAGTATAACAGACAGAGTTATTGACAAAAAAATGTATTACACTTGCTCAATCGTCACCAATTCTTATATTTTCCTTACGATTTAGTTTGAAAGTTAGATATTTACGATATACATAAAAGAAACCAACTAAATTTTGATTTATTAAAATATAATTATCGAACTCTACTTTCTAACATTCGTGGTCCCTAGGCGTGTTCACAACATCCCCCAAATACATTAAATATCATGTTAATCACTCATACGGTTAGACTGCTATTGAACGATCTGGAATAAATACAGCTGTATCTTTATACCTCTTGTTAGCTAAATAGGCCACAAAATATATTTTATTATTTAATGTGGGTCTCAGTAACAACTTTGAGAACCACTGTTCTAACTCGTCCCTCATGATTCCTTCATTCCTACCCTATGTCCCAACCAAGAATAAATTTTTCTTCCTAATTTTAATTGTATCTAAAATTGTTCTCTTCTCCCCACTATTTCTAACAACCTCTCACTCGTTTCCCGCTCAACCCAGCTAATTGTTTCCAATCTTTACCACACCCACATTTTGAAAGCTTGCAGTCGTTTTTAATCATTTCTGTGTAAGGCAATGTTTTTGACCCATATAGTACAATACGAAGTATTTTATGAGTCTGGAATTGGATGGTTCAATTTAATTAATCATAGATCACCTGTTTTACAAATGTGATTATTGTGTAGCTATTATAGTTAATTCTACTTGCTTTCTTTCTTTTTCTTTTTTGTTTTCTAATCATTTTTTATTTTGTACATTCGTTAAATATATTGTTGTAATGTCTTTTCTCTTCTTAATGAATGAATGATTGAGTTCAAAAATATAATTTAACAGTGCGCTTATCACTTACTGTGTATATATATATATATATATATATATATATATATATATATATATATATATATATATATATATATATATATTAATATATTTAAAAAAAGTATTCTAATATTAGAAATTCATACACATATTTTTAATAGCCAATGTCTAAGTTGCTTCCCAATCTACACCAAGCATACGAAATTAGCTTTTTCCCTATAATTTTAGAATTAATTGCGTTGCTAATGAGCGTACCCATCGAAAAGCGCAAAACGGTATTTCGAACAGGTTCTGCTGATGAGTCTTATGCAATCATTTAGCGCATGCAACAAGGACGTTGCGTCGTCGTTAATTCAGTTAAACGCTACCAGATGACAGAGTTGATCCTTGAGGAATCTATGGTCCCCCACTACAGCGGAAAATATGTGACGAAGTCAGTCAGCGATTCCATACTGTAAGAACATTATCTAAGTTATAGTTTGTTGTTACCCCGGCCTGCAACTAAATTTAACTAGTTAATTTTCTGGCCATTATTGGCGCCATATTCGCCTATATGGAAGTTGTTTACCAACCATAGGCGGCGATTAGGGGGGCAAAGGGGCAGCTGCGCCCCACTTTCTTGAACTAACTATTAATATATATAGTTTTATTGGGAAATGCGATTTTTCAATAAATTTTTGAACTCTTTGTATGTATTACTGTAACATAAAAAATTGTGCTATATAATACACACGTGTCCAAAACTTAAGCATAATGCAAGAAGTTGCATGTAAAAGGCGGGAAGGTCATCGCGAGCACAGAAGTTTTGGTGGCTGGCGTGGGATGCTTGTGAGGAGCATTGAATTGGCTATGGCAAATATGAAGCAAACAATGCAAAAGGACAACATATTAAACAATGTTAATAACACTGCTGGTAAAAAGCTATCCTCGTTATTTTTCTGAGAAGAACAAGAAGAATAACATTCAAAATTTATGATGAAACTTGAAGAAACAGTTATTCCTCTTACAGCCTATCTTAGAATTACCAAACAGATTATTACTAATGCAGGACAAAATTCAAGAGGACAAAGCCAAAGGAAAATTTAGACAAAGCGGAGTAAATTAGCAACAGAATCATAGGAGTAGATTAATAACATGATGATTATTTTTTCTTCAACTATTATGCATCAAAAATGTTATCTGAGATTCTATAATTAAGGGAAATAATATATTTTTTAAAAGCTGAAAACCTAATAAAAGACGTAAGACTGTTATAGTAAGTTTATATTTCAAGTTTTGATCATTGCTAAGAAAAATACTGATGAGTATTTCAGAATTAACATAAATAGTTATTCATCACTCAAAATAAAAATGCTATATGCTACCGCACAAGAACGACAATTAAAAAAAAATCAAACAGCATCATAATTACTTTTTGTAATTAAAATAAATGGTCGTATTGTAGTAACGTAAACGTATTTCAAATGCATTAAAGGAATAATGAATAGGAATATCCAAAACTTTTCATATTGACATGCATGAAAGGAAGTAAAGCTAATCTATTCTTTTTTATAACATTTTTACTTAAAATACGAGTGTTCAGCAGTTTAAAAGAAATAAAATGTTAATTCAGTTGAAAACGATGACCATTGAAGGGAAAAAAATAATCATATAGGTTGTTCACTGGTACATTAAATATATACTTCTGTAATTTTCTCCTTTGTTAGAATTTCCCTTACATTGTGACCTTTTGGATTTAGTTCCCGCGCTCCTTACTACGTCCATTTTATACAAAAATTCCGATCTGCATAAAACACGCTACAAGTCAAGATTTCGGTGCGCATTTCCCTAAAAATTTCCTCCAGCATAGAAATCTCTGTCTCCAAAGATTAGGCAGAACGGAAATTCCCGTTCTGTCTAACCATAAGATCGTTTCAAATATCTTGTATAAAGTCCCGCAGGGCTTTAGGCAGAACGAGAATGGATCGTTTTAATATTGCACTCCCTAGTAGCGGAGTGTAAGAAATTTATTTCTGGGTGTGTCCTAAAATTTTAGGAGGGTTTTACGGGGTGTAGATAAGTCACTGACTTGCTAGTGAAACACGAAATTCGTCTGTGTATTACCAATATATATATATATATATATATATATATATATATATATATATATATATATAACATGTCATTTTTTTTCTGAAAATACTTGATGAACGTGTGATGATAATATATCGTAGGATTCCTTGGGGTCCAAAAATTTAATTTGACATTAACTTAGCTATACTCCTGAGTACCGGATTATTGTTAATTTCCTTTACATCTAAAAGCATTTCCTCTTTTTCATAAAATTCTTGTATGTACTTCTCCTTTAGCTCATCTGTCTCACTACACGGGGGCTATCCACCAGCTTCCGTTTATGATTTAAAAGATATTTATCTTTTCTGCAAATAATCCACAACTTTCTGTTTCCTCATCATATTGGACCTTATCATAATATCAAATCTCATGAATATGCATTATTTTGTTTCTTTTTTCATTTTTGTAAACTTTTTCTTACTTCATCTGCTACCCACGTATTATAAACGCTGCCAGGTTATAGAAGTATTTTTATGGACGCTTTGTATATTTCGTAAAGACAGTGATTATTATTTTCGATTTATACTCTATTCTGCGAAGCAAATACATTCTTTCTTCGGTGGGAATTGCTTCCTTCCCACGAGACTGGACAAATAAGTCTCTCGTTGTTTTTTTCATATTAACAACCTCCAACCGTCGTGCCTAATTTGCATGGGGATGAATTAATGTTTGACGTTTGGAGATCGCTACTACTCACCATCTGAAATGAGTAGGTTCGAAGCGGGAGCAGAGAAAAACCACACAAGTTTAACTTTCATTTAAATATCTGTATTCTATGAAATATCAAGTGTAAATGTTGGTAGTGTAGACTGTGTATAACGCGTCAGATCACATATCGTAAGCATCTAAGAAGTCAGTCACGAATAATTCGTACATAGCTAAGATACACATACCTTGCTGATAGATGACTGCCTGGACTGGATGTTGAAGTTCTATAAGGATGAATGGCTTGTGCTGCAAATAGTCGGCGAACAGTAGAGTCCGACTATTATCCAACCATAATCCAAGTTAATGGTTGTACTAGATAATGCTAGATCTTCCTAGATCTCCTCCTGGACTGGACTCGCAGTTGACTAATTAACTGCGATGAGCTTACAAGTGGTTCTCTCTGTCGATCCTCCACTTCACATCCAAATCCTCTCGGACCAGAGGTTTTTATTCTCCGTTTCCAGACATTCTGGAATTCTCGTCGTTGACTTTCTGTTTATCTCAGCTATTGGTAAAACATTGGTTTCACCCGAATTACATCGTGATCAAATTCTCAGACCAACAATTTTCTGCAAGTCTGACGGTTATACCACAGTCAAAAGTGTGTCACTGTTACGTACAGAGTTTCACATTGATGACATTTCAATCCTTCAACCAAAACATTGGAAATCATAATAAACATACAAACTGACGACTTAGCGTCTAGCCATAACACAACAATTACATTCAACGCATTTACACATTATTGACATACGTAAACAAATAAACACAAACACGTGTTCATATTACATGACACCATTTCATTACTATACTTTGATACAACATTTAATAACTGAGACTTTCTATCTCCAAAATAATATGTTCCAAAACCATATACCTCTACATGCTCCCCCTTCAAAACGAGGGAATTGCGTTCACGAATAAATTTCTGTATAGAAATTGACAAAAATATTTGGTATAAAATACAAACAAAAATAATCGAGTATATTTGTCCATCACCTATATATATATGCATATTAATTTAACCATTTATCATACATAGAAAAATTTATCAAACATCATTTATTTATTTACATTCATTCTTTTTTTTAAAAAAAATCTTGACGAGAGTCTTTATAAAAAGTATGGGCTCCTGCCATCTATTGTATTATATATATAACTATATGTAACTATATGTTACTTCCTGCGCTCTCAAACGCACATATATGTATTTTTATTCTCTCGTTCTCGAAATTTTCCATTGCATTTAGTAGCAAAGTCCAACTCAGTGTTTGTTACCACTGCACTTATTTCACCAATATTAGTGTCTTCACCACTGATGTATTAATGAACACATAAACACTTTATTATACACTCTTCATCTCCTAGTGATACACTAAAATATTCAGTAACAACGTCCCATCTCGTTGCATGAATTTAAGACACAATTAAAAATTTGAAATTATAAAAATCACTTCACTGTTGGTATCTTTCCTATTCGTACAGTTAGCAACTCTGCGTCACTTCCATGCCATAGACTGATTATTCAGCAAAGTTTTTGGCAATGACATTGAGAATGTTCCACGTAGTTTCCTTTTAGTTTCGTCGCGTCGTTACTTACAGTTGACTGTGAAACCGTGTCTGCACTATTTTCGTTAAAACTTGTAAAATGTTCACAAAATCAAGATTTCACACGGACAGAAATATACTTTTTCACTTTTCGAGTTCGTGGATAAATGTTCATCCGCTTTTTCGGTCCCGAAATTCGATAAATTCGTGATTTCTGGTGCATCACTCTGAATTTTGGTGTCGTGGAATGCTTTTTGTGCATCTGCTACATTTGAATTATTTTGTGCTAATTCCATGTGCTCTAGATAGTGATCTGAATTATTTTCTGTGTTACTAGTGTGTTTTCTAGTGTTATTACTGTGCTTTTGAGTGTTATTTTTATTAACCAGTGCATAGATTGAAGTTGAATCGTAGTGCTTAGCATCGTCATATATCTTATTTTTATTTTCAACTTTTCCTATCTGTTCTTTCTTTCCATTAAATTTACGTAATTTAAAAATTAAATACAATATAACTATAAACGTCCCTAATACCAATACGATTAAAGTTGTTAATGCTATAGTAACTATCATAGTCTTCTGCTGCATATTGCCTGTAAATAATTATAACTAGCTGTGAAATCCTGTTTTTACCTATTTTAAAATCTAACATTACTAAATCCTTGTCTACGGTTCTTTTCGTAAAATATTACGTTTTCTTACCATAGGCCTAGTTTTAATGTTCTAAATCTGTTCATTATTCCCTATAAAATGCACAAATAATGCATATTCTGAACAATGACTAATGTTCTATCAGCTATGTAACCATTCGGGTACTAAAATGTTACCCTTGTTACATTTTAATTCATTTACCGTCGTACTTTTCATCATTTTTTTTCAAAGTCGTAAAATCCTACATTTTCACGCATATTTATGTATTTAAATACACTTTACTACTGCTTTTACTAGTATATGTAGGTCCTAATATCTTTATTGATGTTTATTCCATCATTTTTTAACATTACAAAGCTTTATTTATTGTGAATTCATTCGTATTGCATCAGAATTGCCGTGAATTAGAGTTACTTATCATGTGTAGGCGTGGCCTGTTGCTACGGAGCGGCCATGTTGGCTCAGAAGCTCCACCCATAGTTACGACTTCCTCTCTCGCTGTGAGGAGCGATTCCATCCACCGCAACACTTCCGTGAGTAGTAACTTAAGCAAAACGAATCGCTATAAGTTGTTACTTCTCTTACACATGCATATTTAATTAATTAATGAACTGAATACTTTAATTATTATAATAATACTCGATATGCCAATTGATTATTCTATAACTACAATGAATCAATAATTTTCACTTTTTCTTTCTTTTAAAAAAATTGAATTTAGAAAATGAATTTAACTCAAAATAACTTGTTTACATACAACTTAACGACAATTATAGGCATGATGCATTACGACTATATTTTCTTTTGACTATTTCTCGTCTATTATATATTATTTTCTACTTTTCTCTTCTAGATGTTTACTTCTTTTAACGACTTTTTCATACTTGTTTACGACTTCCATTCTTCATTTGTAAGCTAACTTATCTGGTTTTATTTTACTAGCATCTATAATATTAACTATTTGTCTATTTGTCTAGCTTTTACTAATAAACAATTCTTTCTACTTTGCGATGTTTTTCATAGCTTTGAGCTACTGATCTCACTAATATTATGCTGTTATATAACCTAGCTATTATCTATTTACAAGCTCGTATCTATTTTTATCTATGATATTCTATTTACTATGCTTATTGTTTACTGCTTTTCTTACTCTACCCAAAATACTGAGTTTTGTCGTATTAGTACCGCGTAACCACTCTCGTTCAAAAACTTTATTCGTTTCACCAATTTGAATAGTCTACTCCTAGTTTTGTCTAGGATCATATTACCTAGGCTTTTCGACTCGTAACTACCACATGCTGTTGGTAAGTATTTCTACATGTTACCAATTGTTTCATATACTAATAAAATAATTCTTTTCAGGTTTTCATTGCAACATAGATTTTTCTTTTTTTTCAAAAATACCATTCTTCTTCATATATCAAAATGTAAACCTTTTTTTTCCAACCCAAGGCACATACAACATCGATTTACATGACATGCTTTACCTCATTAATACTTATTGATGCTTATTATTATTATTATTATTATTATTATTATTATTATTATTATTATTATTATTCTTGATTTTGAACTTCATACTGCCGAATTGATTTATTAAGTCTACAATACAATACTAATAGCAATAATGTTGTTGATATTAACGCTATAATTATTCCAAGTATTACGTACATAATATAATCTGTTTTTAAATGCAGTTCTGGGATTGATGTATCGACTTTTAATTTCAATAACTTTTCGGTTAAACTATTTAACTCCTGCATATGTAACGAAAAATTAACTTGTCTCTCCGTCCAATTACCAATTAATTTGATATGTTTATTTTGAACTTGTATTATTTGTTTAGTTGGAATTACCAGCTCGTATTATTATGTTGTCAAATTTATCATACTTTATGAAACTTGATTTAGATTTAGTTTGCTCCAATTTTGTGGAAGTAACTTCTTGATGTACACCCACTTTCGTCATGTACGCCTCCTTTTCAACAGAAGAGTACATCACGCCTGCGTGTGTATATCTAAATATCACATTCCCCAAAAATTTCTCAGAATTCTGCTGACATCCTTCCAAAGAATTATTTAAAATAATATTATTTAGACACTTAGCCTCATTATCCATAGTTATACTTTCACAAAAGTATTGGAAACTTTTAAATTCACATTTATTTTTATCCAATGAATGATATTTACCTTCCGCCAAGTAAACTGCTTCCGGTAAATCGTAAAATATTCTGGTACTATTTATTAAGTAGCCCATAGATATTATGTCATACATGATTGAGATACTAATATCATATATTACTGGAGTTTTTAATATTAAATCAACATTATTTTCCTCATAATGATATTTTACTAAATATACGCTAGACATTTGGTAAAACATCCCAATGTCTGACCTATAAATAGTATTCTTCAAAATATCATGAAGACTTATTAATCTTTTTACATCTGCATTAGATAATATATGATATGTTAGTTGATTATTTAATATACTGTCTACTATTTTATTTACCCTCTCCTGCACAAGATGAGCAAACAAGTTTGCCATTATCTTGCGTTGGGATTGATGTAAATAACAATATAGCTCTTGAATTTTATTTTTAAAATCTTGCAATACGTGTTGCACTTTAACTACTCTTGTCCTTTCTTCGTCTCATACTTTACTTTATATGAATTGCTATTCATTTTTTCCACTGTAACACCACGAGTATTAAATCTTTTCCCAAAACAAGCTGGAATGCCTGCTCTCGGCATCTCACGTATCCATACCTTTTGACCAATGTCAAAGTTAGGTTGAGAAAACTTCTTCTCGATCTGCTTCTTCTGAAACTTAAACCGTTTTTGCAAATTTTGGTATGCTACCTTCCTTGCTTCTTTGACATTTCTTATTCGCTCATCATTCTCCACATACTCACAGGAAATGTCCAGATCTTGTTCCAAGAACGTTCTGGGTTCACGCCCTGTTAGCAAATAATAAGGCGAATGTTTCGTTCCATCATGAATTTGAGTATTCATGGTGAATACTATGCAAGGTAGGATTTCATCCCAATTTGTAAATTCACGGTCTATGTAGTGCTTCATAACTTGCTGTATGGATCCTATGGCTCTTTCTGATGTTCCAATGTTATAATGCGCATCCGTGTTGGCGAAGTTTAACTTCATTCCAAAACGCTCTGCCATTTCCTCTATAACTCGGCTTCGATGTGTGCTATGCCGGTCCATCGCTAAAATCTCAGGAATGCCGTGTTTCGTGATTAACTCTTCAAAAATCTTCAGGTACTGCTTTAGCAATTACATAACGTGTAGCACTATCTACAAACACAATCACATATTTATTTCGATGGTTTTTAGACCTTTAAAATGGCCCAATCTCGTCCATAGTTACATGCTGGAATGGCATATAACTTGGATACGTCTGTGGATGCAATGGTGTCCTACCAGCCTTACGCTTTTGAATCTGACAGCTTACACATTGGCTGACCTTCTCCTGAAAAAAACTTTTTCATATTAGGGAAGTAAATAGATTTTAATGCCCGATTATAGCATTTGGTATAGGAGTAATGACCTCCTCCATAAATCGAACAATGTAGGTTTTTAAATACTTGTTCCCTTAATGAAAAAGGAATGCACAATAGAAATTTCTTTCCATTTGCCATCCTTTGTGTTCTGAAAAGATTTCCATCTTTCACCACATACCAACGTGCTTGCCTCTCTGCTTTCTCATCTGCTACCTCAGGATGTTCAATAGCATTCATAATGGGTCCGAAGAAAGAATCCTTTCTCTGTAGTTCGGCAACGTCTACGTCATCATCAAAGGTGATGTTTACTTCCAGATCTTCGGTCTTCACTGGTAATGCATCCAAATCAATATCTTCTGCCGTAGGTTGAATATCAGTATTCCTCGACAATACATCGCTCGCGTTCTTCTCACCCGGACAATGCACAGGTGTATACTGGTATTGTGCCATTTCTAAACTATATCTCAATAACTTTGGTGATAATTTTGGTGTTGTTTGTAAATATTTAATGCATCTACAATCCGTATACAATTCGAATTCTTTGTTATACAGATAGTAATTGAATGCTTTAAAGGCACTCACCACTGCCAAAATTTCCAACTCTACTATGTGTCTTCTAGCTTCATTCGGTCTCAGTACCCTACTATAATATGCAATTGGGGTCCATTCTCCATTTACTTGTTTCTGCATGAGAACTGCTCCTATTGACTTCGTCGACGCATCGGTATACACTCTTGTCTCTAGATTTTCTCGGAATGGCGCTAATAATGGTGCATTCAACAATGCATCTTTTAATTTTTCAAAGCTGTTTTGATGCTCCTCGGTCCATACGAATTTATGATTTTTCCTCAGCAACGGTTGAAAAATTGCTGAAATTTCTGCGTAATCTTTGAAAAATTTTCGTACGTAATTTGTCAAACCCAGGAACGACTTGAGTTCTTTTGCACTTGTTGGTGGTTTACACGCTTTTATTGCTTGTATCACCTTTGGACTAATTTCGTATCCGGCCTCACTTACAATGTGACCTAATGCTAAAACTTTTTCCTCCATAAAATGACACTTTTCTACTGACAATTTCAAGCCATACTTTCGTAGTCTTTGAAAAATAGAATGCAATACTGACACCATTTTTTCTTGATTGTTAACATAAACGAATACGTCATCCATGTAATATGATACCGCTTCCGGATTAACGTTAGCTAATGTCATAGCCATGATCTTCCTGTATATGGCTGGAGACTGAATGTACCCCATAGGAAGCTTGGAATATTGGTAAGCACCGACGCCAGGAATGTTGAACGCCGTGTACTTTCTTGACTCCTTTGAGATGGACACAGTGTGATAGGCACTTTTAATGTCAAGTACGCTGAAGAATTTATGACCGCCCATACATGTTAGAATCTGATGTATGGGCGGCAACGCCACGGAATGGAACTTTGCGTGCCGATTTCACATCCGACAGTCGAGACATGCTCTTATCGCTCCATTAGGCTTTTTAACGAACAGCATTGGTGAATTGTAAGAGCTGTTACTCTCCTCGATAATGTTCTGTTCGAGCAGGATATTTATTTGCTCTTTAACTTTGTCTTTCATCGCAATTCGGATCGGATAGTGTTGCCTTCTAAAACGAACTTCCGTTTCCAATTCTATTTTGTGTTCTACGCCTTTAACTCTGCCTAACTCATTGTCTCTCCACGCAAAAACATCTGCATAATCATAACAAAGTTTTTCCAATTTCTTTTTAATTTCAGGTTTAGTTTTTTCGCCAAATTTTAATCTTGTCTTGTCATAATTTTTCCGTGTGTCTAACACTTCTTCAATTTCATCATCCGTTAGCCCTTCCTGTCTCAATTCCGTCTCACTAACACATTCTTCCGCATCTCCAATTTTCAAATTCCTTGTTAACATTATTGTCTTGTTCGATGGATTAATGATCTCTAATCTCTGATTTTGTTTTGATAATATCGCTCTAGGTACAAATACATTATACTGTTTTTCTAATAACTTATCAGGCTCTAACAGATACTCGTTACTCGCCCAAGAATTTACTAGATTGACTTCAACAGTCGTTCTAGTTCTTGGCAGCAGTTTAACTCTATGTCCTAAAACCCATTTTGGTTTTAAACTTGTCTTTACACTAATCGCGATATTATCGGAAACTAATCTTGGCTCTTGATCATTCTTACAATTTCTAGTCGGTCTCCCGAACCTTTGAACTAAGATTTTACTGTTTCCATAGTCTATTTGACAATTCTGTGTTCTCAAGAAATCATTCCCTATTAACATTTGATACGAAAAATCCTTTATTATTCTGAACTCTTGATGAAATGTCTGATTCGATATTTTAAATTTAATTATAGCCAATTTATTGATTACAAGTGTATTTTACAACATTTAATAACTGAGATTTTCTATCTCCAAAATAATATGTTCCAAAACCATATACCTCTACAATATATACATTTAAAACATTGCTTTTTTGGTGACAACATTTCAGTGAGTGGCAATTCTTTTTCGTGTTTCTCCCTGACTTATTATATGCACAGTATATATTCTGCAGTTATTTGGAACTAAATTAAGTGCTTTCTTTAATCGCTTATAGAAACATTGCAGTAGTTTAGAGCAGGCTGGACCAGAACAGGTGTTCAAGTGACCGAATGGCACCAGCCTCATCTCTTTTGCAGTTCCTTATCTGTACTTTCTCACGCCCGAGTTATCACAATGTCTCGTGCATCGTGGCCAGTGGACTAAAATTAACATAAATTATTTTCCGTATTCTGTTTGTATGTGCATACAGGTGAGTTAACACTGGTTTTTAGAATGAACTGCCAATACTCTTCAGTCAACCACTTCAACTCGTATCTAGAACGTTGGCGCTCGAGGAGTTTGCCTACGGAATGGTGTGCATCCACCAGGCACGTTGGGTCGGGAATTAAGTATGATTTTGTGTTAAGGGGCACAAGATATTAGCTGGCGAAGGACGTTTTCTTACGGCTAGCCCCAACTAGTGATGTTTCAGGTTCTCATACCTTGTGCTTACCTATCAGTTATAAACGCGCCCTCCAACATTAGCATTCTACTTTGGAGACTTTTTATTTGCCAAAGACTCATCTCAACCCTTCAGAATTGTTTGGCGCAGCATCTGGATTTCTACGTGGGATTATCCCGGCAACTTTTCCCCAGTGCTAATCCTCCCAGTGCGTCAATTGTAAAAGAGAACCATTTGCAGTGAAATCTGAATTATAATCTTCTATATAAAAGTGATAAAGAAAGCTACCGTGCATCAAAAAGGCAAAGTGTGATTTTAGTAATGTAGATTATTGTACATATTCTGTGTTAAGTGTTGTGTTCATTTCTCTTCATTACTTTATATATAATAGTATTCTAATAAATAGGTATAGTGTTATTTAATCCAATGTGTTTTCGTTGTTCGTTTGAATGATGTTTGTGTACGTTATGGTCTGGATGACCGTCTGATCGTCCGTGAGGTTTTCGAGACAAGATATCCGAACCTCTCGGCGCCTAATGCTTATATCATCATTGAGACTGACGAGCGATTTGGAAACAATTTGTGATTCCTTCTTGGAAAGATCCTTCATCGTCCTATCCAGGTGAGTTCAGGTATCAGGAGAAATGGTAGGACAACGAACCATGGACAGCGACAAGGTTACCAGGTTGGTTACAAATAAATGTCAGTCCGAACAGCGATTCGAACAATGAGCGGTTACAAATAAATAACGCCCGAACTACCGACCCGAATTGAGAACGTTGGTGCTCGAATATACTTGTAAGATCAATATTTTAATATATCATTACTTCTCCAGCTTAGAACCAGTAATCTAAAAAAAATCTCTTTCAGGTGATTTTAATTGCATGTTTTTGCGATAGTTCATTTTATTCTAATCGTACGTCCTAAGTTTATTTTTGTCCGAGATGGTACACCAGGAAGTAAATTTGGTTACTAAGATGAATGCATTTCTTGAAAAGAATTTTGCACGATTTAAAGATAATTTTGATAGATTAGAACAAAAAGCAGATAAAAACGAAGAGCAATTTGCCACGTTAGAACAAAAAGTAGACAAAACGAAAATAATTTTGCTACATTAGAACAGGGAAATAAAGAGAATATTGTTAGGTTAGAAAAAGACCTAAAGAGTGAGTTAGGTCAGAAGTTAGACGCTGTACAAACGGAATGTCGAGGAAAATAATCAAATATTAGAACAAAGTATTAAACTGTAGATGCTGAAAGTAAAATTAGGAACGAAATCCTCGAACAAAAAATACGATGGCATAACACTTAAGAATCATGACCAGCTTCACGAAGTCAGTCATTGTACTAAACAGACAATCGAACTCGCCACACAGCCCAGCATCGAGTTAGGCAACAAACTGAAGAAACATGTCATCGTGTAGAACAAATAAAAACAAAAGTCTGTAAAATTCAGAACCACTTAGGAGGTTTGCATGAATACATACAATCCCTGTAAGGATAGTTGGAATCAGCCCGAGATGTGTGCCAGGTTAATAAGGAACGCTGCGTTAGTTTACATATTGATACAGTCGATAAATTAGATGAGATGCATGACCGTATTGAGGAAATTTCTGAACGCGTAGAAAAGCAAGGAAAATACATTAAAATGGTATACGAAGAGGCAAAACTAACTGTATTACAATATGAAGGTAAAAGTGAATCCAACACAAAATGTTGCGCTGAATACAGGCAATAGATATAAACATAAAAGAAATTAGGCGTGATATGGTAGAGCTCGCTCAGAGCATAGAAAGTACAGATAATACAACACCGAAATCCGAACCCCTGGTAGAGACAGATATTCCTAGACAAGTTAGAAATAAGCACTATAGTGGTTCGGCTTATTCGGAATGTAAGACCAGTAGTAGTGACAGTGCAAATAATGATTCAGAAATCAGGGTTGTATACGAGCGAAGGCGCAAGCGCGACAAAATGTTACTTTCACAAATCGCCAGAGAAGAAATACGAAATAAAAAGATGATGTCATGCTTAAGAAAATTCAGTGTTTTCCTAAATTTCAGAGTGATTCTTCCAGTGAATCAATCCACAATTATTTGCAAAAGCTAGATCTTACAGCTCAATTAGCTAACTTTTCTGATAAAGCTCTGTTTAAGCTCATTCCACATTTATTGCAAGGAGTTTCATTAAATTGGTATAATATCAGAAAGGATGAATTCACCAACTATGAGCAAATCAAGCAAGCACTCATTGAAGCTTTTGCTCGAAAATTTAGAGTACAACACAGGCTATCAACCTGTAAGAGTACTCGTTTGTATCACAAGGTACATAGTTCCGTACATGATTTCGGGCTTGATCAATTCAATAAACTTCGTGAATTGACACCACAATTGCCTGAATTTCTCATACTTACAGACATGATCCAGACTATGCATAATAGATCTAAAACTGAACTCTTCCTTCATTCATGTAACAATATCAGGTATTTTTTTTGCCGCAATTCAAAGATTAGAAACTTTAAATGCTCAACAATGTCGTAGAGAGGAAAGAAACAAACAGAATAATAATTATTATGGTAATCAAAATTCCAATTTCTAAGGTAACTAACGAAATTTTCCGTATAATAAGGGTAACGATAAAATATACCAAGATCAACATGTAAAAAACCTGAGAATTAACAGGGAACCGAACCAAGGTCGTACGCGACATGATAATAGTAGAAACAATAGGAATCGACCCTCGCGATCACGTGATTAGAGCAATAATAAGGAACGAAACAGGAATCGCAACTCGCGCGATAATTCTAACACTAGACCTGAACGAAAGAATAATAATGCTAGGAATCGGCGAAACAATAGTGGCAGTAATGGAAGGAGGAATAATAACAGTAGAAATAGTAACCATTAGAAAAAGTAACTAAGACTTTGTATGTTGATAGAAATTTTTCTTATAGGGATGCGACTTATTTCTCTCAATCTTTCTTTCAACTGCTAGGTGATAAACATGTATTCATTTTTCCTCCTTTTTGCTTTTAGTTTCGATGACTCACGGAAAAAATGAAAATAGAACTACGCATTGTTTTTTAAAGTTCGTTTTACTTCTAGCTTTTAACTGTTCAGAGAAGAGCAGCTACTGTGTTTTTCTTTCGTTTTCTTGTTTTGATAAAAATAGCCGCTGGATTTTCAACCACTTGTGTTTATGGTTACGAATAACGAGCGACACACAGCTAATTGATTCTTTTTCTTTGCTTTTTTCTGTCTTTGCTCAGTGCCGTACCCCATACATCCAACTATCTGTCAATGTTGCAAACTTTATTAATAATTTACTTTTAGTTTAATGCAAGTAAGTTTTATTGTTTTCATTTCAGATGTTTGAAATTAGGAATTTTTGAAAAGATTAACGCATTCTATATACGTAGGGGAACCGTATTTATCTAAAAACGGTTTGAACTAGTAGAGCAGTTCCGTACCTCAGCCAGTGGGAAGATATTTTGGCGTTATAATATATTTTTATTTATTGTGTTTTAAAATTTTAAAAATTCTTTTTATACTCTTTTCACACTTTCCAAATTCTTAAACATGTTATCATGCGTATGATTCATAATTAATGTTTGATTTTCCTTTTAGAATCCTTCTTTTAAAAAAAAGATATATCGAGATGCCCAGGATGAGAAAATTTTTAGTTGTGAATTATATATACATTATATATTTGTAAATGAAATTTAGTATGTAATCTCATGTGTAGAATATCAAAATTTAATATCGTTTTTTCTTCCTTCCTTGTAACCCGTAACTAAGCATGTATATTCTTAGGTTATTTTTTTCAGTATATTTTATCGTCTAGTAATATCCCAGAAAAGATTTTAGTGTTTATGAATCGTAACTATATTGTGTACTTGTATGCTAATGTGTTGTAATGTTTTTTTTTATATTAACTTTGAGAAAGTTATATTTTATCACAGTTTGTCCCAAAAGTATTTGGAATTTATTAGCTAAATTGCCATCGTTATGGAGGATATTTATAAATCAATATGGCCGAAGGTCTCTTAATACGAGTCTTTAGGTTTCAGCCATAACAAACAGAATGGAGGATTTCCTTCAGAAATCAACATGGCAAAAGATTTTGGAATGCAAATCTTTAGGTTTCAGCCATACTCCCAAGGACGGATGATTTTCTTCAAACATCGACATGGCCCATTATTTATGAGGTTTCAGCCATCTTATTGATATCGATATAGGTCCCTTAAGATAAACTTATTTTTTTTCTTTCGATCAGCATGAAGCCACAAAGTTTTATCAAAATTACTTTCTGTCAATTATTTCATATGTTCGATGACTGAATTTTAATGTGTTAATAAGACCATTTTGAGTATTTTTTTAGCAAGGATGCCTAACAAAATTAAACTGTCGTGGAATGACATAACTGTTTTGTAGGGAATGTAATTTTGATGTTTCAGGGCGACCAGAAATTTGTAATGTCTTTGACTATATTTTTGTGTTTGTGTCTCATGTTTTTCTTTTAATAGGTCTGAAGTATTTTGTCTTATATATACATATTTTACGATGCTACGAGAGCATTTGTATTTAGTGTGTTTACACATCTGTTTCTTGGTGGAAGACGTACATTATGTTTCAGGGAACATACTTTTATTTTACTGAATATAAAAATGTTTATATTTCAGTGATGTATAGAAACATGCCTAAGGTTGCGGGCCTGTATCGACTAATGGAATCAGAATTCTAACATATATCCCATGTATTTTTTGCATCCCGCAAAAAAATGTTCAGTGAACGCATACATATTTTTAACAGTTATTTCAACAATGATATTGTTTTGTTTATATTTTGAAAGGTACAAAATCAAAAATTAGCGCCGATTGCACTCTTCAAAGCGTTATGAAGCCTTTGGAAATGAAAAATAAAATTTGTAAGATTTACGTCCCAGGTTATGCCGGTGTCACAGGGATTTTTTACCCCTGGGAAACTTTTACCCCCTGGAAAGTTTTATCTCCTGGAAATCTTTACCCCCTTGTCGGTTTCTGGTAACTTCAAAGGAAAAGTCAGAAGTTACATTAAAAATTCATATAATTAAATGTGATCTCTCAGTATATGCACTCACTTTCGTCAAGATGGCTTTAAATCCGAAGATTTGGTAGGGGGGTAAAAATTTCCTAGGAAATTATTACCTCCCTGTCGGCTATTGGTTACTTCAAAGACAAATTCAAATGTTATATTATAAATTGAAAGCACTCTGCAGTATCTCTTAACAGACACAGTGACTTTGGCCAAGATGGCTTTAAATCCGAAGATTTGGTAGGGAGGTAAAAATTTCCTAGGAAATTATTACCTCCCTCTCGGTTCTTGGTTACTTCAAAGACAAACTGAAATGTTATATTATAAATTGAAAGCACTCTGTAGTATCTCTTAACAGACACAGTCACTTTGGCCAAGATGGCTTAAAATCCGAAGATTTGGTAGGGGGGTAAAAATTTTCTAGGAAATTATTACCTCCCTGTCGGCTATTGGTTACTTCAAAGACAAACGCAAATGTTATATTATAAATTGAAAGCACTCTGTAGTATTTCTTAACAGACACAGTGACTTTGGCCAAGATGGCTTTAAATCCGAAGACTTGGTAGGGGGGTAAAAATTTCCTAGGAAATTATTACCTCCCTGTCGCCTATTGGTTACTTCAAAGACAAACTCAAATGTTATATTATAAATTGAAAGCACTCTGTAGTATCTCTTAACAGACACAGTCACTTTGGCCAAGATGGCTTTAAATCAGAAGATTTGGTAGGGATGTAAAAATTTCCTAGGAAATTATTACCTCCCTTTCGGTTCTTGGTTACTTCAAAGACAAACTGAAATGTTATATTATAAATTGAAAGCACTCTGTAGTATCTCCTAACAGACACAGTCACTTTGGCCAAGATGGCTTTAAATCAGAAGATTTGGTAGGGGGGTAAAAATTTCCTAGGAAATTATTACCTCCCTCTCGGTTCTTGGTTACTTCAAAGACAAACTGAAATGTTACATTATAAGTTGAAAGCACTCTGTAGTATCTCTTAACAGACACAGTGACTTTGGCCAAGATGGCTTTAAATCCGAAGATTTGGTAGGGGGGTAATAATTTCCTAGGAAATTATTACCTCCCTCTCGGTTATTGGTTACTTCAAAGACAAATTCAAATGTTATATTATAAATTGAAAGCACTCTGTAGTATCTCTTAACAGACACAGTGACTTTGGCCAAGATGGCTTAAAATCCGAAGATTTGGTAGGGGGGTAAAAATTTCCTAGGAAATTATTACCTCCCTGTCGGCTATTGGTTACTTCAAAGACAAACTCAAATGTTATATTATAAATTGAAAGCACTCTGTAGTATATCTTAACAGACACAGTCACTTTGGCCAAGATGGCTTTAAATCAGAAGATTTGGTAGGGAGGTAAAAATTTCCTAGGAAATTATTACCTCCCTCTCGGTTCTTGGTTACTTCAAAGACAAACTGAAATGTTATATTATAAATTGAAAGCACTCTGTAGTATCTCTAAACAGACACAGTGACTTTGGCCAAGATGGCTTTAAATCAGAAGATTTGGTAGGGAGGTAAAAATTTCCTAGGAAATTATTACCTCCCTCTCGGTTATTGGTTACTTCAAAGACAAACTGAAATGTTACATTATAAATTTATACCACTCTGTAGTATCTCTTAACAGACACAGTGACTTTGGCCAAGATGGCTTTAAATCCGAAGATTTCGTAGGGGGATAAAAATTTCCTTGGAAATTATTACCTCCCTGTCGGTTATTGGTTACTTCAAAGACACGCTCATATCTTAGATTATAAAATGATACCACTCAGTAGTATCTCTTAAGAGAAACAGTCACTTTGGGCAAGATGGCTTTAAATCCGAAGATATGGTAGGGGGTAAAAATTTTCTAGGAAATTATTAACCCCTGTCGGTTATTAGTTACTTCAAAGACAAACTGAAATGTTACATTATAAATTGAAAGCACTCTGTAGTATCTCTTAACAGACACAGTCACTTTAGCCAAGATGGCTTTAAATCCAAAGATTTGGTAGGTGGGTAAAAATTTTCTAGGAAATTATTACCTCCCTGCCGGTTTCTGGTTGCTTCAAAGACAAACGTAAATCTTACATTATAAATTGATACCACTCCGTAGTATCTCTTATCAGATCCAATCACTTTGGGCAAGATGGCTTTAAATCCAAAGATTTGGTAGGGGGGTAAAAATTTCCTAGGAAATTCTTACCTCCCTGTCGGTTTCTGGTTACTTCAAAGACAAACTCCAATGTTACATTATAAATTGATACCCCTCCGTAGTATCTCTTAACAGACACAATCACTTTGGGCAAGATGGCTTTAAATCCAAAGATTTGGTAGGGGGTAAAAATTTCCTAGGAAATTATTACCTCCCTGTCGGTTTCTGGTTACTTCAAAGACAAACTCAAATGTTACATTATAAATTGATACCCCTCCGTAGTATCTCTTAACAGACACAATCACTTTGAGCAAGATGGCTTTAAATCCAAAGATTTGATAGGGGAATAAAAATTTCCTAGGAAATTATTACCTCCCTGTCGGTTTCTGGTTACTTCAAAGACAAACGTAAATGTTATATTATAAATTGATACCACTCCGTAGTATCTCTTAACAGACACAATCACTTTGGGCAAGATGGCTTTAAATCCAAAGATTTGGAAGGGGGGTAAAAATTTCCTAGGAAATTATTACCTCCCTGTCGGTTTCTGGTTACTTCAAAGACAAACGCAAATATTACATTATAAATTGATACCACTCCGTAGTATCTCTTAACACACACAGTCACTTTGGGCAAGATTTCTTTAAATCCAAAGATTTGGTAGGGGGTAATAATTTTCTAAGAATTATTTGTTCCCTGTCTGTTTCTGGTTACTTCAAAGACAAACTCAAATGTTAAATTATAAATTGATACCACTCCATTTTATCACTTAACAGACAAAGTCATTTTAGGCAACATGTCTTTAAATTCGAAAATCCTAGGAAATTATTACCTCGCTGTCGGTTTTTGGTTACTTCAAAGACAAACTCAAATGTTACATTATAAATTGATACCACTCTGTAGTATCACTTAACAGACACAATCACTTTAGGCAAGATGGCTTTAAATCAGAAGATTTGGTAAGGGGTAATATTTTTTTTAGCTCGGGTCGGGTCAGTCGGGTCAGGTCAGTCGGGTCAGCTCGGTCGGGTTGTCGGGTCGGGTCGGTCGGGTCAGTTCACTTTGGTCAACTGAGTTTAGGTTGAGCTTAAACTCGGCTGTAGTCGAAAACTGCTGTTTTTCACTAGCTGCCTAATTAAAAATAGCAATTTTCAATTGATTTTATATAAACCATAAATCTATTTTGAACACTTGCAGCTAGTTCCTTTATGGTAAATGCTTATTTTTGTAATTGTGTGTACTTTAATTTTTAAATGTGGAAGATTGATTTTACCAATCGACTGTAATATTAATATCTACGCCAATATGGAGCCTGGATTTAGAACAAAACTAGAAGTTTTTTAAGTTACGCCAAAAAAAAAAAAGATTGGATATTGACGACCAAGCCCAAGCAGGGCTGCGGTGGCTCTGTGGTAGAGAATTCATCTCTGGTGCATGGTGCCCATGGTTCGATCCCAGCTTGTGCTAAGTAGGCTTTGTGGTGGAGAAACTCCGTGTAGTGGGTTTTCTCGGGGTTCTCCTGTTTCCTCCCACTTTCTTCATTCCACCATTTCATTCATTTTTCATGGTCATCATATCAAAATAACACTTGGTCTTCATTTGTACCGATGAGGCGATCATTCTTGGCTCTTGTGTAGCATGAAAGACCACCAAGACTACGAAATGCAGGACCAAGACTTGACTGTGCAAGACAAAAATAAGACGCAGTATTGATGACCAAGACCCAGGGAGTGAATCGTTTGAATTTCATTTGTTGGGCTGAAAGTGGAAATAAAATTAGTACTTTATAATTAAATATCATACTGTATTGTTAAATTTTAAATTACAAAATTCATATTATGTATCTTCTTACGTGCAACTATATATACTGTAAAATACGTTTTAATTACCGAGAAAGAAAAATCAAAGTGGCACGGGTCCCGGAATCATAAGAACCTATTTTGGAATGAAAGTTGAAGGGTTGGAAAAAATCACAGGTGTTCTGCTGTTTCCTTAACCCTTATCATTGTAGTTAAAAGATTTCCTTTTGTCTCCGCCAAGAGACTCTTGCTACTGCATTCCGAGAAGACTCCCTGCCGTCCAAGCAGGTGAGAACACTGACCTTGAAGAAAAATTTCGTCACATAGAACTAAAGCAAGAAAAAAAAATCCCACGCCGGACATTGGTATCATTTATAAAAAGAAATATCCAAACCTCAAAGTGGCAAATATTCATTAAGATGCATATACAAATCCCCCGCTTGATCTAGCTAGTGGTTAACGTGTAAGACTTCGGTACACGTGGTCCGGGTTTAATTCCCAATAGGAGAGCATTTTGGCGTTCACCCAGTGTCGTGACCATAGTGCTCTCAAACGGATCGGGTTGACCCGACCCGACCCGTGACCCGACCCGACCCGACTCGGATCGGGTCAGCTCGGGTCGAGTTAAGAGTCTGGTCGGGTCGGGTCAACTCGGGTCGGGGTATCCGGGCCGGGTTGTCGGGTTGGGTTATTCGGGTCGGGTCAGGTCAATCAGGTGGGATCACGGTTCGGATCAGTCAATTCGGGTCACGGGTCGGGTCGGTTCGGGTCGGTCTTCAACCCGACTCGACCCGACCCGTTGAGTGCACTACTCTAAAGACATCAAATGTTACATTATAAATTACACAGGCCTACAGAAAAAAAAATTTTCTTGGTGCCTAAAATTTTAGAGCTGATTTTAACTATGTGTGGGGCGCTGAATCCAATAATGTAAGCAGTTTTTTTCTATCAGCTCTACTTTGGTAGATACAGGCTACTGTACCAGTAGTGTTATTTACGTTACAATGTATGTGGAAGAAATATTACAATCCAAAATAAATATGTAAATTATAAATGATGTAACCACTATTTCTGCATGCTTCTTGCAATAGTATACAAAATAAGCAAAAGAAATACAAATATTCTCGTAATAACAAGTTTGAATATGATCTTATAAACTCTGCAACTCAAATAAATCCTACTGTGCTCTATAGAGATTTCTATTTGGAAGAACGGCGCTCTTTTCTCATTAGTGCTGCTATCTGTCGGTACTAAACGGAAACTAGTCATATAGTAGTTCCAGGAACGTCCACTAGATTGCATTGGTATTCTACTTGGCTAGTGGATCGTAGTTGTTGTCTTGCAGGTGGAGTGACATGTTGGAACATGTGAGTTTTGTTCTGAAATCATAACTTGTATCGCGTATACTAAGGCTTTATATTTAACATCCGTGTTAGTGGCCTGAACATAAAATGAGTTCAAGTCGAAGAAGTTGTGTTAACCATCCTGATGTGTTTTGCTACATATGTGGTGAGTACACATTTAAAGACAATAGAAAACATATCAGTGACTTTGTAAAAAAAAGCATATCATGCATATTTTGGTGTACGCCTAGGGGACCAAGATAAAACGTGGGCTCCACATATTGTGTGTAAAATGTGTACTGAACACTTGCGACAGTGGACAACTGGAAAAAGAAAAAGTCTTAAGTTTGGTGTTCCAATGGTTTGGAGGGAACCCACAAACCATGTTGATGACTGTTATTTCTGCCTGGTAAATGTTATGGGTATGAATAGAAATAACCGGAACAAGTGGACATATCCTGATCTGTCTTCAGCAAGACGTCCAGTTGTTCATTCCGATGAAATACCAATCCCAACGTTTCACCACTTGCCAGAGCTTTGTGAGACTGAAAACGAACGTAGTGAACATTCTTGTGACATGGATGATGGAAGTGACAGTGATTATGAGGGAATGTCAACAATTCTTCAACAGTTTAATCAAGATGAGGTAAATGATCTAGTTAGGGACCTTAATCTTTCAAAAGAATCGTCTGAATTACTTGCTTCCAGATTGAAGGAGAAAAACGTACTAGAACAAGGAACTAAAATCACATTCTACCGAACAAGGGAAAAGGAGTTTTTACCATTTTTCACTGAAGACACAAATCTCGTATTCTGTCACGATGTTAGAGGTCTCCTAGAACACATGGGTCTTCCAGAATACAATCCAGATGATTGGCGCCTGTTTATTGATAGCTCCAAGCGAAGTTTAAAATGCGTCCTTCTACACAATGGCAATAAATATGGCTCAATTCCAATCGCTCATTCAACACGACTGAAAGAAGAATATGAAGCAATTGCTTTGGTTATGGAAAAAATTAAATATCAGGACCATCAGTGGGTGATTTGTGTGGATTTAAAGATGGTGAACTTTCTTCTTGGACAGCAAAGTGGCTACACAAAATATCCTTGTTTTCTATGTCTGTGGGATAGCAGAGACAAAGCAAACCATTGGTCAAAAAAAGAGTGGCCGCAGAGAGACGACATGGTTGTTGGTAAGAAAAATATTATTAACATGCCTATTGTTGAGTGTGACAAAATCATTTTGCCACCTCTACATCTCAAGCTCGGTTTGATGAAGCAGTTTGTAAAGGCGCTAAATAAGGACGGGCCGTGCTTTGCTTACATGGGAAACAAGCTACCTCAGATCAGCACAGAAAAATTAAAAGCTGGAATATTTGATGGTCCCCAAATAAGACAACTCATGAAAGATCCGGCTTTCGTGGAGTCCATGAATGAGACTGAACGTAGAGCTTGGACCTCATTTGTAGAAGTTATCAAGAATTTCCTTGGCAATAATAAAGCTGATAACTATGTTGAGCTAGTGAACCAGATGCTTAATGCATTCCAAAAACTTGGATGTAATATGAGTATCAAAATTCATTACCTGCACAGCCATTTGGACCGTTTCCCAGACAACGTAGGCAGTCTGAGTGAAGAACAAGATAAAAGATTTCACCAAGATATTAAAACAATGGAGGACCGCTACTAAGGAAGATGGGATGCCCATATGATGGCAGATTACTGCTGGAACCTAAAAAGAGACTGTGCAAAGAAACATTCAAGGATGTCACGAAAACGAAGCTTCCGAAGTGTTGAATAGATCGTTTTGAACAAATTATTTGATTTTTTATTCATAAAAACTATTATAAAATGTAGTTACAGAGTTATTATGTACTTGATGTTTGTGTTTATATGGTTTTCATTATTTTCAAAGTGTTCCAAATAACAGATTTAAATGTCATAGTTTTCTTTTCACTTACAGTAAAACAGCACCTATGCAATTTTCAACGTTGTAGCAGGTCAGTCTTGCAATTCCTATATCTCAAAAACTAAAGCTGTTAGGGGAAAACTAACGCCATATTTGGATACAGCGTCCCAATTCTACTTCAAATCAGCTAAGAAACACCCGGCACCAAAACCACTGTAAGCCAGTGTTATTACCATTCTGTGTTGTTCGTTAACGGAGGCATTCACTTTGGTCAATATGACTTTATGTCCGTAAATTTGATAGTGGGTAATATTTTCCTGAGGTATTTATACTGCCTGTCGGTTATTTGTTTACTTCAAAGACAGTATCAAATTTTATATTATAAATTGATGCTACTCCGTGTTATTTCTTAACAGACGCAATCATTCTGGTCAAGATTGCTTTATGTCCGAAAATTTGGTTTCATGACCAAAAACTTGAAAAAAAAAAAAAACTTGTTTTCCTAGCAAACGTGCTTTTGCAGTTTTGCACGTGATTTGCTGTCTGACGAGGGTGTCTTAAGAAAAAAATGAAATTAAATCTTTTAGTTTTACGTCCTATGGCTATGCCGGTTAGGATAAAGGAGACAGTGATTATGAGAAATGAATGAAATGGTGGAATGAAGAAAGTGGGAGGAAACGGTAGAACCTCGAGAATACCCACAAGCACGATGTTTGTCCACCACAAACTCCACACGGCGCGAGCTGGGATCGAACCAGTGATCCCAAACACCGGAGGTGAACACTCTACCACTGAGCCACCGCGCCCCCCAGGTGTCTTAAGATGGTTGCAGTGTCAAAGTGCTAATTTCTATTAATTGTTTTCTTATTATATCAATGAGATATATATAAGCTGCTCTTCAAGAGGAACAATTCCAATCTTACATATTAACGGCCTAGTATAAAAGGAGGAAGAAACTTTCCTCCGAAACACTGCACTGTTAAAAAATATTTCATAGTTTCGTTCGTGAAAGCAGCTCTTGACTTGTTCTACTAGTAGTCGAGATTAATGATTTAGTAGCGTCGAAAGGAAAATATTGATTTTGAAACTCGATTTGACTCTTTTGACAGTGTGGAACACGTAGGAAGGAAAATATATAGATAATAAACAATCTTTTGAAACAAAGGTAAGTAAATCTAACTTTAAATTTTGTTATTTGCAACTGAGAAAGCAGACTTTGATTCCAAAATATTACCTAGTTTGCAGTGTAAAATATTAGATATTAGTTGCCTTATAATATTGATAACTGCTATTACACAGTTTATAACAGAAATGATTGTAAACATAAAACACATCTTTCAATTAAAAACAACGTTGTTGCAATTTATTCCTCTCTCTCTCCCTATATACACATGGTAGACAATTTATCATGATCATCCGCTATAACGGGTTTATACAGAAATTCAGAACAGTGTTGCCAACCAATATAAGTTTATATTTTTTCAAATGACACTACGTCAGTTTATTACACATTTCTCACCATGTCAAATGTAAACTTAAAATACTACTTTTATTAATCAGTGTTACAAGCTAAAGATATTATGGTATCACAAACATCCGAAGTTTGGAAGCCTCTAACGCAGACACAGCACAACAGAGATGCACAGGATAATACAATTCGAAAGAACTTTAGCGCTGAATATCATGGACATGGTATGACGTTTTTCGAATGAATAGAAACGAAGTTACAGGGGTTGAAAATTTTGAATTTTTTGAAAGTCTTTATTTTAAAAAAATCTTAGGTAAATATTATGTCTAGTTACATGTGTGGTTTGCAATGAACGTTCAAATTATTTTACCATTTACAACACTTCGATTTCTCAAACCGTACCGGAGATATAATAAACATTGATAAAGTTGTCAGCACTGTTGAAAATGGCGTAGCTAGCTAGTGCGAGCTAGCCACCAGAACAATGTACAAGGCTTGTAAAAAGAAGATTCTCAAGTCGTATGTACAACCGCTGAAGTTGGAAACTTAAAGCTCGGTCAGTACATGGGACCTGAGACGTGATAAATCACAGATGAACGATTTTTGGAATTTCAAAGCGGAAGCGAAGAATTCATGTGAAAATTATCTTATAAAAACGTGTACATTTTTGGACTCTATTAAACCCCAGTCATCAAATTTGGTATTTCAACACCTCATTTAAAATAGAAATAAGTTTTAGCTTTCTTTATATATTATCCCCCTATGAACTTTCGAAAATAAAACCATCCTTCATCGTCCCCAAAATGAGTGCGTGTGTTAAGACAAAAATCGGTATAACATCAATTTGTAAAGTAAAAATTTGAACTTATTTTTGAAGTAGCACAGAACCAATACAAGAGTATAAGCACCCCTATAAAATTTCTAATATAAAGAAATCTTACCGACAGTCAGTGCGTCTGTTAAGAGATACAAGGGTATAATATCAATTTATAAAGTAACATTAGATTTTTTTCTTTGAAATAACCAAGAACGCACAAGGTGATATAAATTCCCTAAGAAAATGTTACCACCCTCTCAAATTTTCGGATACAAAGCAATCTTAACCTAAGTGAGTGCGTCTGCTAAGATATAACACGAAATAATATAAATTTATAATGTAACATTGCAATTGGTCTTGATGTAACCAAACCCGACAGGGGGGTAAAAATTTCCTAGGAAATTTTTACCCCCCCTACCAAATCTTCTGATTTAAAGCCATCTTGACAAAAGTGATTGTGTCTGTTAAGAAATACTACAGAGTGGTATCAATTTATAATGTAACATTTACGTTTTTCTTTGAAGTAACCATAAACCGACAGTGAGGTAATAGTTTCCTAGGAAATTTTTACCTCCCTACCATATCTTTGGAATTAAAGCCATCTTGCCCAAAGTGATTGTGTCTGTTAAGAGATACTACGGAGTGGTATCAATTTATAATGTAACATTTACGTTTGTCTTTGAAGTAACCAGAAACCGACAGGGGGGTAATAATTTCCTAGGAAATTTTTACCCCCCTACCAAATCTTTGGATTTAAAGCCATATTGCCCAAAGTGATTGTGTCTGTTAAGAGATACTACGGAGTGGTATCAATTTATAATGTAACATTTACGTTTGTCTTTGAAGTAACCAATAGCCGACAGGGAGGTAATAATTTCCTAGGAAATGTTTACCCCCCTACCATATCTTTGGATTTAAAGCCATCTTGACCAAAGTGAGTGCATGCACTGAGAGATCACATTCAATGATATGAATTTTTAATATCTTCCGACTTTTCCTTTGAAATTACCAGAAACCGACAAGGGGGTAAAGATTTCCAGGGGGTAAAAGTTTCCAGGGGTAAAATATCCCTGTGACACCGGCTAGACTAACACTGCAGTGGTCGCGCGTTCTACTATTGTAGAACAGGTGTTTTATTTTTAAAATCCTGAGCAATTGGCAACACGCTCGACCTTAAGCGATTATGTACCTTTCTCCGAGAACTTTCTGTACATTCGAGTCAATTTTCAGCGCTTGTTCTTGCACCTGCTCAGATTTCTTCCATGATTTCATAAGTGTTCTACTATTGTAGAACGCGCGACTATTGGCGTACTGGTTTGTTTTTTATTAGTGATTTATTTTGTTTTACATTTTCACGTTATTTTTGTGCTTGTATATATTTTAAATGTCAGAACATAACAGAGAACAGATGCTTCTTTGGTTAGAGGAGGCAGAAAGTGACTTTGAAATTGTACTTGGGATCGAAGACATGAAGAAGCTCGAGGAAGATTTTGTTGAATAAACAGTTGAGTCAGCCATACCGAAAATGTACCAGACATTATACCGGAAGAAGAAAACATTCCAGTGCAAGCCAGTGTTGAAGTCATGGGTCCTGATACACCACCTTTTGTCGACATACGTGCGTTTCATATCGGTAGAGGAAAAAGTTATGTAGATCTCATAACGCCAAGAAATTCACGAACTCCCAATTTGAATATAATACCAACTTTTCGTATGCTTAGCGCACAAGGCATTACTTTTATGCCTAATTGGTGATGAACGTACTTGGTGTTAATGCTCTTAATATATTTAGAGCAAATAAGAACGATGAGAATGTCAGATGCAAGAATTTTCTGCAGGATCTAACTTTTGAATTGATAAAACCAGCGAATAGCCAATGTTTAGCCATGGAATCCTTACCGAAAGAGCTACGACACAGAGGAAGACTTATGCTTGGCTTCAGCGAAGGTGTTCCATTACCACAAGACAGAGCTTCAGGGGTCGGAAAATGTTTCCTTCATGGCCATTCATGCAACAAGTCAACAAGAAAAAAACATGTGCAATAAGCCAGAGATGGGTGTGCCCAGACTACCAGAAAAGCGTATGTGACAATTGCTTGGAGTAGACAATCATTCAGAAAGAGTACATCAAATCGTTCTACCTGTATGATTTATCATAGAAGAAGGTTTATGCTGTTATTTCAATACTTATACCTAAACATTTATTAGATTTTTTGTTCGAAATTGATAATATGTTAAATAAGATATATATATTGTTTATTTTTGTCAATATTCCTGTATTAATCAACTAAAATAATTTAAAAATATTTTAAAACCTGTATAATAATATAATTAACATACCTAAGAAAGAATATTGCTAAAAGTCATAACACTATAGAAAAATACTGATGTTCTACAATAGTAGAACGCGCGACCACTCACGTAACGGTGGAGGGCGCGACCAACGCAGTGCTAAAGGAGACGGTGATGGTGATAAATGAATGGAATGGTGGAATGAAGAAAGTGGGAGTAAACGAGAAAACCAGGGGAAAACCCACGCACACGGTTTTTGTCCACCACAAAGTTTATTTGGCACGAGCTGTAATCGAACCAGGGACCCGAAGTACCAGAGGTGAGACGATGAGAAACCGCGGTTCCCACGAATGAAGCCTTTGGGCCCGAAACTTTGTCTTCCTTAGTTGAAATTTGTAAGAGTAAGTTTTTGTGTATAAAAAGAGAAAACTGAAAATTCTGCAATCTATTACTTAAACCAATATATTTCAAGCTCCACTTTTATTGTACGTGTTTGCCTTCCCAATTTTATTAGTTAAAGGAAAAAGGTTTGCGTCCTTCTTCTTTTCAACTATAATAAAAATAAACATTGCGATTTTTAAAAAGACAATAGTGCTGTACATAACTTCTACAAAATGGTTGAAAGAAAACCACTCTGTTCAGAACGGTCATTCCATCTTCAGAAAATAAGTAAACTGTTCATAACTGAAAGGGCATCAAATAGTGTTACGAAGTCGTAGTTTTTAGTGGATTATTATTATTATTATTATGATTATTATTATTATTATTATTATTATTATTATTATTATTATTATTACTATTGTTACTACTAGTAGTAGTAGTAATGGAGGATCAAATTAATGTTTCATATAAATGGACCAGATATTCGTTTCTTCAAGATGATTTTTCGTCGATGCTTTCACAATATAAATAGCATATTTTATTTTAAATTATAAATTTTAAATGCACCAATATTTTGTCATGTTTCTTTGTTTATGCATTTCAGGACATTTCGATCTTAAGGTGAACACTTTATTGAAGCTTAACACACACAACAAGTTATTACATTGCTCAGTACAAAGTGTATTTTACATAACAAAAGTATAACGAAATCCGCTGTTCGAACAAAAGAAAAAAATAGCTCATAATGTACTTGTTTTCTTTAGAAAAACTGTATTAGTTGTTGTTTGCTTGTCGTGCTCCTTGCTTATGTATTTTAAACTCACAACAGATTATCATGCTTTGAGCACCCAAAATGTTTTGGTCCTTATCACTCTACTAGGCTTCAGCACCTGTGCCCTTCCTCTCTCTCTTTAATGACTACAAAACAAATGTCTCAATTGAGACATTCTGATATGTTTGATTACACAATAGTCATAGCATTTCTCTAGTACCTAGGGAAATTTCAGAGAAACAAGTTCCTTTCTTCCACCCCCATTGACCATCCTCAGCTCTGACTAACCGGTATAATTTCCATATTCATGTGTGAATTATTTATAATTTATCACGAGTTGAGAGCATCAAGGACGGATTCTATAACACATTAACTTATTTTTATCTTAATCTTTTGTTTCATGTAATGCTTACACCTTTTCATATAATTACCACGGATGAGTTTTGCATCTATGAGGAAATTTATAGAAATTGAAATGTTTGAGATTGCCCTAAGGCTTTGCCTGTTAGGCTAAGTGAGACGATGATTAAACAAGTGAATGATGATGGAACAATAGGTAGAATAAGAAATTGGGAAGAAACGGGAGTACCCCGAGAAAACGCAAGAGCACGATGTTGTCCACCACAAATTTTCTTAGCCAGAAGTCGAACCAGAGACCCTACGCACCAGAGATAAGCGCTTTACCGTGCTTACCTCTAAATGTTTTAGAAATCTAGTTGTAGAATAAGCCATTAATATAGTCAATAAGTATTTTATTAAACTAAGTTTCATGTGGAACTAATTCCTTGAATCCACAAAGTAATGATTTTCTAAATGTAGCTCACCAGTGATATGTTGCTATGCACTTATTCATTTTATACTTAAATTATTGTGATTAATGTCAAATTTTTGTTATGATGTATTATGTACAATAGTTGTTGTGCGCCATTTGAGGAAAATGGCAAATATCGAACCCGAGAAAATAGTAACGAAACATGGATCAATGGTATTTATTCATACAGGAAATGATGGGCTGACTCGACACCTAAAACTACGATATTCCAATTGGTATAATAAGTAGTTTGATTTTGTTGCTTGCTGGCATGTGAGGGCTTCATACCGATCTGTCTTCTGTTTAGATCACCAAGACAAAAAGCAACAAATATTTACGGGACGAGACGAGAGAACCTCATTTCTCGTCTCGTCTCTTGGGCAACACTATTCCCTTTCAAATCTCAAGGTTTTACTTGGCTATAGGCCTTTGCACGAAGGATAAACTATCGCAAAAATGGTAAAGAAAAACAGTAAATATAAAGTTTTGACAGTATAAGCAGAAATCGAGCCCAGTAAAGCATTTGCTGTTGATAGCTTTCTGTTCTGATGCCTTTCTTCCAGTTACACTAAAGATAAAGAGTTTTTTAATTGCCTGTTAGCACAACAAGAATTTTTATTCGAAGTATGTGCAAGCAATAACTTACTATATCTTCGGAAAGCCATTGAATAAGTAGCCTAAGTTCGTAAAAGTTTAATGAAAATACTTTTTAGTAGGTGGAGAAAATAAGATTTTAATCTTTTTTTTAAAAAAATTTCGAATGGTAACTTCTTATCAGTATTAGAAAATTGCGATGTCTCTCCAATAGGTGAATAAAAATACTGAAGCTGCGTACCCAACGAGCTCTCGAATTATCGGAAGCCAGCTGTTGTTGCACAAATAGTAGACGAAAACGTCCCGTAATATATAAACAAAGAAACTTGAGAACACATTGGTTTCGTTTGAGATTGTAGTTTTGTCATAATCTCAGTTTTCTCCCGCCAGTTTAACAGTATATTTATTGTTTTACTATTTGAATGCTTTTGCTTAAGTTAATTTGTTGCCATCGCCCTTTTCTAACAATTAGTTTTACTCAGTTCCGTCAAACCGATTTTGCTTAAAATTTTCACACAAGTTCATTGTCGATGTTGATTTGATTTGAGTTGATTTCAGTTGATTTGAGTTTAATGTCCTTTCAACAGCGAGATAACGTGTAAACTGAACCACATGAGCTTCTATTAGGGATCGAATCCGAGTCTCCCACGCCAATGGCATCATTGTCCGTGACAGTACAATAGTAAAATATATTCGGGTTTGCATATCATGAGGGACAAACTTCACGGAGTATAACCTTTTTTTCTTGAAATCGATTTCACCCATCCTTCAAACAGATTTTGTTCACAGTGTACATACAAATACATTGTCAGTGTCACTACACTGGAAATTAGATGACAAAGACTACAAGAAAACTAGGTGACACAAAATTAGATGACGAAAAATTGGTGAACTTATAACCGCTGCCAGGTTATAGAAGGATTACTATTTTCGATTTATACTTTATTCTGCAACGCACATAAGTTCTTTCTTCGGTGGGAATTGCTTCTTTTCCACACAATTGGACAAAGAAGTCTTTCATCATTTTTCATATATATATTTAAAACATTGCTTTTGCTGAGAACATTTCAGTTAATGACTAACCATTTCAGTGTTTCTCCCTGACTTATTATATGCACAGTATATATTATATAGTTATTGGGAACTGAAGTAAGTGCTTTCTTTAATCGCTTATGGAAACATTATAATAGATTAGAGAAATACGGGCTGACCAGATGTTCCAGCAACCAAAGTGGCACCAACTGCGTTGTTCTGCAGTCCGTTATCTGTACTTTCTCACGCCAAAGTTATCGCCGTGTCTAGTGCATTATAGGCAGTTGGCTAAAATTAACATAAATTCTTTTCCGTATTCTGTTTGTATGTGCGTACAGGTGAGTTAACTGAGTGATTTTTGAAATGAACTGCCAACCTTTTTTAGTTGATCATCGCAACCCGTACCTTGAGCATGGGTGCTCGAGGAGTTTGACTCCAGGTCTGGAAGCCGTAACTACGCGCATCGCGTCGAGCTTCAGATACGACGTATTGTGAAGGGGCACAAGCTATTTAGCCGGTGAAGGACGATTTCTTACGGCTAGCCCCAACTAGTGAAGTCCCAGGTTCATAAACCTAGTGCGCTAAAAAGTTATATACGCGCCCTCCAATATCAGTATTCCACTGTGGAGACCTTCTTTTTGTTTATTTACTGAAGATTCACCTTTACGCTGCGGGACTGTTCAGCGTAACAACTGGATTCATCGTGGGACGATCCAGACAACTTTTCCCCTGTGCTAATCCCCCAAGTGTGTCAATGGTGTGAGGGAAGCATTTGTAGTGATATCTGAATCATAATCATATCTATATAAAGGGCTATATTACCCGAAAAGGGCAAAGCGTGATTTCAGCGACTAAAATTGTTATACATCCCCAGTGTTCAGTGTTGTGTCCATTCCTCTTTGCTATTTTTTTAATTATAGTGTTCTAATAAATAAGTATAGTGTTATTTAATCCAGTGTGTTTTCGTTGTTTGTATGAGTGATGTTTATGTGCGTTATGGTCTGGATGACCGTCTGATCGTCCGTGAGGTTTTCGAGACGAGACACCCGAACCTCTCGGCGCCTAATGCTCATATTATTGAGACCGACGAGCGATTTGGAAACAGTTTGTAACCTTTTCTTGGAGAGGTCCTTCATCGTCCTGTCCAGGTAAGTTAAAGTATCAGGAAGATACTTATTGGTAGGACCACGAGCCACGGACAGCGACCAGATTACACGGAATGGTTACAAATAAATGTTCGCCCAAACAGCGACTTGAACTCCAGGCGGTTACAAACTGGTAATTACATTCACATTTCATCAGTCTTGAGGAGTAACACAGTAATTATTATTGGCAAAGTACTAGAATTTATAAAATAACTAGTTACTTTTATCATAAGTACGGCATTGCTTCCACGTTTTATTCATAAATACTAGTATACAACTTTGATTTTTTTCAACGTAAACTTCAGGAAAATAATGAGATGAAAATAGACAGCCAAGCGCCAAAAGGATATTCTGAACACAAAGCAGAGAGTAACGGAAGTGCATGGATTAAGCGCATAACTTCTCAGAATACAAGGTGTGAAAAGAATTGATCTGGTTCAGCCCCTCTGGGGAATTCTTGTAGATGTTGTAAGCGATTTTACTCTGAAGTTTCGAGGTAGGAGTTGTGCATTAAACTGTGTTTGCCTGTGAAGTTTGTCCATCAGTGACCTTGTAGTTTAGAAATTATAGAAGAAACCCTTCTTTGGCTTGGATATCTCAAGAATTATTTCCACGCAAAAGAAATAAATGAAAATCTCTTCAAAGCGAAATGTTTATTATGCGTTAGAAATAAATTGTTATCAACTGTTACGAATTCTGCAAATTTAAGAAAACACTCGAAGACAAGTTATATTTGGGGAGGGGGCGATGCGCTCTGACGTCACGTTCAATCACATCCCAGATGTGTTCGACTGAGTTCTAATCCAGCGAGTTGGGGGACCAGCACACCACTTGGAACTCGCCCCTGTGTTCCTCGACCCACTCCATCACACTCCTGGCCTTGTGACTTGGTGCATTACCTTGTCGAAGAATGCCACTACTGTTGGGAAACATGGTCGTCATGCTCATGTGAAGGTTCTCTAGTGCACAATTAAGCCGCCAGCAGGTTGTCTCGGTCACTCAGTACAGGAGTCAAAGTGCTGTTCCCTTGTAACGCGATGGATTCGCACTTTCCCACCTTCATGGTGAAAAAAGTATCAGAATTCATCAAATAATGCAACACTCCGATACTGCGTCAAGGTCCAGTGGCGATGGTCACGTGTTCATTTTAGTCGCAGTTATGGATGTCGTGATCTTAACATTCGCACATGAATGGGTCGTCGGCTGCGTAGGCCCATCTTTAGGAGTGTTCGGTGCACTGTGTGTTCAAACACACTTGTACTTTGCCCAGCATTAACGTCTGAACTATGGAAAGGTTTTCGAGACATGTGATTCGAGTCGAGTCGAGATTTTTACGAGCAGCCTCAACTTGACTCGTATCTCGACTGCAAAAGTCAAGTCGAGAAATACGTTTGTCTCCACTCGTCTCGAATTTTACAAAGTGCGTCTCGACTCGAATCTAGACTCGAATTCGAGTCAAGTTGGGTCGAAATTCGAGACATATCTCCATTTTTGCGCATCCCTAGTATAGTCTAGCTCGAGCAAGGCAGCATGACAGCCAAGGCGTATCACACACTGCTTGCAGAGTACGTACACCTCTTTATGACGACTCTGTTTCCCAACGGTAGTGGTATTTGTCGACAATATAATGCACCATGTCACAAGGCCAGAAGTTTGATGGAGTGGTTAGCGGAACACAAAGGCGGCTTCTAAGTGATGTGCTGGTCCCCCAACTCGCAGCACCTGAGCCCAATCGAACGCATTGAGGATGTGATTGAGCGTGACGTCAGAGAGCATCGCCCCCTCCCGGAAATTTACGAGAATTCGGTAACCTATGTGTGCACATGTGGTGCTAACTCTCTACAGAAACCTACCAAGGACCATTGCGTTCATGCCAAGGAGCGTGCAGTTGTTATCCGTGCCAAAGATGAACATACGGACAATTAAATAGGTAGTCATAATGTTCTGGCTGATGTGCGCGTATATTTTGACTCGTATATTTTGTCTGGACTCGAACTCGAGGCGTCTCGAATTCGAGTCGAGTCGAGACCGAATCATATTTTCGAGTCGAGACACGAGTCGAGATAACATTTCCTCGAGACGAGTCGAGAAAGGCTTAAATCTCGACTCGACTCTATTCGTGCGCATACCTATTTATAAGTATAATCATCATTATTAAGGAACTCCAGAACGAAAATTACGCCATTATAATTCGGAAAATATTTAATATCCTGTAACTCTGAAATTAATAGTTGAATATTAATATTGTAAAATGTATAATTACAAAGATAATAAGATTAGTAATATTAGTATTAGCTTCATTAAAGAAAATAGCAGACACTACTTCTATAATAGATAATAGACCAGTGTTAAAATAATTCAAGAAATATGTAGACGTTCGTACGTTTATTTAATAAAGATTTTATCAAATTTGTGCTGTTGTTTTATTTCTTCTAAAACAAATGTTAGGCTATTTTTTAAAAACATATAAAATAGTACGAGCAATCAAAGACATGCGAAGGAGAAAGGTCACTGTAGACGACGACATACCAGTATATTTGCTCAAGGGATTAGGAGACAACGCAATGAAAATGTTGACTTTTTTTATTAGCAAGATTTACCTGAGTGGAGAATGGACAAAGGATTTTCTTGATGTTACAGTGATCGCATTGCCCAAGAAGAAAGGAGCAAAAAAAAAAAAAAAAAAAGTGCAGTGATCATAGAACCATTACTCTGATTTCCCACGCTGGAAATATTGTGCACGCATACTGAACCGGCAGCTGGAAAGTAAGCTAGATGAGAAATTAGAAGATCAATATGGATTCCAGAAATGAAAAGGTACAAGAGATGCTACTGGATCGATGAAAATTATATCAGAAATAATTCTTGATGTAAAGGAAGAGCTGCGGTTGTGCTTCATCGACCGGCGAAAAGATTTCGACCGGGTCAATTGGACGAAACTTGTGTAAATACTTAAACAAATCGGAGTCAACTGGAGAGATCGACGACTCATTCAAAACCTGTTAATAGGGCAACGAGTGAAGTTACGCCTGAATAAAGTAGAAACTGATAGTGTGTACATTGCAAGAGGAGTCGGGCAAGAGGTAGTATATTGAATTGAATTGAATTGAATTTTCTCTTTATTTCAGCGGGCGAGGTTCAGCCGGAGGCTGCTCTGCCACCTAACCCTTGTCATCATTACAAAGAAAAGAAAGAAAAAAAATAAAGACACAAATAAGATACAAGATACAAATAACAACATAACATGATACATTCAATAATACTAATGATAAATAAAACACTCAGTAAATGTAAATAAAAAAAACTATACTCATACTGCTAGTCCAATTTCAAACTGTAGTAAACCTGTCATGTGTGCCAATGCTTTGTCTCTGATCTCTAAATAATAATGTTTGGAGTGATGATTTAAATAGATTATACGGTTATACGGTTTGTCAGTGATTGACTTTGGTAGGGAGTTCCAGATTCTTACTGCCGAGATTGAAAATGCCTTCTCCGTTATTTTTAAAGAATGCCGGGGCATATTCAGCTTATTGCTTCCTCGTAGTTGTAACGGTGAATTTCTGATCTACATGTTAATTTATGATGCAAGTAAGGTGGTGCTTTATGTGAATTTATTTTGTATAGTAAACAACAGTATCGGAGATATCGTCTTCGGGACATGGTTAGGATATTGTTTTCATTAAGTACCGGCAGAATATGCTGAGACTTCCTGTAATTGAGAGAGAAGCGTATAGAGTAATTCTGTATTTTCTGAATTGCTCTAGTATTTTGAGTGGAGAGAGAACTACCATATATTGAATCGCAGTAATCGAACAGAGGCAAAATCAGAGTGTTAACAAGATATAGTCTTGTTTCTTGCGATAAATAGCCTTTCAGTTTATAAAGCTGTCGTAAGATGCGCTTAGCTTTAATACACTGTTCAGAAATGTGTTTATTCCAGCTAAGCCCTTGGTCTATTATTAAGCCTAGATCTTTAACAAAGGGGAGAAAATGGAATACTGGAATTCACTACAGTTACTTTTAGGTCATCAGGGTTGATTTTGCTCAACTGATGTGATGTTCCTAATACAGTGAAAACACATTTTAATGGATTAAGTAAAAGACCATTTTTAAGACACCAGTTGCTAACAGCTGAAAGATCCGTATTAAGTAACTCTATTGTGTCCATAATATTTTCAGGTGTACTACTGATGAAGATCTGGGTATCATCCGCATAGAAGTGAACTGATTAATGTTTTATGACTGTAGAAAGATCTGCTGAAAAGAGTGAAAATAATAGGGGACCTAATATTGAACCTTGCGGAACTCCTGCCTTTATCAGGGATGGGGTAGATACCTGAGTCTTTTCTCCTCTTAGTATTACTTGTTGCTGTCTACAAGAGAGATAGCTGTGGAACCATTTAATAACTGATTCCGAGAAGTTGTAATATTTCATTTTGGCCAGTAGGAGTTCATGATTTACTAGATCAAAAGCCTTCGAAAGATCCAACAAGACCAAAACTGTTACCATTGAATTTTCTATTGAATTCAAAATTGAATCTGTAATTTCTAAAAGGGCTGTGGTTGTGCTATGTTCTTTACGGAAGCCGGATTGAGTAACAGGCAATACTTCATTTTTATTGATAAAAGATGTTAATTGCTGAAATGCTACCTTTTCTAGTACTTTGGAGATAATTGGAAGTATACTGATGGGACGAAGCTCATCAAGCGACTGTACAACTGTCTTCTTGGGCAGTGGAACCACCTTCGCTCGCTTCCACAGTTCTGGAAAACAACCTTGAGTTAATGAATAATTTACTATGTGAGTAAGTGGAGTTAAATTAAACGGAACAGACAGTCGAAGCATTTTTCCTGTTATTCCATCAAATGCACATGTGTTGGATTTAATACTGTGTATTGCAGTTTTAACTTCTGTTTCGTTTACAGTGTGAAACTTAAACGTTTCAATATTGCTATTTAGTTTATGCGATGAAAACCAATGCGTTTGTTGATCAAGTACTTCAGTGCTTGTCTCAGACATTTTATAGACACTTGTGAAATGTGAATTTATAGCTTCAATGTCATTTACATCATCTGGAAGAATCAAGCATGAATCGCTTTTACCTACACCAAGATCACGCAAAGTTTTCCAAATGTTACGTACATCATTAGTAGATCTCATGCGATCAGAAAAATACGCAGTCTTTTCTTGTCGCACAACAGTAGTTGTGAAGTTACGCAAACGTCTGTAATCCTCCCAATGCAACTGATTCTTCGTTATTAGTAGTATTTTTTATTAGTATTTTTTATTAGTATTTTTTATTAGTATTTTATTTAGTATATCACCCCAATTATTCAACATTTATAGTGAATGGTTAATGGGGGAAGCATTAATGGGAATTGGAGATTTCAAGATTGGAGAGCAGATCATTAACAATATCAGGTATGCGGAAAATACGGTTATAATAGGTAAAACCGAAGGCGGACTACAGGAGATTATTGACAAATAGTTGACACTGCAAAACTATTTGGAATGGAAATCAACATCGAGAAGTCGAAAGTCATAAGAATATCCCTTGAAAAAACTCCCTTGCGGATCAGAGTAGAAGAAAGAGAACTTCTAGAAGTCGATAATTTCAAATATCTGGGAAGTATTTTGACAAGAGGCGCGTACTGCACCAAAGAAATCAGGTTCTGAACTGCCATAGCTAAAGATGCATTCAATAAAAATATCGTTCTTAACTACGAGGCTCAATATTGGACTCAAGAAGAAGTTGGTCAAGTGCTATATATGAAGCATTGGACTGTATGGCTTAGAGACTTGGACATTAAGGAAGTGAGAGAAGAAATATTTGGAGAGCTTCGAAACGTGGTGTTGGAGGAAAATGGAGAATATTAAATTAACAAAGAGAGTAAAAAACGAAGATGTTTTAAAATGTATAGGAGAGAAGAGAACACTTCTATCAAGCATCCTCCGTAGAAAGCCCAATTGAATTGGACACATCTTGAGAAGAAATTGTCTTCTTTACACTGCCATAAAAGGAAAGATAGAAGGAAAGTGAATAATAATGGGAAGAACACAGCTGATCGATGATTTGAAAAATAGGAAAAAATATTGGGAGTTAAAAGAGGACGCTGAAGATCGAGAAACGTGGAAGAAACATTTCAGGCCCAAATCTAAAACTGAAAAAGGGTTCTCATTAGTCCCAGCCTGCTGAAAGGCAGAATACTTAATAATAATAATAATAATAATAATAATAATAATAATAATAATAATAATAATAATAATAATAATAATAATAACTGAAAAGAAAGCACGCATTAGTAATACCCTCAGCCCTGTTTATAAGTAAATATTTGTAACAGTTATTACACCATAGTTATGAGTAGAATTCGGATTGAGCAAATGCTAGAATTACGTTCGGAATGTTAAGGGTTCGATGTCTGGGACATAGTCTTCTTATGATTCTTCAAAATAGAGCAAAGTAAACTTGTAAGTCTACATAAATTGTGCCCTTAACGCATGCCCCTATTTTCTTAATAGTTTCCATTCCTATTGCTATACCATATCTGATAGACCTTTCATCTGCATTTGATTAACACGCGTAAATAAATAAACCTATTAATAGTCAACATATCAATATGAATAATATACATTCAATAAATTATCATAGTTTCAATGGATCTCAAATTTAATCTGAAAGTTAGAAGATGATTATTAAACACCGAACTTCTAAAGTTTGCTTTCGAAATTATGCAAGTCTTTAAAGATATAGCCAGGTTTAAGGGAGCATTGCCCCTTCTGTTTTTATTCTAAATTTCGTAACTTTTTGCTTTGATTTGAACAACAAAACCTTGTGGAAACCAATATTCTTAAACCCAATACGAATGACAAGCCAAAATCTCCACATGTTATTTATTTTTTTTCCTAGTTAATAAGAATTAATGAATAGCCCTAACTGTGTCCGTGTTTGCAATAAGCTTTATCATTAGGGTTATAGGCAAGTAAAAAAATATTATTTTATTTCGTTTACATTATTAGCAACATAAAATATAACTTGTCTTCAAGTGTTTTCTTAAATTTGCAGAATTCTTAACAGTTGATAACAATTTATTTCTAACGCACAATAAACATCTCGCTTTGAAGAGATTTTCATTTATTTCTTTTGCGTGGAAATAATTCTTGAGATATCCAAGCCAAAGAAGGGTTTCTTCCATGATTTCTAAACTACAAGGTCACTGATGGACAAACTTCACAGGCAAACACAGTTTAAGGGCGTGTCTGCCCATCATCAGAGGCTTCACAATCTCCATAAGGTAACATGTAAAATTTAATTTGTAAATATCTTACCAAATACTGCACTTAGAATCCTGCAATTTTCTATACGGATACCAAAGAGCAATACAAAGAAGGTGATTATCTCAATTTTAAACTTAATGACTTAGATTAATTGTAATAATTACTTCCGTAATTAGGTAATCACTATTGCAGGTAAAGGATCAAAAGACCACTTTCATACTTTACAAATTACTACAGGTGACATTCTTTGAAGAACACATGCTGGAGAAGGATGCATTGTGGCAATATGAACAGCGAAACTCATGTCTAACCCTCCATTTTCATAATCATTTACGCCTTGAGTAGTTTCCCTTACAACTCCCCGCCCCAGACGGCAACTACCTGAATTTGCCTTTTCGATGGAAACTGGAGTGACTCAAGTGTCAACAAAATACTTGGTAGAACAAAGATAATGATCTTTGAAACCTCAGTATCGAACATATGTTTCCGATTGCTTTTCTGCATCTTTTTTTTTCTTGAAATGGATGGATTCTTCTTCCAAGCAGTAGCTTTCACCTCTCTGCCACTCAAAACTATACAACGAAGAAAAGTCTAAATGTTTCTTATTTACCTATTTTTTGTTTTCTGGAAGGATAGGTTTCATTTCATTTTATATTATTTATCATAGAAAACAGACAGTGCGACGTTTCTGTGGTTAGAATGGATTAATTGTATGCAGGGGTGGCAAAAACCAAGTTTTCCTTGTTTGGTTTTTGAATAACTAGAATTTGGTTTACCTATTCCTTTATATATTTACCATACCCGTGTGTGCACGTGTGTGAAAAAAGAAAGAAAAAGTAAAATAAAAAACTAAAGAACTGCTTGATGGATCATCACCAAATTTGGTCAAAATATAGTCAAGAGTAAGGAATTTTATGTGTCATTAAAACCACCTACCCAAAGCGAAAGTGATTTAAATAAACCATTTCTGGTTTGACCTTTGATCACCATAGATCGAAAACGGCAATATGTAGTGAGATTCGGTTTTCTGCTTTGTAAGAATATATTTAATCTCTATTATTAACTCTACTACAACCTACAATGGTTCAAATCAACTATAATTTCTGCTTTCAATAAATATTGATCTATATATAGCAAAAATGGTTAAAAAATATATGAAAACGGTTTCTTCCAATCGAGCAGCTCTCAAGCGTCTCAGGTGTACCTTTCATCTCCTCTTGTGATCTTCAATTGAAAGCTCGGTTTCAATAGTGATCTCCATAGAACAGGAATGAAGCGGGTTTTTGCTTTATATTCAGCTTTCTAAAAATAACTACTATATTCTGTCTTCCAAAAGATGTGGAAATCAACTACTTCCGATTTTAACTTTGATGGCTATAGAATAAAAACTGTAATAGATAAGAAGCGGTTTTTTGCAATTTATTAGGCGTTCCAAGAATATATTTCGTCTCTAGTCTAATCTCTCTACTAAAACCGGAAGTGGTAGAAAACTACTACAATTTACAGTTTCAATATTAATTGTGAAAATATCGTACCACAGATACCAAACTCTTTTGCGTGATGTACACATGGCACTGCTACTTGTTTTTGAACCATTTTCTTTATCTTGTGGATAATCGTGGCCTCTATTTTTTAAATAATAAAATAAGTTAAACTCAAGGTCATACGTAAACTAGTTTTACAAATGATTTACCAGTAGAGCACAAATTATTTACTAGTCTGCCCATTCATTACTGTTCAAGATTGAATAAGCCAAACCGAGTAGCGCGTCTGTACAAGGGAGTGAGTTAGGGAAGCTAATACATAAGATTATTTGCATGAATAAAACCTACTTTAGATTTGTAATAAGGGATAAGAAATCTTAAACATCTGAGAGGTTATTTGGTTCACACAGTTACAGTTAAGAAATTGATAAAAGAATAAGATAGATTGGGCTAGAGCCAAAGTTGGGATAAAGCGGGAAGTATAAAACACATTTTTGTAATGAAAGTCTTGATTCTGAGCGAAAACAGCTAGTTGACCTTTGACCTCGAGTTAGACCGGTTTGCGGTCACTTCTTAAGATTGAGACCGAGATCAGTCGAATGAAGGGGCCATGGCTACAAAACGTTTAATTTATTTAGATTACATATGGATAGAAATAAGTTTTTTCTAGCCCGTTCTTGTGTAACAGGGGGGTTATGAAGGACGGGAACTACAGTTTAAAGTGTGTTACAAACCATTACTCGGTTTGAATCAGAGAGAAATTGTCCTCTAGCTGGGCTCAAACCTGGGACCCCTGCCTGATTACAAAAGTGACAATTCTACAGACTCATCCACGGAGAACACCTGATAAAGATATATTGTACTGATCTTGTATGTACTGTACTTGTGAATATTTTAAGAATCACTTTACAAGAAGAGAAAATAACTGCACAAGTGAAATCAGTACAAAGTACAGAAGATATACTTTATTCCTCCAAGTTAGTTCACAGAGTCAAAAATTTAGCGACCTAATTTAATTTGGATATAAATATAAGAAGTGAATAAAGATATCAATCAATTGAGTTCACTCTGGTTCTGAACCATTTATATTATTTTATTGGTTTAAATCAATTGTTTGTTTAACATACACATACAAATTCTATGAACTTCAATAGGAAAATGATTTTGGATAATTTTGGATAACTTTAGCACCAGTCGAGCTAAAACTCGACTCGACTCGAAACTCGAGATAAGTTTAGAGTCGAGTCAAAGGTAATTTTCTCGAGTGGAGTTCCGAGCCGAGTCACTGTTTTTGACGTCGAGTTTGATAAATGGCTCGCTCGTTCAGCTCGTTTTTACTCGTTTTGAAATAATGGTCTGATTAGACTGGAGAGCGAAAGCCATGAAAAATGTAAGCAGTAGTGTGGAATACTTTTAGTGTTGCTCACGATAAGGAACACTACCTGCATCTCGTCTCGTCTCAATAACGAGACGACAATATTTTTTTATTTTTTATAACGAGACAGCCTCAAGTGTCATGAGCATCAAAATAAGTATATACTGTAGCTCTTACTATCAAAGCTGAGATCTGCACGTTCGAATTTTTGAGCTCAAGCAGAAGCCCAACCCGAGTAGTGATGTCAATCGGCTCGGCACTCGGTTCAACTGAGCAAACAACTCGAGCCGGCTTGGTTCAGATGAGCCATCGGCTCGGCCCAATTGAGCCAATGGCTTGAGCCATCTCGGTTGAGACGAGGCGTCGACTGGCACAATTGAGCTTTTGGCCCGAGCTTGCTCGGTTGGGATGAGCTACTGACTCGGCTTAGATGATTCACCAACTCAGCTGAGATGAGCCATCGGCTCGAGCCAGCTCCGTTGAAACGAGTTCACCGCCTCGGTTCGACTCGGCTCAACTGAGCCGATTGCTCGAGTTAGCTCGGTTGGGTGAGCTGTTGGCTTGGCTCACTTCTCGGTTCGGCTCGATAGTGAATGAGCTATGAACCAAGCCGCTCGAGCCACTGACAACCTTAGACCCGAGCCGAGCAGTTTTGAACATGTTTGACCGGCGCCCTATAACTTTTAACAATTTTAGGCTCGAGCATGAATACTTCCTTCTCCGGAACTCAAACCAGATCCTCGTGAACAATGTCCTTGCCTCCTGAAGACTTCTCGGCGACCGAGATCGGAAGTCAACTACTGTAGTTTTTAGTAAACAGGTACACCCCGCCTACTTTCTTGGTTATATATGATGTTATAATAATAATAATAATAATAATAATAATAATAATAATAATAATAATAATAATAATAATAATAATAATATAAGTAGTAGTAGTATCATTGACCTATTATCGATGTTGGATACTTAAAAATATTAATTGAATCTACACACGACTCGACTCGATTCGAAATTCGACCTGAATTCGAGTCGAGTTGGAGGAAATTTTTCGAGCCGAGCTCAAAAATGTCTGCTTCGAGTCAAGTCGAGTTTCAAAGAAAATTCACTCGTATCCATCCCTACAGTGGAATAGGTATAATGTTCGCGACCCGAGGTCTCGCTATGTATGTTCACAGGGTGTTCGAAAACGACATCAATTTACTTAAGGAAATTAATCCTTACACGAGAACATAAAATGAAAGTTACGGGTCACCGTACTAAAAACATTCTCGCTTAAGTTTCTTAGGTTAAATCATATTATGTTGCTGTCAAATACAACAAAACTTTAAGGCGTTTTCGGAAAACTCCAAAATATTGCAGTAGTTGTTTTTTTTGTACCGTTATGACCAATTTTCTGTGGACAAAGTATCTGAAATAACGCAACTGTGCACCAAGGTTGGTCTATAGGCTTTTTCATGTTTTCGTCCGAGGATTCACATCCCGAAGTTATTTCCAGACACCATTTGAATGTATTATAATTTCTTATTTTCGAGTAACAAGATCTAGAAATGTTCGAGGCCCTAGTCCACTTATACTTATTACCATAATGAAAACTTTAAAAAATCGTTCACGTAGTCTAAATTATAGTGACATTACTATGTCCGTTCTTCATTGGCTTGGTTGGTTTGGTGGGTTTAGAGTTTAGTGTCCCTTTCTGTACCGATGTTATAAGAGACGTGAACCTTCAGTGGAATCCGAGTCCTTTAGTGATCTGTTGATATTTCAAGGCTCTTCCGCCGGGTATCGAACCCGAGATCTGTGATCCAAAAGTGCGTGAGCTAGCCACTAGACAGACGAAGCGAAGGGTTATTGTATTTTTTAGAATGTTACTTATGTATGTTTATTCACGGGAAAGTTGGTTCATTGGGTTCAATCCATCATTTCAATCTGTTGAATTTAGCTTGAAGTAAAGTTGATTTTTTTATTACATCCAGAAAAATTTGCCAGAAAGTAAAAGTAACTACCTGTCACGAATTTCAAATCCCAGTTACTACAGGGAATTCTGTAGTTTGTATCCATGGAAACGTCTCATACAAACTTAGTGCTGCAAAGGAAAGCTAAATTTCAACCATGATCTGTATCAAATTGTTGATCCTCCTCTTCAAAGTATATACTCTCCCCTATTTTCTACTCTTGAGGCAGTGTTATTACAAAGAGTTGGAACGTACTAATATGAAATTAGTGGTTAGCAATAATTATCTAACTAGAGTTACTAGTAATGAAGAAATTGGCGTTCTCTACCTGATCTTTGCTTTCGCAGTATACATCATACAGCATGAAATCGCAAGAAGCAAATATTTCAAATTGTCTTGGAAGCAAATATTCTTTCTTTGTAACATTTACAGAAAATCTATCCGCTCTGCAGAAACGGAGGAAAGAAATGGGATGAGGGTGGCACCCCGCGGCGTTCTACCACACCCATTGGAAAAGGACTTAAGAGGGGGAGGGAAATACCTGCCTGTCAGCAGGACATCTATTCGCGAAGATCACATTGGAACACACAACCTTCAATATATAGTCCATTACAATGTTACTTTAAAAAGTTCATTACTCTTGATCTACGTCAATAAGCGTGAAGTTGAAACAATCATTTCATTTCTATTGCTTTTCTGTGTACATATGAAAAATTTTAAGTTGTTACGTACCATATTTCGTTAGATATTCACGAAATAAAGTTTACATGTTATCTTATGGGGACTGAGAAACCAGTGGCAAAAGGTATAACATCCCCTTAATGCACAACTCCTACCTCGAAACTTCAGAGTAAAATCGCTTACAACATCTACAAGAATTTCCCAGAGGGGCTGAACCAGATCAATTCTTTTCACACCTTGTATTCTGAGAAGTTATGCGCTTAATCCACGCACTTCCGTTACTCTCTGCTTTGTGTTCAGAATATCCTTTTGGCGCTTGGCTGTCTATTTTCATCTCATTATTTTCCTGAAGTTTACGTTGAAAAAAATCAAAGTTGTATACTAGTATTTATGATTAAAACGTGGAAGCAATGCCGTACTAATGATAAAAGTAACTAGTTATTTTATAAATTCTAGTACTTTGCCAACAAAAATTACTGTTACTCCTCAAGACTGATGAAATGTGAATGTAATTACCAGTTCACCAATTTTTCGTCATCTAATTTTGTGTAACCTAGTTTTCTTGTAGTCTTTGTCATCTAATTTCCAGTGTACTGACACTGACAATGTATTTGTATGTACACTTTGAACAAAATCTGTTTGATGGATGGGTGAAATCGATTTCAAGAAAAAGAGGTTATACTCCGTGAAGTTTGTCCCTCATGATATGCAAACCCGAATATATTTTATTATTGTACTGTCACGGACAATGATGCCTTTGGCGTGGGAGACTCGGATTCGATCCCCAACGGAAGCTCATGTGGTTCAGATTACACGTTTTCTCGCTGTTGAAAGGACATTAAACTCGAATCAACTTAACTCATCGACAATGAACTTGTGTTAAAATTTTAAGCAAAATCGGTTTTATGGAACTGAGTAAAACTAATTGTTAGAAAAGGGCGATGACAACAAATTAACTTAAGCAAAAGCATTCAAATAGTAAAACAATAAATATACTGTTAAACTGGCGGGAGAAAACTGAGATTATGACAAAACTACAATCTCAAACTAAACCAATGTGTTCTCAAGTTTCTTTGTTTATATATTACGGGACGTTTTGGTCTACTATTTGTGCAACAACAGCTGGCTTCCGATAATTCGAGAGCTCGTTGGGTACGCAGCTTCAGTATTTTTATTCACCTATTGGAGAGACATCGCAATTTTCTAATACCGATAAGAAGTTACCATTCGAATTTTTTTTTAAAAAAAAGATTAAAATCTTATTTTCTCCACCTACTAAAAAGTATTTTCATTAAACTTTTACGAAGTTAGGCTACTTATTCAATGGCTTTCCGAAGATATAGTAAGTTATTGCTTGCACATACTTCGAATAAAAATTCTTGTTGTGCTAACAGGCAATTAAAAAACTCTTTATCTTTAGTGTAACTGGAAGATAGGCATCAGAACAGAAAGTTATCAACAGCAAATGCTTTACTGGGCTCGATTTCTGCTTATACTGTCAAAACTTTAATTTACTGTTTTTCTTTACCATTTTTGCGATAGTTTATCCTTCGTGCAAAGGCCTATAGCCAAGTAAAACCTTGAGATTTGAAAGGGAATAGTGTTGCCCAAGAGACGAGACGAGAAATGAGGTTCTCTCATCTCGTCCCGTAAATATTTGTTGCCTTTTGTCTTGGTGATCTAAACAGAAGACAGATTGGTATGAAGCCCTCACATGCCAGCAAGCAACAAAATCAAACTACTTATTATACCAATTGGAATATCGTAGTTTTAGGTGTCGAGTCAGCCCATCATTTCCTGTATGAATAAATACCATTGATCCATGTTTCGTTACTATTTTCTCGGGTTCGATATTTGCCATTTTCCTCAAATGGCGCACAACAACTATTGTACATAATACATCATAACAAAAATTTGACATTAATCACAATAATTTAAGTATAAAATGAATAAGTGCATAGCAACATATCACTGGTGAGCTACATTTAGAAAATCATTACTTTGTGGATTCAAGGAATTAGTTCCACATGAAACTTAGTTTAATAAAATACTTATTGACTATATTAATGGCTTATTCTACAACTAGATTTCTAAAACATTTAGAGGTAAGCACGGTAGAGCACTTATCTCTGGTGCGTAGGGTCTCTGGTTCGACTTCTGGCTAAAAAAATTTGTGGTGGACAACATCGTGCTCTTGCGTTTTCTCGGGGTACTCCCGTTTCTTCCCAATTTCTTATTCTACCAATTGTTCCATCACCATTCACTTGTTTAATCATCGTCTCACTTAGCCTAACAGGCAAAGCCTTACGGCAAACTCAAACATTTCAATTTCTATAAATTTCCTCATAGATGCAAAACTCATCCGTGGTAATTAATATGAAAAAAGTGTAAGCATTACATGAAACAAAAGATTAAGATAAAAATAAGTTAATGTGTTATATAATCCGTCCTTGATGCTCTCAACTCGTGATAAATTATAAATAATTCACACATGAATATGGAAATTATACGTGTTAGTCAGAGCTGTTATCCATTGAACGTCCGACGAACTTTAAATATCGAAGTTATTGGTTGTCGATAAACATTTTCGGTAAATAAAATATATTATTTTTTTCCAATCAACAATCAGAAAAAGCATCACTTTCTATGAAATACACACAGGAAGAAAAATATTAAGGATTCTCATCTGGCGTCCGGTATACGGATGTCATATGTATGTGGACGCCACATTTAATGCAATCTTCGTAATGTATGGACGCACAATGGTAGCAAAACCAAATATAGACCATCCTGGGAAGACAAATGCTTCCTTTCGGAGTTCTAGGGTCCCGGAAACATGAAAAATGATCTCTAAAGATCCATAGCTTCAAAACTATGGGACCTACCGTAGTCGGGTGAACCCTTCACTTAGAAACTTGTATGAACGCAACCAAATATCCATGTTTCAGAATCCTGTAGTACTTCCGCAACAATTTTTATAGAGTTACTTGGAGAGTACTTCAAATTATTAGCCCGTAGCCAAACTACCTCTATAAAAAATGCTTCGAAAGTAAATTATGATTTTGAAATATGTATTTTTTGGATACTGCATATATTAGTTCCTAATTGAAGTCCGCGGATATACAGACCAAGAACTCCGCGAGAAACTGGAAAGAAGGCAAATGTAGTACCTCTAACATGAGATGACGGAACTAGCCAGTCAATCTGTCGTCAGCAGCCTGGTAAAATCGAAAGTAACCGTCTCTAGTTTCACACGGTGAGTGACAGCCTGGCGTGTCCAGGTATGCATTAGCACCATGTGCTTCTAATATAATGTTCGGTAAGGATGTACAAAATATAGAATGAAAAAATGCAGGCACAATACATGAGCTTGCTTTTATAAAAGGTACCCAAAAATTATGATAGTTATTTAGTACGAGTAATTAGTAATCTGATCTTGCACTGCATCTCATGGTGACATGCGAAGCTGACTGAAAGTATGCATTAGTGATCAGCGTTGCCAGACTATAGAAATAAATTTAATCGTCTGAATAACTAAAAGCTAACAAATATCATATATGTTGTTATATTTCTTATACAGACACAAGGTATATATACAACTTGGAATACCTTATTGCGATTTTTTTCGAACTTCCCTTTCCTTTACATTCATCTTTTTAAAATGGGGTAATAAGGCGCAAGATAAAAGTTACTCGGTTTGAGAATTAAGTATTCCCACCATGACTACACCCACATTGGTATTAGCATTATTGTTTTCTTCCCTCTCTACTCTATACATAAGATTTCTAAGCTGTATAATGGTAGGAAAAGTGAGAACAATAATGCATCCAATAGAAACACAGCTCTGCTGTTAGGATCGTCAATTCGCATTATTTGATGTACCGCTGTTCTATTGGATTCACCAGAGCTGTGTTTCTTCTGTAGAGGTACAAAGTGGAAAGAACAATGTTTCCACTTGTTCCTCTCGCTCACCAAAAGGAAAACCGTGTTTCATTGTAATTTTATGGTAATCTTCGTGACCTAAGGTTCTCCGCTGAAGCAGTTACGGATCTAAAAAGAAAAGTGTCAGTGTATTTCCTCTTTCGTTTTACAGTCACTGTCTAATTCTCTAGAAACAGCTATTCTTTATTATGCAAAAAGAAAATATCAGTGGACAATGTAGGCCTGTATTCTATCCAATCTTCAAATTATCATACGTTTTATAATTATTATTTTATATTAACCAGAACACAAAATTATCGTATGTGTTGATAATTAACCCACGACGTCATGCTCGAAAACCGATAGCAGCGCCAATCCTGTTACGACGAAACACCCTTCCACACCAAACGTTGAATTGCTTTCTCGCCGTGCAGAAGATACAAACTAATTTCAATAGCGCATATAGGGAGTTGCTCGTCTGTTCATTCTTGTCTGTGCATATGATAGCTATGAGTGCATTAGTAAACATTAAATATGAACTTAGTTATTGAAATAAAAACTTATGTTACAAGGTAACACCATCGGTGAGGATACTTTGCACAAGATACTAAAACGTATGTTCAACATACGAACATAAAGTTTCTATGCAATGTTTTCCCTTCAGCATTTATACAATTCACTTCCTACACAAAACTGCATACTGTCTACAAATATTAAAACCCTAATGATGATACCGGTATCAGTACTTAGTATGAATTATTGATATGTGTAAAGAAAATTACGTATTTCCTCATATTGTCACACTAATAGAAACAAATTGAACAATCACTAACAACACAATCGCAGTATAAGTTCCCTTGTTTTCGATGCTGCCATTCATATCACTACAAAATGAGTACATGGGAAGTATTTGAGCCAAACTTCAATATCTTTGAAACAACTAAAGCGATCAAAAGAAAACACAACACTCTTAATTTCGGTCCCTGCGTGAAAATTATTAAAACCTGCTCCTACTTTCCAATCCTTGTGGAAAGTTCCGCTTAATTTCAAGATTTCGAACTAGTTCTTTAATTCTTTAATTTCCGAACTAGTGTAAAAATACCAAGATGAGAGTTCACAATCATCTTTATTTTGAAGTTTATTTGATTTTGCAGTTATTTGTATTAAAATTTTCTTAAACCTCAATGAATATAGTATCCCACCGAGCGCAAACGAAATCAAGTGCTCGGCAAACAAGGGCAAACATAGGACAATCAATATTTGTGATTAGAAACAGCCCGCTTAAATTTTCGCATGTAGTCTGTATTACGTACGATTTAAGGATTTTCTTTCGCTGGGCAAAAAACAGTAATTCTGTGCAAACGAAATTAAGTGCTGGGCAAACAGTGGCAAACATAGAGCAATCAATATTTGTGATTAGAAACATAGAACGCTTAAGTTTCAAGAACCGTTCGAAATTAGGTTCCAGCTTCTTTTCTATCGTTCGGTAAACAAAAACCAATGCTGGGCAAAAAAGGGCAAACATAGGGCAATCATTATTTGTGATTAGAAATATAGCCCGCTTAAATTTTCACATATAGACTCGAAAACGTACGATTTAAATCTTTTCTGTCGCCGGGCAAACAAAAACTAATGTTTGGCAAACGAAATCAAGTGCTGGGCAAACAAGGGCAAACATAGGGCAAGTAATATTTGTTGTTAGAAACATAGCTCGCTTTAGTCTCAAAAACGTCGGCAAAAAAACCACTCCTGGGCAAACATAGGACAATCAATATCTGTGATTAGAAACCTAGCCTGCTTTAATTTTCACATGTAGTCTCGAAAACGTACGATTTAAGGATGTTCTATCCCTGGGCAAAAAAAACTAATGGGGGGCAAACGAAACTAAGTTATGCGAAACAAGGGCAAACAATATACGTGATTAGAAACATAGGCTGCTTAGGTTCAAAAACATATGAAATTATGCTCCAGCTTCTTTTCTATCGTTGGGCAAAGAAAAAGCAATGTTGGGCAAACGAAATCATGTGCTGGGCAAACATAAAGTCATCACTACTTGTGATTAGAAACATAGCCCACATAAATTTTCACATGTAGTCTCAAAAACCTAGGATTTAATGCTTTTCTATAGCAAGGCAAACAGAAACTAATGCTGGGCAAACGAAACCAAGTCCTGGACAAACGAAAACAATTCCTGGGCAAACAAAGGCAAACTTAGGGTAATCAATATTTGTGATTAGAAACATAGCCCGACTAACTCTCAAAAACGTACAAAATTAGGTTCCAGCTTCCTTTGTATCGTTGGGCAAACAAAAACTAATGCTGGGCAAACGAAATTAAGTGCTGGGCAGACAAGGACATACATAGGGCAATCAATATTTGAGATTAGAATCATAGCCCGCTTAAATTGTCACATGTAGTCTCGAAAACGCACGATTTAAGGCCTTTCTATCGCTAGAGAAAAAGAACTATTGCTGGGCAAACGAAATCAAGTGCTGTACAAACAACGGCAAAAATGGGGCAATCAATATTTGTGATTAAAAACATAGCCCGATTAAATCGCGAAAACGTACAAAATTAGGTTGCAGCTTCTTTTCTATCGTTGGGCAAACAAAAACTAATGCTGGGCAAACATAGGGCAATCAATATTTGTGATTAGCAACATAGCCCGCTTAAGTCTCAAAAACTTAAGAAATTAGGTTCTGGCTTTTTTCTATCGTTGGGCAAAGAAAAACTAATGCTGGGCAAACGGAACCAAGCGCTGGGCAAACATAAAGCAATCACTATTTTTGATTAGAAACATAGCCAGCATAAATTTTCACATGCAGTCTCGAAAACGTACGATTTAATGCTTTTCTACAGCAAGGCAAAAAAAAACTTGTTGGGCAAACGAAATCAAGTCCTAGGCAAACATGGTCACAGTTAAGGTAATCAATATTTGTGATTAGAAAGATAGCCCGCTTAAATTTTCACATATAGTCTCGAAAACGTACGATTTGAGGCCGTTCTATCCCTGGGGAAACAAGACCTATTGCTGGGCAAACGAAATCAAGTGCTGGACAAACAACGGAAAACATTGGGCAATGAATATTTGTGATTAGAAACATAGCCAGCTTAAGTCTGAAAAACGTACGAAATTAGCTTCCAGCTACTTTTCTATCGTTGGCAAACAAAAACTAATGCTGGGCAAACGAAGTCAAGTACAAGGAAACAAAAGCAAACATAGAGCAATCAATATTTGTCATTAGAAAAATAGTCCGTTTAAGTCTCAAAAACGTAAGAAATTAGATTCCAGCTTCTTTTCTATCGTTGGTCAAACAAAAACTAATGCTGAGGAAACGGAAACAATTGCTGGTCAAACAATGGGAAACATAGGGCAATCAATATTTGTGATTAAAAACATAGCCCGCTTAAGTCTCAAAACCGAAGAAATTAGTTTCCATCTTCTTTTCTATCGTTGGGCAAACAAAAACTAATGCTGCACAAACGAAATCAAGTTCTGGCCAAACATAGGTGTATCAATATTTCTGATTAGAAGCATAGCCCGCTTAAGTTACAAAAACGTACGAAATAAGGTTCTAGCTCCTTTTCTGTCGTTGGGCAAAGAAAAAGTAATGCTGGGCAAACAAAATCTAGTGCTGGGCAAACATAAAGCAATCACTTCCAGTGATTAGAAACATAGCCCACATAAATTTTCACATCTAGGCTCAAAAACGTACGATTTAATGCTTTTCTATAGCAAGGCAAACAAAAACTAATGTTGGGCAAACGAAATCAAGTCCTGGGCAAACATGGGCACACTTAAGGTAATCAATATTTGTGTTTAGAAACATAGCTCGCTTATGTTTCAAAAATCGTTCGAAATTTGGTTCCAGCTTCTTTTCTATCGTTTGGCAAACAAAAACTAATGCTGGGCAAAAGATATCAAGTGCTGGGCAAACAAGGGCAAACATAAGGCAATCAATATTTGTTATTGGAAACATAGCCCGCTTAAGTCTCATAACCTACGAAATCAGGTTGCAGCTTCTTTTTTATCATTGGTGAAACAGAAACTAATGCTGGGCAAACGAAATCAAGCACTGGGCAAACATAAAGCAACCACTATTTGTGATTAGAAACATAGCCCGCATAAATTTTCACATGTTGTCTCAAAAACGTGTGATTTAATGCTTTCTATAGCAAGGCAAAAAAAAACTAATGCTGGGCAAACGAAATCAAATCCTGGACAAACGAAATCAAGTCCTGGGCACACAAGGGCAAACTTGTGGCAATCAATATTTGTAATTAGAAACATAGCCCGCCTAAGTCTCAAAAACGTACGAAATTACGTTCCAGCTTCTTTTGTATCGTTGGGCAAACAAAAACTAATGCTAGGCAAAAGAAATCAAGTGCTAAGTAAACAAGGGGAAACACGGGGCAATCAATATTAGTGATTAGAAACATAGCCCGCTTAAGTCTCAAAAACGTACGAAATTAGGCTCCAGCTTTTTTTCTACCGTTGGGCAAAGAAAAAGTAATGCTGGGCAAACGAAATCAAGTGCTGGTCAAACATAAAGCAATCACTACTTGTGATTAGAAACATAGCCCGCATAAATTTTCACATGTAGTCTCAAAGACGTACAATTTAATGCTTTTCTATAGCAATGCAAAAAAAAGTAATGCTGGGCAAACGAAATCGAGTCCTGGACAAACGAAATTATGTGCTGGGCAAATAATTGCTAACAAAGGGCAATCAATATTTGCGATTAGAAAAATAGCCCGCTTAGGTCTCAAAGAACGTTCGAAATTTGGTTCCAGCTCCTTTTCTATCGTTACGCGAAAAAAGAAAACTAATGCTGGGCTAACGAAATCAAGAGCTGCGCCAACAAAGGCAAACATAAAGCAAGCAATATTTGTGATTAAATACATAGCCCGCTTAAATTTTCACATGTAGTCTCGAAAAGTACGATTTAAGGCTTTTCTATTGTTGGGTAAACAAAAACTAATGCTGTGCAAACGAATTCAAGTGTTAGGCAAACATAGGGCAATCGACATTTGTGATTAGAAATATAGCCTGCTTAAGTCTCAAAAACTTACGAAATTAGGTTCCAGCTTTTTTTGTATCATTGGGCAAACAAAAACTAATATTCGGCAAACAAAATCCAGTGCTGGGCAAGCATAGGGCAATCAATATTTGTGATTAGAAAAGAAAGCGCAAGGAGAAAAATGTATAGCAAGTACTCGTAAACGTGCACACGTGGACTACATGAGAAAATATAAGCGGGTTAATTTTCTAATCACAAATATTGATTGCTCTATGTTTGACCTTGTACGATTAGCACTTGATTTCTTTTGCCCAGCAACAATTTTGTTTGCCCAGTGATAGAGAAGCCTTTAATCGTACGTTTTCGAGACTACATGTGAAATTATAAGCGGGCTATGTTTCTAATCACAAATATTGATTGCTCTATGTTTGCCCAGCACTTGATTTAGTTTGCCCAGCATTAGTGTTTTTGCCCAGCGATAGAAAAGCCTTAAATCGTAAGTTTTCGAGACTAGACGTGAAAATTAAAGGGGGATAGGTTTCCAATCACAAACACGTTTGTCCTATGTTTGCCCAGCACTTGATTTCGTTTGCCCAGCACTTGATTTCGTTTGCCCAGCAGTAGTTTTTTTTTTTTTTGCCGAACGATAGAAAAGAACCTGGAACCTGATTTCGTACGTTTGTGAGACTTAAGCGGGCTATGTATCTAATTACAAATATTGATTGCCCTATGTTTGTCCTTGTTTGACTAGCACTTGATTTCGTTTGCCCAGCATTAGTTTTTGTTTGCTTTGCTATATAAAAGCCTTAAATCGTACGTTTTCGAGACTACATATTAAATTTTAAGCGGGCTATGTTTCTAATCAATAATATTGATTGCCCTTGTTTGCCCAGCACTTCATTTTGTTTGCCCAACGATAGAAAGAAGCTGCAACCTAATTTCAAAGGTTTTTGAGACTTAAGCGGGCTATGTTTCTAATCACAAATATTGATTGCCCTTGTTTGCCCACCACTTGATTTTGTTTGTCCAGCATTAGTTTTTGTTTGCCCAACGATAGAAAACTGGAACCTAATTTCGTAGGTTTTTAGACTTAACACTAGAACGGCGGTGTTTTTGATACTCCCTAGAACGGCGGGAATGGGTCAAAAATGACCCATTCCATATTTTTTAAATATTTGTATTCTAAACCACGAACATTTATTGCATAATAAAACGTGTCTTTCATTCAATAAAACAAAAACTTCTTTGAACTCTAGCTTAATTTTTATGATCAATGTTTTTTTTTTTTTTTTGCCAATAATACAAATTTAAGAAACATTCTATTTCCTATGAATATAATATTATTAGAATGATATTATTGAATGTATTATACACAATGTCAGTTTATTATATAGTAATGTTATATATCATTCTAATTCCTACATAGTTATTATTCTTAGATAGTTTGTTCAAGCGCATGAACTAACTGAACTAAACTAACCTAATCTACACACATCTAAACTTGCAGTCTTACACAGAACAAAGTTCAGTCACTCCTCTACAAGAAGAAGGGTCAAACAAAAACATTTTTCACAAATAAAAACGTGACGTATTACACAAAAAATATTTACTAATATGGTTGTAATACAATCTATGCATTTCTGTAACTTTCCTCTCCCTATTTAGCATTTGTGGAAACACATAACCTAAAATAGCATACACAGTCGTAAACTTTTAGTAGTTCAAACCAGAAAAAGTCAGTATAGAGTGATTGTTTTATAAATAAGATATGCTAGGTTTTAATCATGAAAGCTCTCGACATGAAAATAATGGTAAATTACCTGTTCTTTCGAACAAATCCGTTAGAGATTCTACTTCTTTGGTTGAAATATAATTTATCGAAACATATGAGAAAGTAAGTTGTCTCCCATTTAGATCTCTAAACTTTTTGGTTTCGGTACCTTCGAAATTTCTGGTTACGCCACAGGCTAGTAGTCTAAGAATTCTTTGCAACGCCGGAAATTGAACGCGGGATCCCTCAATCCGTGCTCAGCCACGTTCACCACTAGACCAGCGATGCGGTCATATAGTGGCGATCACAGTGAGAACTTCGGCTTTCTTCTCCCAACCCGTCTGGTATATAGGAACCTTGTTCCAACCCGTCTGGTCAGCGTGGGAGCAGTAGACCAAGCCCTCCCTCCGGGGTGAGGCCTCATCTAATAGTGGATAGAATATGGCTGTGGTTTATTTATTATTATTATTATTATTTATTTGTGCTATAAACGTCTTCTCATGAAACATTTCAACATAGTGATACCAAAAAAAAAAAAACAAAAAAAACTAGCTATATATTTTCATAATAACATGCAAATTGTTTGCAATTTTTTTGTTAAAATGATTGAAATTATTATGAATATTTTCTTACGATGTAAGACATAATTTGTGTTTGATAATAATAATAATAATAATAATAATAATAATAATAGCCTTATTTAATTTACGACGCTTATTTGCAGAAGTATGGTTTTCTGTGCTTATCTCTTCCTCTTTCAATATTTCATCCGAATCATCATATTCGTTGTTATTCGGCACGTACTCTTCATCTGAAGAAATATCAACGCATTCAGCGTCAGAGTCCACCTCACTTATATCATTGAAATTTGCAAGTATTTCATCCAGTGTCATCAGTTTCTTGCTCATAATGAGTGTTTGAAATAGCACATCAGTCCGAAAATAATAAAATTCTCCTCATCAACAGACTTTCGAAAGTATTACTAACTCCAACTAAACTGAAAAAATGGCTGAGAAGCTGGTCTTGAACACGAAGTGGAATGGGAGAGTACTATGAGAAGAACAGTCGCAAGAGAAAGACGCTAGCCAGTAGTGTTGCTACAATGCAACAAAAAAGTTGGGTCAAAATTGACCCACGCCGCCGTTCTAGTATAATTGTTTGTTATTTCGAAAGGCAAAGTGTAGATAAGAGTGATACTTAGTACAAACATTTCTTCAAGTAAACCAGTAAAAGTCACAAAAATTCGATCCGATTCATAAGGAAATAGAAAAGTTCTTAAAACGTAAAGTTCGAAATGGGTCAAAAATGACCCAGCCGCCGTTCTAGTGTTAAGCGGGCTATGTTTCTAATCACAAATATTGATTGCCCTTGTTTGCCCACCACTTGATTTTGTTTGTCCAGCATTAGTTTTTGTTTGCCCAACGATAGAAAAGCTGGAACCTAATTTCGTACGTTTTTGAGACTTAAGCGGGCTATGTTTCTAATCACAAATATTGATTGCCCTTGCTTGCCCACCACTTGATTTTGTTTGTCCAGCATTAGTTTTGGTTTGCCCAACGATAGAAAAGCTGGAACCTAATTTCGTACGTTTTTGAGACTTAACCGGGCTATGTTTCTAATCACAAATATTGATTGCCCTTGTTTGCCCACCACTTGATTTTGTTTGTCCAGCATTAGTTTTGGTTTGCCCAACGATAGAAAAGCTGGAACCTAATTTCGTACGTTTTTGAGACTTAAGCGGGCTATGTTTCTAATCACAAATATTGATTGCCCTTGTTTGCCCACCACTTGATTTTGTTTGTCCAGCATTAGTTTTTGTTTGCCCAACGATAGAAAAGCTGGAACCTAATTTCGTACGTTTTTGAGACTTAAGCGGGCTATGTTTCTAATCACAAATATTGATTGCCCTTGTTTGCCCACCACTTGATTTTGTTTGTCCAGCATTAGTTTCGGTTTGCCCAACGATAGAAAAGCTGGAACCTAATTTCGTACGTTTTTGAGACTTAAGCGGGCTATGTTTCTAATCACAAATATTGATTGCCCTTGTTTGCCCACCACTTGATTTTGTTTGTCCAGCATTAGTTTTTGTTTGCCCAACGATAGAAAAGCTGGAACCTAATTTCGTACGATTTGAGACTTAAGCGGCCTATGTTTCTAATCACAAATATTGATTGCCCTACGTTTGCCCAGCACTTGATTTCGTTTTCCCAGCATTAATTTTTGTTTGCCCAACGATAGAAAAGCTGGAACCTATTTTCGTACGTTTTTGAGACTTATGCGGGCTGTTTCTAATTACATTATTGATTGCCTTATGTTTGGCCAGCACTTGATTTCGTTTTCCCAGCATTAGTTTTTGTTTGCGCAACGATAGAAAAGAAACTGGAACATGATTTCGTACGCTTTTAGGACTACGAGTGATAATTCAATTGGGCTATGATTCTAATCACAAATATTGATTGCCCTATGTTTGCCCTTGTTTGACTTGCCCAACGATTGCCTTAATTTTTCGAGCAAATGATTTGGTTAACCCAGAAATTGTTTGTTTGTTTAATGATAGTTCTTGTATTTACACATATAGAAAAAAAATTGATTCTGTAATATTATAATTTGCATACTACAAATTCAGTAATATGATTGTGTCATTGTTACTATTTGATGCTTAGTTTGTTCCTTTAATTTTTCGTTTATGTATCGCAAAATGGTTGGTTTTGATAGAGAAATATAAGCAATTAATGTTTTATGTAAAAAGAATATTAATATTTACAAATCTTTTATTTTGCTTGTAAAGTTTATTAGGCGTAAGACAGGTTTTGTTTATATATTTTTGTTTGTTTGTGGGCAAACAAAAATTTTTCTTGGGCAAACGATGGGCAATTGATTTGCATGTTGCAATATTTTATTTTCACACTTTGTTGTGCCAGTGTGATGTAGGCCCTAAAATTGTTTTTTCGTATAACTTAGGTTTTATTTATGGGCAAACATGGGCAATCGCTCTATATAGTTTTAAATTTTATCGATTTTGCGTGCCAACTTCACACAGCTCGGGATCCGATTTTCCACGTTTTAAATTCGTATTAAAAAAATAATAAGAATAGCAGCAGGATAAGCAAAAGAATTATTTATATAATTAGCTTGTGTTATTTCCCGCATTGGAACAGTCTTTGATGAATTATTTATTATGTACCACACACCTTTCATTTTGTTTTTGTATCCGTGTATTATAGTGTCATTGTGGATTCTGATGGTTGCTCGAGTAACATTATGATATATTCTTTTGTATTATTTTTTATATGGGAATTAACTTCAGCTGGCAAATTAACAGAGGTTTTCTTAAGTTTATTATAATATATAAGCTTTTGCTTTGAAATTTTTATTCCTTGCGTGATCCACTTTTTCATGTTATTAAGACTTTTGCGTAACTGTAATGTACACCCTATGTTAAAATTATGTAGGAAAACATCAACAAAATAATTGAGTTTGTCATTAGCACTAGATAAGTCGTACAAGGAGTTCCAAGATTCACGAGATAATGGAAAGCAAAAATAATTTATGTTTTCCGTTGAAAATAATCTGATTGCTCTCACTATCGCTTTCGGACTTTCCTTCGCCAGTTTCCCGGTAGGTATTCTACAATAAATGGCTTCCTAATCAAAAAATCCAAGTTTAATAACTTCAAAGGAACGTTTAAAATTACTTTTTGGAATAATAATTTTGTCGATAGCTGTCTTTCCTTGACGAGTAGGTACATTAATAATAGTTCGTAGTTCGTATAAATTTAACACATCTTGAAACTTAGATTTATCAGTTGAATTATTTAACCAATCTAAGTTTATATCTCCACAGATAACTACACTAGTAAATTTTGTTCGTAAGTTCGCTAGAAGTTTGTCGAATTTTTTAAAGAAAATTCCTAAATCACCAGAAGGGGTCCTATAGATAAACACAACACAAATATTTAACTCTTGAAGTTTTGATGCGACTACCTCAAAATGCATTTGGACGGAAACATTCCGAACGTCAATCTCAGTTGCATGTATATAAGAGCCAGCAAAAATTGCGACACCACCTTTACTTTTGACTGTACGAGAGTACTGAGTAATAATGTTCAAACCATTTAAACTAACCATATTAACGATATTTGCATCTAACCAGTGCTCACATATACAAAGAAACTGTATATTTGAGAAGTCACTTTCCAAGAATACCTCCAGAAGATCAATTTTGTTCCCTAAACCTTGCACATTATGAAAAAGAAGATGTAAAAAATCAGTATTTCCTACCATAAAAAAAAAAACATTGGATAACATCTTACGCATTCTCTTCCGTCGTTCTGTATCTTGAGCATTTTAAATTATTACAATCTTCTGCTTTATAGATTGAACTACTTGGCCTCTGTATTAAATTAATCCTGTCAATACTATCTACTCCTATACTACTACACTCTACGTTAATATTGGAGTAAAGGGTCTCGCATACATTATTGCTACTGTATCTTACTACAGGCCCTAGATTATCATTATTGTCTAACGATGCTTGGCATGGCAAAGGTATGATACTTGTCGAGTTTACAGATGATGATCCTACAATTTCAGCAAAATTATTACACATTGAACGTTTCCCAGTTTTTTTTAAATGTAGTCCGTGCCTAGTAAAATTATCCCTTTTCATAAAGTCCAAATCAACGTACCTTACATTACAATAACCTTTGCATATTTTCAAAATTTTGCTGTTTGTTTGTTTTAAATATGCACATTAACACAGGAGTTACCGTCTAAGTCATGTCTATATGGATAACCTGCTACAATTACGTTAGAGTTATTTAACATATTTAGACACTTGTACATATTTACGACAGCTTTGTTACCCTCACCACGTGCAACATTGTTCCCCCGCCAATGATTATTAGTATGTCTTTCATACTCATATCCTTGCATAGTGAACCACAGTCTCTCATTGTTTAACTCATGGTGGCACCCGGCTTCGTGACACTTCATAACTGTTGCTTAATACGTCTTTTAACAGAACCGCTGTGTTTCTGGCGTGACTTTCCCCTAAAATCAATATTTTCTTATTTCCACTTGGTTTGTTGTTCTTCTGTCTAGGGTAGCGTTTTTCCTCATGCATTGTTTACGTAGGTATGTTTACCGTTTCTTGTTTGCTTTGCACACTTTTTACTTTCCGATTTTGATTTGTTGTCACTTTGATGTGCAGTAGCTCATACCATCGGACAATTGTTTTACGAAACCCCTGTATCCTCCGTTAATTTGAACTACGATTTTAGTTAGGGGGGCCTCAGAAAATTTAGTCAGGATAAGCCCATCCTTATCCCCCTTGACTACGGGTCTGCCTCTACAACAAAAATTCCTCCTTTTAATTAGAGTTGATTTTAACCGCCAACGTTATAGCCAAAATGAAGTTAGATGTTCTATCTTACGGTGGCAGTGGAAACTTTATCTTTCCAGTTCACGTTTTACCAGCACCTGACTCTGTAAATCTTTTCATATTTTGAGCAAAGTTACCGTTAATGTGGAAAGTAACCCAGTCTTACGTTATCACTGTTTTGGGATGTGCTTGAAAATAACATTATAGATTGAGCTGTAGATAAGCTGCTGAGGATAAACCGGTGTGAGTCAGACAGGAGCTCGAGACGCTATGTGCGTGTATATACTTCTTAAATGATTGTGGTGCGTATGGTGCTTGCTGGTTGCCACTGATTGAAGAACGAGAAAGCTTAGAAGTTGTTTCAGTGTATGCTCTACCTTGTCGATTTCTCCTCTTCTTGATTATCTTGAACAGATATGTAAAAACTTTCCATGGTCAATAATCATATGCGATAAGATAACCGAACTGAAGCAGTTTCCACAACTATGCGATGAGAAGATAATGATAAGAATGAAAATGATCATAATGATGATCAAAATTGTATTAGTTTTGTACATAAGCAAGCTTCCAGTAGTGAAAACTGTCAATCTCTTGCAACGTGTCGAATGTTAATGTGTTCGGATCACCGTGCGTCGACACGATTGCAATAAACACAGCCTAGACTTGGCAACTATGCCTCACTAAAAGAGCTGTAGTACGTGTTACAATAAAACGTTAATTTTATATTATAGAAGGCAAAAAAAATACTATTTTTATTCTAACATTAGCACTTGCACTACAGCTGATACAAAACGAGCGAGCAAAGAAGCAAAGAAGAAAAACAAAAGAAGAACAAAACTCGGTACAAATGTTGCAATAACAAATCCAACAGTACGCCAGCTGGGAAACTATGCGCATGCACTATTATCTACCGGCCAGCCAAAGTGGATAACAACTTATGAGAAGGTTACGCCCTTACCTTATGAGAAGGTGATCTGTGCTCTATTGAAATTTCACAATTATATGGTATAATAACTAACAAAAAAATCAAAAAGAAAAATGGAAAATTGATAGTGATAGCGATGATGGAGAATGAGCCAGGTGCAAAGCACAAGATAACACATGGGCTTTGTTAATCAGACAAATGAATCTCTCTTCTGCATATGGTCATCTGTATGTGATGATGAAAACAGGGGAAGCCAAATTGAGTAGAAGGTGTTTACGGTGCAGGATATGATGGATGAAAGAGTGGAAGATGCTCATGAATAACATATTCAGATATAATTAAAAACGATGATTCTAACGGGGATAATGTGTACTGATAGAACGTAAAGAGTGGAGACAAGGAGTATGCTGATAGTCATGTGGAGTGCGGCGTAATCCAAGGTATTAGATACTGTATGAAGTAAAGAAAAATGGGTTTGGAAACGTTTGTTGATATTGGTGAGGAGTAGTTTTTCGATATAGTACTGTAATGTGGAGATAGTTATGCGTTGGTATAGCTCCATGGTGGGGCTAGCTAGGTAGTCGGACACGGAAAGCTATGTGGAAAATTAATTGTTCGATTATCAAAAGCTTTTGACAGAATTTAGATGACGCGGTTATCCACACTGTGAATCCGTATGTTAAGGCGTCTTTCCTAGTAAGATAGTGAAATCGTCAATTGATCCAAATTGGGCTGCTATTGATCCAAAAGGTTGCCCTTGACCTACAACTGGTGCGAGCGGTCCCGGGTTCGATTCCCGGTGGGGGCACTCCGTCGAAAAAGTGTAAAACGATTTTGCAGACCAGCCACCCTGAATGAGGTTTTCCTGAGTTTTCCTTATTCACACTAGGCAAATGACGGGGTGGTACCTAACTTTTAGGTCCCAGGCCGCTTCCTTCCAAGCCCCATTCCTTCTTCCTTTCCTTTCCCCGGATTGTGTGCTCGCCGAGGGACGTCATCCCTCAAAACGTGAAGGGCTAAATGGCCGTAGATGCCGAAAGCCCACAAATCTAAATCCTAACCTAACCTTGACCTAAAACTACCTAAAAAAATTCGACCCGCACCCTCTCCCCTTACCGAATTATCGTGTCAGATATGCTCAAAATTGAATATTTTTAAATTTTGGTGTGGGTTATCGAAAAATTTTGAAAGTTCCACAGATTGCAGATACTATTTTGATGTAAATGAATTTTTCTTCTCAAAACCATTAATGCGTACTTTTTCTTTTTTTTTGCGTGTTGAAAAAATCAAAAAAATGTAGGAAAATATGGGGGGGGGGGGCAACACTCGTTGATTTTTCGGTTAAAAATTTATTATAACCTTAGGTACAACATATATTTTTCCTGGCTTGAAAGTGATGGCAACATTATCAAATATAAATAAAACTGAAAACAAACGTGTTTTTCGCAGTTTTTCCACCATCTTGTTGCCCTCAAGGAGAGGGCCTCTTCAAACACTCCTTTGCCAAAGTTGACAATTTTTCTTTCTTTTGCATCCCTTCCCTTTCGCCTGCTTCGAGTGTGTCCATTTCGGAATAGAAACACCAAATATATCTCCATAACAGTGCTTCCAACTTAACCGACTTTTGCACAACAAAGTTACACACACTTCGCGTCGGCTAAACGTATCTATTAGTTCTTGCTTCATTGGACGCACAGAGTGGCGCTCTCTACCGCGAGCTGCTTATAACTTTGTTGTGCAAGAGCAATTGAAGTGGAAGGACTGTTACGGAGATATATTTAGTGTTTCAATTCAGATAGGACACAATAAAAATAGCCGAAGAATGACAGAAGCGGAAAGGATGCAAAAAAAAGAAGAAGAAAGAAAGAAAATTGTCAACTTTGGCAAAGGATTGTTTGAAGGGACCCTAGCCTTAAGGGCAATAAAATGGTGGAGAAGCTGTATGAAAAACAAGTTTGTCTTAAGTTTTACTTATTATTTTTGACAATGTTTCCATCGTTTTCAGATCCCGAAAAAAAATATATGTTGTACCTAATGGTATAACAAATTTTTAACAAAAAATAAGCGAGGTGTGTCTCCCAAAAATTTTTTCTACATTTTTTTTGAAATTTTCAACACGGAAAAAAATAAAGAAAATACGCATCTACGGTTTTGAAAAACAATACACATTTACATCTAGATAGTATCTACAATCTGTGAAACTTCGAAAATTTTTCGATCACCCCCACCAAAATTTAAAAAAAAATATATTGAATTTTGAGCACCTAGATACGATAACTTGGTAAGGGGAAGGAGTGGGGGTAAAAAAATTGAGGTAATTTTAGGTCAAGGATTACCTTTTGGGACAATAGCAACCCACTTTATGATCAAGGGCTGATTTTACTATCTTCCTAGGAAAGATTCTTTGGCCGTAGGAAAACTTTGTATGTATTTACGATCCTCTGTGCAAACTGTAGTCAAACTGTAGTGTAAAAGTTAGAGTCAAACTGTAGCAAAGGTAAAGTTCGTGCTCCCGTTTCAGGAAGAATATTTGCGTTATCTCTGTGTTTTATCATTTCCATTGTGAACCCAGTAGTAACGTTACAGCTAGAGTTCTGTGTCTGACAACGCAACGCTCAATATATCAAGCTGGAAATGTTGTGAAATACCGTTATTTTTTGTTGCTACATTACGTACTCTTAATATAATTTACAATGCTCAACACGGATGGCAAGAAATCAGTGAGGGTGACTTGAACAACGTCATTTCACGCGGGAGAAGTGTGCCAAATCAGGTGCCCCATATTTTGTTATCGTGTTGTGTGGTGATTGTACAAACGAATGCTGGTCCAAAGTGCAGTGAACAGAAAACAACGTTTAAAGTGTACTACCAAAATATACAAAGCATTAAAAACGAACTTCAGATAGTGTTATTAGTTGCTGGAATATGACTGTTAGTGAAGAGTGAATCATAGTTGAATGATCCGGAAAGAAACAATGAAATGCCTTTTCACAAAGAATTCTCTATATAGAGGAACGAACGCAAGAACAGAGGGGGCGGAGTGTTATTATGTATTACAATAAATGGAGCAGGAGAGGCAGAATGGTCTCGTAAGTGTGCGTGAAATCATTTGAGCCGGGGAAAGTCTGTGCAAAAGCACAAACTTCAACCAGTGTGTCTGCAGATCACATAGAAACAGTCATCGAAGTTTACTTGAAACATGCCACGAATCACTTTCAAATAACGTCACAAGGTAATAAAGTTGTTCATTTTGGTGACCATAGCTTGGGCTTAGAATGGATCGACAGTAAATATGGGATAGCATCAGACACAAATGAGACCCGTTCTTCGACTATTCTATTAAGGGACTCGATTTGAGATAGTACAATATGCATAAAGCTCGTAAAAATAACAGCTTAGATTATGTCTTTTCTACTTTTTCGACAGAATGTATCATCTCATAGAAAAAGTTACATCTCTTAAACCACGAATCTCTAGAAGTGACCTACCGCGTACCTTATCATAGTCAATCCCCAAAAGCCAGCAACCCAACTCAAAACTAAAGCTTCTACCTGAATGGGGGAAGGAACTTCCGTGAAATTTGTAAACTTCTATAGATGTTACCGCGGACGCATTTATTAGAAGGAACAATGTACCTTTCACTGGATTCCTTTGCCGATGTTCACAGAACAGTAAAAGAGTTTGCACTGTTCATAAAAGTAAAAACGATGGAATTTCCAACATGGCACGTCAAAGAGACTCGAGAAACATTCCGAAATAGGAAAAAGACTTGGGAACTGTGGCGTATATTGCCAAATGTATATATATATATATATATATATATATATATATATATATATATATATATATATATATATATATATAAACTTTTCAATATATAATACATCACACGAAAAAGCTATTGAGAGGTAAATACCTACTAGATTTAAAATATTCAGACACTAACATCAACAACACTAAACAAGAATGGTTTCTTCTCAGACCTAGATCTAAACATCTAGCATACTTCCTCTGATGTACAAAGCTCTATCAAGTGCAGAAGATGAGGAAAGAACAAAATTTTAATGAATAGTTTCGTAACAAATTCTAAAAAAGCACAATGAACGTACCTACATTTTTAATTCGTTATCTCATTTATCAATATAAGTCCTACAGATGCCTCAGGGAGCCTCTCGCATGGACAATACAAGCTAGGCCTTTCTGTGTTCGACACCATCTATTATCTCTTTTCTACTTTCGCTCATTTTTAATAGTTGTTTCAGGGAAAGTTGTTTCCCTCTTCTTGCAAAACACCGCGTGTCTCCCATTTTTAAATCTGGATTGAAATATCACATGTCATCCTAAAGCAAGATCTCGCTTCTCTCAGACACATCGATCGTCTGCGAGAAAATTAGCAAAGACAGAGTTTTCAATTTCACCTCTCCCTATCTTAACACAGCTCAACATGGTTTATGTCTATAGCTCTTGCTTCACCATTTAATCACGCTGTACATTGTGTTTGCAAGAATGCAAAACTTAACGCCATCTATCTCGGTTTATCTAGTGCCTTCGATTCCATTAACCATTCTTATCTAACTTACAAAATTTCCAATACATTCTGTGTTCATGGGCCATTCATATCATTGTTGTATAGAGAGTCGTCTTGGTAAGATCGATTTCTAACTCTTACATCCGGAGAAGCTCAGGAAGCGTAATTCAAAAACTCTTATTGATATTGAACATGAATGACTCGACTAGCTGCTTCAACTTAAATTTTAAGAAAATGCACTTATTTCCAGAAAACTGCAAAGTCTTCAAAGAAGTGTACAGAATAGAGGACCCCGAGCTGCTTCAAAGCGACATTGATAATATTTCCTTCTGGTGTAACACACGGCTTCTATAAGTTCACCCCGATAAGAGTAAATGCTTAACATAACCTCAGTCGTAAAGAAAAATATTACTACTGAAGAAAAATACTTCATAAAACATAAATGATTTGGCTATCTCAAGAATCAATACACATAAGGCTCTCGGAGTTACTTTTAACACAAAACTAACTTTCACAGAACATACAAAGACTTTCACTAAGCATTCAATGCGTCTTCCAAGACCTCTGAACAGATCAACATAATTACAGAACATCTCATAACTAGCAACTTCCTACAGAGGAATAATTTTACAAAATTTAAACAAACTTTAGTCAACTACTGTGAATAATTCTCCTTATCAATTACATATTATTATTATTACTATTATTATAGCTACTATGACTACTGTTACTATTATTATTGCATTATGCTATCATCTCTTAGATTTGTGAACTTCGACAAAATATCTTGCCACACTCTTGAAATGAAATGAAAAATGAAATCTTTGAGTTTTACGTACCACGATTATGCCGTTTAGGCTAAAGGAGACGGTGATGATGAGAAATGAATGAATGAAATGGTGGAATGAAGAAAGTGGGAGGAAACGGGATAACCCCGAGGAAACCCACGCACACGGCGTTCGTCCACCACAAAGTTCACTTGGCGCGAGCTGGGATCGAACCAGGGACCCCTTGCACCAGAGGTGAACGCTCTACCATTGAGTCACCGCGGCCTCCTGCCACACCCTTGGTACGTACAAAGTCTGTCATCTCTATGTTAGCATTTGTCTTAAGGAACGTGTTATTGAAGAATTTTTCGCACTTGTATGAATTGCCATGTGCGTAACCTGACTACATCCTCTAAAGTACAAGCATAATATTTTAGTAAATCGCGTCACATATCTTTTAATATATTTCCACTAACAAAATATGGAATTAAAGTAAACGCTTTTCACACTTTTGACACCCATTTTTTACCTGTATGGGATAACATGTCTCTCCGATACAAAACTTCGACCAAATCATTCTTCATAATTTTGACACGCTCAATTCTCCAGATCTGTAATAATAAAACTGTTGCCAAATATGAACTTGAATGAAATCCACCATTCCCTTTTAGAACGATTTACTTTCTTCATTCCGGTAGTAATGTAATTCCCCTGTTTATTTTAAAATGTGCGTTGCAAAATTTGAGCTTCGTATTCACGTGAATCCTGCCGTATCTTTTCACGTGAATCCTGCCGTATGTGAGATTTTCATCTGTATGCTAAAATGTCTTGGAATATTTGAAGGTCGAGCAAATACTTTCCCACACTCAGCGGATGTGAGAAAATTTTCACTTATGTATATTAAAATTTGTGCTGCCAAATTTGAATGCGAAACAAATTCATCGCACAAAAAAAAAGTTTCACAACTGTGTATTTATATTTCTTCCCAACCTTGAATGCAAACTAAATCCCTTCCCATACTCTCGACTTGAATGAGAATTTTCAACTGTGTGTATCAAGATGTGTAACCGAACTTGAATGCCGACTAAATCACTTTCCACTTTCATTGCACGAGTGAGGTTTTCTTGCTGTGAGGATTAACTTGTGATTAGCTAGACCTGAAAGTACCGTAAACCATTTTCTACACTACTAACGTTTTTCTGCTGTGTGGATTAACCTGTGTCTTGGCAAACTTGAATGTTAACTAAATCCATACCGCACTCTTGGCTAATGTGATGTTTTTCTCCTGTGTGATTTAACACGTAACTTGACAAGTGTGAACGATGACTAAAAAAATACCACACTCTTCGATTGGTGAGGGATCTCGCCTGTGTGTATTAACATGTGTGTAGCAAAAGATGAGGCTTTTGTGAGGCTCTTCTCTTCTGTCAACATCCTATAAAATCCTTTCAAATATTCTGTTAGCAAGACTGACCCCATATGCAGATGAAGTTATTGGAGATTGTCAGTGTGGATTTTGACGAAATCGATTAACTATCGACCAAATATTTACCATTCGCCAAATACTCGAAAAAAGTGGGAATACAATACCCTGGTACATCAGCTATTTATTGATTTTAGAAAGGTGTACGACTCGGTTAGGAGAGAAGCATTATACAACGTTCTTAGAGAACTTGGAATACCGAGAAAGCTAATTAAGATATGCTTAACCCCAGTTTTATGTCGTAGGGTCTCCAGACCCCAAGGAATCATACGGCTTGATTATTTTTTCATTTTGTTAGTTAAAACACTGTACGTTTCTGACATCTTCAGAAATTCAATTTTACAGTTTATTTTATGACTATAACAAGTTTTCTTACCCCTAAGCCATAATTATTTGACTTAATTGTAAATCACCCTGCTTTTTCTGTGGGAGTCAGTTTGCTAATAGTTACGAATAAATTTTAAACTAGGAATGCAATGGATATACCCGATTGCAATGAAATGAGCTGAGCGAGCTTAAAGTACGTAATCAGTTTATTCTGACTTTTTCAACATCTACACATACTCTATCAGCGTGCTAAGTTTGGTTGAGATCGGCCAAACGGTCTAGGAGCAAGCGTTTCTCGGTAATTATTCCTCGATGGTACATCGGATTTTTGATTTTGACCTATGTTGTCACTCAGCACGACATACTCTATCAGCGTGCTAAGTTTGGTAGAGATCGGCCAAATGGTCTAGGAGGAGTTCGCGGACAACCAAACGGCTAACCCGAGTATAAGAGCTTCGCTTCGCTCAGCTCAATTATATTAACGACACTTTCTGAGAATTAAACTCGTGTAAAATGATTTCAAAATAGTTCGTACTTTTTCTGTTGATGACAGTGAGGGATCTAACCCGGGGCTGGGTGGCCCAGGCCCCACCAAATTTTTGAACGTCAAAAATAATTGAAGCTACTATTTATATATATATTTCAAATGAAAACGGCTTGCGTGAACTCATGATATATCTGTCATAGACTGGAATCTGGTTGCCCCCAACCCCAAGTTTTACCTCCTAGATCCGTCACTGGTTGATGGTGCTAAGGGACTATAGCGATCTGTCTGTTGCAAGGAGGAAAGTACTAGGAAAAGCAATTTATATATTTGTCATTTTAACTTTTCTTTTACCCTAATAATCACTTAATGTTTCCAAATAAGGCTGGCGGGAGAAAGTTTGTCTCCTTTCAGCGTATTTATGTGTGTTAGTTTACCACCAAATGGACCAAGCGGCCGTACCTAAGTTAGGCAAGTTAAATATCTTCACCGGTATATTCATTTGTAGGTAGCACAGTCCTACCTTCTACATTATCACTGGAATTTTACCGAGTGACGTAACCATTGACAATCTAGAAGGTAGGAATGTGTTATCTACAAATGAATATACCTTGCGTCCACTGGTGAATTTATTTGATCGAATTGGGAATACGCCCATCCAGAGTTTGACGCGTTCAAAGTAAACAGAAAGTTTGATCGTGTATAACAGATCTTAGTTGATCGCAATTTCTTCCAATCTGAGAAGAAATAGTTAAGAATTTCTTAATTTGTTAGTGCGACCGCTGTTTTCGTCTCTCCTTGTAAGCAATCATTGTAGTACAGTGTATGCCTAATTGGTTTTCCGAACAATTAGCTTTTCGGATGAAATTATTATGAAATGAAATTATGCCACAGATGCGATTCCATCTAATTTTAAGGTTTCTTCGATTTGATGATAAAGAACACGCGCAAATAGACTGAAAGAAGACAAACTTGCCCCCATCAGATTTGTTTGGGAATGTTTTCTTGCAAACTGTAGGAATTATTTTATACCAAGTAATTGTGTAACAGTTGAACAACTGGTTCCATTTCGTGGTCACAGCGGTGTCGTTCAATCTATGTCTAATAATCCAGATAAATATGGCACAAAAATATTTTAGTTATGTGATGCACTAAACTATTTTGCACAGAAAGGTTATGTATACGTAGGAAAGCAACCAGGAGGTACTGTGGAGAACAATCACGCTCAGAATGTTGTGAAGAAACTTTCATAACATTTGTTCAAAAGTGGAAGGAACATTACTATGAACAATTTATTTTACAAGTGTTGAACTTGCTCAGTACCTGCTAACGGCTGAATCTCACTCTCGTTGGAACGATGATGAACAACAAACGTGAATTCCCCGACATTATTCAACCTAGTAAATCTCGTAGTCTATTGAGATCTATCTTCGGATTCAACGGTGACCTAACGATAGTAAGGTATTCACCTAAGAGAAGCAAAGCTGTGATTTTTGTCAGCACCCAACATCATGATACCGCTGTATCTGACACCATAAGAAGAAGCCAGATATAATTCTATATTATAACAAGACCAAAGGGATGGTGGATAAATTTCACCAAATGGTGAGAGAATTCACAAGAAAACGGCAAACAAGAAGGTCGCCATTAGCAGTGTTCTCAAATATGGTAGATGCTTCTGCGAATAATGCATCTATAATTTTCGAGATCCAGATTTATCGAATAAACCCAACGCGAGGCGTAAATTTTATCCAACATTGCCGAGTACATGGTAGAAAATCACATGCAGCGAAGATGCGAGATGTCAGCTTGGTTACCAAAATCAGTGACTGCTGCAATGAAACATTTCGGAGTCTCCAAAACTGAAAACACTTTAGCAATTTGAGCGTCATCTGCAAACAGAAGAAACCTTTGTCATCTTTGTGATAGGAAGGACAGAAAAAGTATACTAGTTTGTGAAAGATGCAACAAACATTTCTGTGCAGAGCAACAAGCACTTACTTGTGCAACATGTAAATAAACGTGAAAAAAGCTGAGTTCTCCTGTAAGAATGAGAAATATAATGAAATGTACCAAATATGAAATTGTAGGGTAAAGCATACAGTAATTTTCGAGATCCAGATTTATCGAATAAACCCAATGCGAGGCGTAAATTTTATCCAACATTGCCGAGTACATGGTAGAAAATCACATGCAGCGAAGATGCGAGATGTCAGCTTGGTTACCAAAATCAGTGACTGCTGCAATGAAACATTTCGGAGTCTCCAAAACTGAAAACACTTTAGCAATTTGAGCGTCATCTGCAAACAGAAGAAACCGTTGTCATCGTTGTGATAGGAAGGACATAAAAAGTATACTAGTTTGTGAAAGATGCAACAAACATTTCTGTGCAGAGCAACAAGCACTTACTTGTGCAACATGTAAATAAACGTGAAAAAAGCTGAGTTCTCCTGTAAGAATGAGAAATATAATGAAATGTACCAAATATGAAATTGTAGGGTAAAGCATACAGTAATTTTCGAGATCCAGATTTATCGAATAAACCCAATGCGAGGCGTAAATTTTATCCAACATTGCCGAGTACATGGTAGAAAATCACATGCAGCGAAGATGCGAGATGTCAGCTTGGTTACCAAAATCAGTGACTGCTGCAATGAAACATTTCGGAGTCTCCAAAACTGAAAACACTTTAGCAATTTGAGCGTCATCTGCAAACAGAAGAAACCGTTGTCATCGTTGTGATAGGAAGGACATAAAAAGTATACTAATTTGTGAAAGATGCAACAAACATTTCTGTGCAGAGCAACAAGCACTTACTTGTGCAACATGTAAATAAACGTGAAAAAAGCTGAGTTCTCCTGTAAGAATGAGAAATATAATGAAATGTACCAAATATGAAATTGTAGGCCTATTTTGTGCCTTAATAAAGATTAAATTGTAAAACAGAAGAGGATTTGCTTTTTAAATCAATATTAAGCTAAATAATAAAATGTTAGGTTAGGTTAGAGGTCATTGTAAATGTTAACAGTAAATTGTTAACCGTTAGTTTCAACATAGATACAGTCTATGATATTAGATTAAGGTCAATTAGTTTTGATTGTAAATTGTTAGTAGTCATCTTCAATATTGATAGAGTCTAAGATGGTCATTGTAAATTGTAATATTAAAGTGTTAGTGGTAATTTTCAATATAGATACAGTCTACGATATTCGGGTCTGTGAGACAACAAGACAAAAGAATACGACAAAATTTCAGACATAAAATAGGGGATATATGAATCCCAAAGTTACGACCGGGTAGTGACAATTTCTGTCCACGAGCTTTCACATCCAAAATGGCCTGAAACAAGCAAATGCGTTGTCGCCACTATTATTAAACTTTTTTCTTGAACACGCTATAAGGAAAATCAAAGATAGCAACCAAGGCCGACAGTTGAACGGTATTCACCAGGTTATGGCATTAGCTAATGATGTAAATTTGATGGAGGATAATAGAAGAACAATAGAGAGAAATGGAGAGATTTTATTAAACGGTTGCAGGGACATGGGTTTAGAAGTAAATGCAGAGAAAACTAAACACAAAGAAGTGCTTCGAGACCGTAATACACCAAGTTATGGATGCGTTAAAACATTAAATAATACTTTTGATGAAGTAGATAGTTTCAAATATGTAGGATCAATATTAACATACGAAAATCATATTCACGAAGAAATTAAGTGTCGACTGAAAGCAAGGAACTCGTGTTACTATTGGGTTCAAAATGTCTTGTCATCGCGAAGTGTGTCGAGGAATTTGAAGCTTAAAATATACAAAACGATAATCATGCCTGTTGTTTTGTTTGGTTGCGAAACATGGTAGATTACTCCGAATGAAGAACATAGACTGAAAGTATTTGAGAACAAAATCCTGAGACGAATATTCCGACCCAAGAGGAACGGGAATGGAGGAAGCTTCATAACGAGGAACTACATTATTTATACGGTTTACCCAACACTGTTGGGGTCGTCAGGTCTAGGAGGCTTACATGGGCAGGTCATGTAGTTAGAATGGAAGAAAGTAGATACACTCTCACAGACTTGACTGGAAGGTCAATCGCAAAACGACCACTAGGAAGACCTGGGCGCAGATGGAAGGACAATATTAAGTTGGATCTTGCCGAGATCGGAATACAAAGTGGAAACTAGATGCAGTTAGCTAAGGATAGAAGTCAGTACAGTGCTTTTGTGAACGAGGAACTCAACTCCGGGTTCCGTCGGCTATAGAGTTAGTTAGTAGCCAAACACGATCGCACAGTAAATCAAGCCACAACATTGATATTTGTGAGGTTCCTCTCCTGTGTGAATTAACATATGATTAGCCAAACTTGAATGCACTCTATATCCCTTGCGGGAGATGCCGCATGTATAACCCTTCCCTCCTGTGTGGATTAACATATCTATAGTCTGACTTCAACGTACACTAAATACCTCTCAACAATTTTGGTATGTGTTAGGTTTTTCGCCTGTATGGACTATCATATGTCTTGACAAGCATGAACGTAGTGTAAATCCCATTCCACACTCCTTGCACTTGTGAGGTTTTAATCCTGTGTGGATTTTCATGTGTGTAGTCAAATTTGAACGTACTCTAAATCTCTTTCCGCACTGTTCGCACGTGTGACGTTTTTCTCCTGTGTGGATTAACATGTGTCTTGAAAGATTTGAAAGTTGGGAGAATCCCAAGTCACACTCTTTGCATTTGTGAGGTTTTTCTCCTGTATGGATTAACATGTGATTTGATAAGCTTGAACGTTGAGTAAATCCCTTACCACATTCATTGCATGTGTGAGGCCTTTCTCCTTTGTGGATTAACGTGTGTAGCCAAATTTGAACGTACTCTAAATCTCTTTCCACACTGTTCGCATGCGTGACGTTTTTCTCCTTTGTGGATTAACAAGTGTCTTGAAAGTGTTGAACGCTTATTAAATTCCTTCTCACATTCTTTGCACTTGTGAGGTTTTTCTCCTGTGTGGATTAACACGTGACTTGACAAGCTTGAACGTTGTCTAAATCTCTTTCCACACTCACTGCAGATGTAAGGTTTTTCTCCTTTGTGGATTAACATGTGTGTAGCCAAACTGGAGCGTACTCTAAATCTCTTCCCACACTCTTGGCATGTATGAGGTCTTTCTCCAGTGTGAATTAGCATGTGACTTGACAAGTATGACCGTTGACTAAATCCCTCACCACACTCTTTGCACGTGTGAAATTTCTCACTTGTATGTATCGTCATGTGTCTTGCCAGGTTTGAACATTGACTAAATTCCTCTCCACACTCTTGGCATGTGTGAGGTTTTTCTCCTGTGTGGATTATCATGCGAGTTGACAAATGTGAACGTAGACTAAATTTCTTTCCACATTCTTGGCATGTGTGGGATTTTTCTCCTGTGTTTATTAACATGTGTTTAGTCAAATTTGAACGGTCTCTATATCCCTTCCCACACTTTTTGCATGCGAGAGGCTTTTCACCTTTGTCTATTAACATGTGTGTATCCAAACTTGAACATACGCTATATCCCTTACCACACTGTTCGCACAGGTGAGTTTTCTCAGCTGTATGCATGGACTTACGACTTGACGAAGTTAAACTTTGGGTATTGCGCTTATCACTCTTCCGGTATGTATGACGCTTTTCACTTTTATGTGTTAACATACTACCTGCTATACGTGACAGAATAATTCCTTTGCCGAACTGCTTCGTAATATCACATTTGTCATCTGAATGAGAAATTGGTTCCTTTAACATAATACACCTATTCACTTCTCTTTGAAGATCATATTCGTTGTAGCGCCTGGAACAGGTTCAATAAACAAGGAAACGTGATTTGAATTAATCAGTAAAAACCAAAACTGAAATCAAACATTATATTTCGAGCTAAAATTACGTTTTATTTTTGTTCTGTTACATGAAATATTCTACAAATATGGAACCGAGAAGTATCGAGGTAATACCATATCTCTCTTTTCTCGAATTTAAAGCGTGTAATTTGCTTTACTATATCAAATTGTTTAATTATTTATATATACAATATCAGAGTTAAGTGCATACGAACATATGCATATGTTATGCTATGGAATAAATATTTCATTATTATCAGATCCATTATCACTAAGATATTTATATATCATTAACTTTTGTGTCACAAAATTTAACAATCGCAAGAACTTGTTGCAATTGCCGCTACAAAAAAAAAAAAAAAAAAAAAAAAGTGATGATAGCAAAGAAACAAAGGAAAGGTATAACAACTTTTACAATATTGCACAAAATATGTCATTTCAATCATTACCCCAATCTCTACGTGTGTTTTAAATATAATCTGATCTTTTGAGATAGTAAACTTTAATACGTAATACAAACTTTGCGTCTATTGATATATAGCAACGCGGTTACATCTGATTCATAATTAAGTCCTCTTATTAAGTATATATTTTTGAGAGGCGGCGAGTATTCAATTTCTTGTAATTTTTATCTGTTCATTTGAAATACGTGATATTATGATTCCAGAAGTCCACGTAAGGTAACGTGGACAAGCATTAGCACTTTCGTCACCCTAATTGGATTAGTGCTATTGAAATTTCTGCTGAAAAAAAAAATAAATTTCTATTAACCTGGTGTAATTCCATTCGGAGAAATCAAAATTCTATACTCGGCTTGTAAACATGCTAATACTTTTTTTTTTTAAACAATGCCCGGGAGTGTTCAGGTCATCGTGAAACACTTTAGTCATAATTGTCTTTTTTTTCATTAAAAGTTAAAATGGTGTTTAAAGATAAATGCTATACGATGAATAGCAAAAAATGCAAGAAATATGTTATGCATCACATTACAGTGTTATGCGTCACATTACATAAGACAGGAAGCTGAACTGGATGAAATAAAATATGTAATATGTTGAGTGTCAATATTTAACGGGCATTTTATCATGTAACGTTCATTCAAATGGTTATCATAAGGACGGGAAGAAAATTAAATTTTTACGTGTAAAATTATATTTTGACGGGACTCTAGACAGAGGACAGTTTCACACTAGCATTTTTGGTTGAAAAACTGTCGCGTGGACTAGCGTTTTGGGAAATACAATATTCAAGAAGGAGAAGATGAACAATCTGCATATCGTCGCACAAGAACCAGAGGTACGTAACTCCATTTTCGAAGGGATACAAGTCAGAAGACAAAAATATTGTTTTCTTAGAAAGATGTGAATTTAATAAAATGGTAATTGAGCTATATTACAGAAGACAATCGACAAAAAGAACAGATGGCGTTACGTTCCGTTTACACGAAGGGGGCTTTCAAAATTGTGTCCAAACTTGAAGAAAATGAAAACCGCATTTTTGAAGTTACGTTCCTCTGGTTTTCATGCGACGATATTATATCTCAGCAAACAAGCTCGACATCTAGCTAATGTAGCATTAGCTGCGGAAATGGGTAAATCGATTTAAATTAGATTTTGCACTGCGGTTAGCCATACATGTATCTTAGCTAGAAAACTTCTTTTCTTCTTTTTATACGTTACTGTCATCAGAAAGAAGATCCTACGTGTAAGAGGACAGATTTAAATTTTAGGCGAAAAGCAATGTATCTGACGAGTGGATTATGGTAGGGAGGTTAAATTTGTCATATAAAAACTCTACTCAATACCACTGAGCAAGTGATCAACGCCCTACGACTTTTAAACGGGCAATTTCCGTAGATTTTTTATATATAAATTTAACATATGATATAAAATTAATACGTAATGTATAGAACTCCATCATGTAATGTATTCTCTGATGCACTTAAGTGATCACAATTTTGCTAGCATACAAAAAATTTTAACAAAACTATGTTTTCAAGCGGATGTTGTGAAATTACCCTGTAAATCCATGTAATTTCAAATTAACTTATAGACTTATATATATGTTTTAACACATGCAACCTCAAAAACAGCAAAAAAGCTTGTAGTATACGACTTAAGAAATAACTAATGGGAAGCAAAGCATCTTCATTATTTCTTTTTCAAATAACGCCTTTATAGTTTTCGAACGTACTTCTTTACTTATATGGAGCATTCTACTTCATGGGAACAACATCGAGGAATCACTACTTCTTCCTCCGGAATTTACATTAACATTACATGTTCCATTACCGCGTTACTACAATAAAATAATCAAAGGAGAAGACTATGGGCACTCTTCACTAAGTATGTCTACGTAGTTTTAAAGACATTATAGGTAATATATCTTCTTTAAACAAAATCTCGACGGAACAAAAATTATATAATACTATATGCCTAATACTAACATGAACACTGGACATTTATAAATCTTCACAACATAAAAACTACAAAAGTAATTTATATTTAACACAAGAAAGCCTATGCTAGTTTTCACCTTAAAAGCCACAAGAGGTGCCTCTGAGGCTCCCTGCTGCATATACAAGCTACCTGAACTCACAGCGACCATTTGTATTTTCCGTCATTAATAGGAAAGGCTAGTCACTACATTGCTATGAAATCCTTTGTCAATGGTAATAAACAACGAGCAGTATCAAATAATTAGAAAAGTGCATACTTCAATAGGAGCCTCAGAGGCACCCCTTTGGCCTTTACATTAGTATACAAAATTACGCTATTTTTTCTGAAGTAAAAACTTGCTTACAAGACGCAATCAGAGGGTGCATTACAAAGAGATAGAAGAATTTTAGGACACGGGACAAAATATCTATTAAGAATAATGGGATTAAAATTGAACAGGGTGCCTCCGAGGCACCCCATGGACAGTGATGGGTAATGGGAATATTCCCGCTGGGAAGGAATTTAAAAAATGGGAATGTTCACGGTTTTTTTCCTGGCCTATAAATTCACGGGAAGTAGCTTATTTCCATTTATTTACTTTACGTTCCAAATTATAATAACCCTATGACTAATTACATTATTTTAACATATTATGATTTACTTCTAGGTATTAAAGAATTTTGAGCTTAAAAAATTTAAAATTCTTTCACTGTACTTTATATAACTAATAATATGAGTTTTAAGTTCCATTTTCATGTGCAATGAAAAGTACGACAGTTGTTTAGTATTGGGGGTCAAAACTAGTTGATAGTGGTGTTCAAGTAGTAAAGAAAATATCGAACACAAATATCGAAAACAACGTGCCCTGCGGGGTTCTACCCCACCTCCACTTGCTAACGCTCGCTCATCAATGCTGTCTGAATATAATGTTTGTAACGTAATGTAACATATGAAACCATAAAACAACCGCATTGGATTAGAATAACGCAAAAAGTATGCCAAAGCTAATCAATAGCCAAATTAGTAAAGTACTGACACAAACGATGAACAGGAACCATTTTGTAAAGTAATGTAGAATTACGTAGAAATAGAGATCAAGTACTATTAATACGCCCTGAACCACTGTTAGTAATATACGTCAGTCTATCTCCTCTCTCTGACTCGAATTTCTCAAAAGGTACTCGGACTTCTCTTACATGTGAAATAACGCATGAAATTTCGAGAAAAATGGTAGCAAGAAAGGTCGAGTGTGGCAATGTTAAATGCTAAATTATAAACATAAGAAAGTATCTTGCAAATATTGTGAACGTACATATTTATGGCAAATGTTGACAAAATGGAGGGACATGTGTCTTCTGGCAGTTACCCAACCTATTTTGTTTATAACATTTAAAAATTTAATATGTATAAATCAGTAGCAGAGTCAAGTTTAGAAAATCCACTTACATGTAAATTTCAACTTTTTTGCGTTTTGAAAGAATGTGGACTTACTATATCATTTTTTAAATATATTTACATTCATGGAACATATTGTAAATAAATATCCATTTATGCGTACTCTCTAATTATAATAAAATGTTAATAACATAACATCGTTCAGAATATACATTTTAAATGCTCCTCTGGGGACAAAAGTAATAAAATACTGTCTTAAACGAATTTAAATTCGAAATTATAATCTATTATATAAAAGAGAACGCACAAATCCTTTGTTAGCTCATCACGCTAATACGGCTGAACCAATTTCTTTCATTTTTGGGGGGTTATTAGGATTTGGACCCTAGATGTTTTTTATCATATCACTTTAATTTTTAATTACCAGTGTCTTGAGATAATTGACCATTCAAGTGTCCATAACGTACAAATCCTTTGTTAGTTCATCATAGGTATAAAAATAAACGTATTTATATGCAACCCGCATGACCGTGTCACTCGGCGGGTTAACATAAATGACAGGCGATATAATGTTAACATTTACTGCAATCTACTATGGTTTTTATCATATCACTTGAAAGCGAAAAAGTAAAAATTATCTAAGTAACAAAGTTTATTGCGTTCCGGGGTGACCGCAGCGAAGCGGGGCGGGTTAACATAAATGACAGGCGATATAATGTTAAGATTTACTGCAATCTTCTATGGTTTTTATCATATCACTTGAAAGCGAAAAATTAAAAATTATCTAAGTAACAACGTTTATTGCGTTCCGGGGTGACCGCAGCGAAGCGGGGTGAACGCTGCTAGTATAGTAATACAATGCAATTTTATTTCTGATTGTATATAAATTCCAAGAAAAATTGCATTTCTGGAAATCTTCTCGGGAATATTCCCGATAAATATTTTCTCGGGAATTTACCCAACACTGCCCTTAGGCCTTAACGTCAATATAAAAATAACCCTATTTTTTCTGAAGTAAAATAAGAAAAGAACAATTCATTCACCACATGACTAACGAAACCCGAAATTCCAAACCTCATAAATTTAACTTCTCTACAGAATACCATCCTACACTAAACCATGCAAACATCCATCAGTATTCCCATTCTTAGAGTATCGTATTGTATAATATTATCCTTTTCTTTTTGACCTACTAACCTTCACAAGAATTTTACAATTCCCCTGCGTATTAGTGACATGAGTGACGTGACCCGTCAATCATAGACATATCGATTTAATTATATGTGTAAAAATATGTGATGTCTTCCTATTGTAAATATTCACTAGATATAACAACGTATATTTTCTTTTAGTTCATATCACCTTAAGTAAGTTATTCAAAATTTAACGAGTTTGTTTCCTGCGTGTTAATAAGCACGTTTAATCGTTTAAGCTCTCACGTACACAACTGTACACATAAAGTCACCAGTATATCCAATATCAACAAATCACGCACAATTGTTCAGGTTACTTTTTTCGAAAGCTACTAGTTTAAAAAAGAAAACTAAACCACATTTAAGAAGATCGGTAGATCATACTAGATTAGTAAAAATCTGTTCTGTTTCCTTTCTTTTTTAAAAAGAAAAGTCGTACGAATGGAAATGGATATGAATCGATACCCTCAAATTGTAAAATTAAGTTTAATTGAAGGCGAGATAGAAGAAAAAATCATACGTTTTTCAATTTGGTCTTTTTTGAGGATTGTTTACAGTTGAGATGACATTTTGTAAATCTTGTCAACCGATATTTTTACAATTCTGATCGATTGCGAGTAAAACTGTGGCTGCATGATAGGTCTATTCTAATAACTTATTCCATTGATTACAGCAACAGCTAACAATTACATACATTATTATACATGCAAAGCAAATGTCTACCACAAAGTGATATTACTGGTATTAATCCATAATATTTTAAAAACTAGTAAACTTAGAGGACATGCATGCAAAATAAATTTTAATGAACTGGACGAAACTTTATGGAAACAGTTATTCATGCACTAAGGGATATATCATTATATACCAGAAAATTGACCCAAACCGGAGTCAAACTCATGAACTTACGCATTCATCATAAGACCTCGGCTTTAGCAGAGAGCTAATATCCTTAGCTATTCTTTATAAGCCAGTTAGTACAGGGATGAATCAGCCAAAGTATTGCTAATGGAAGTAAAGAAGTGTTTAACAACTCACAGAAACACGCTGTTTACGCTAAGACAACTACCATGATCAAATTCAAGATGATAAAAAAATTGGTAAAATATTTGCATTTATGAAGAAGTGGTACCGTGTTAGCGGAATGAGTGAAATAACCAACGTAAATGGGTCTAGGATGTTTCGATATAGAGCGTTTTGGTGTAGGATGTTTCGGTGTACGGATGTTTCGGTGTACGGACGTTACGGTGTAAGGACGCTTGGCTGTAAAGGACGTTTCGGTGTATAGCCTAATATTTGATTGCATTAATCATATGCTTGTAATGAACAGTCATGAAATGTCATATTATAGCCACTCTGCAATAGTGTAAACTGATTAACATTGTTATTGAGTCTCATTGTTATTGCTCAATCTCTTCGTAACATTGGCGTATTTTTTTCGTTTTTCTGACTCCATGTCCGCCAATTAACTTATTTGTTCCATTTGAACAGCACTAGCAAGGAGACTTACTGAAGTGTAATTTACTGATTTGAATGAAACTTTGCATACTGGTAGAATATCAAAAAATAATCGTCACGTATTTTTTTTTTTTTTTTTTTTTACTTTGGTAATGGTGCGGGTTTAATGGTAGAAACCACCCTTTGAACGTTAGAGGTAGCCTCCAAGCATAAACAGAAAATAATTATTAAAATAGAAGATTAAATGGTACGGCCAGCTTACTGCCAAGGGGTTTTAGGACTGATTCAGAACCTGACGTTAAAATTACAAAATTCAAATTGGCGGATCTAATATGATGATTACCATTGCAAATAGTCTTCTGGTTTGAAATGTTCTCCAGTTAGCTAAGAACAATTATAATTGGCAGGGACTACTGAGAGAAGGTGCAGACTGATTTGAAACCCTTTCTGTACTTATTTTAAAAGGACGTTTGATTAAATCTATAGCCCAAAAAGTTAGAAGCCAGTGCCGATGCATTTGTCGCGAATATGAAGCAACACGTGTTATTGAAAAAGAATATACTTATAACTCTGATCAATACGGTTTAATTTGGAATTGCAGACGGGACGTACTCTAGTATTTACAGGGATGCAAACAGTAGAAAGTGTGACACAGTCAATACATTCTATGCCTCGTAGCTACATCATACAGCCTTTAATTTCTGCAAATAGTGTTTTGTTATCACCACTGTTAATTGTTTTGTAGGAAAACAATGGAACATTTGGTCTTATAGTCCAACACAACCTCTTTAAATTTGAAAATATCCTTGTGAAAGCGTCAAATCCGGGACAATTAACATCAAGTGTTGTGAGATCATGGTTCCAACAGATTTTTCTTCAAGCGTCTAATGCAAAGTCCATTTTGTTATTAGCTTCGTGGAGTGGACACAATTCATCAATTTTGAACCTAGTTTAAGAACAAAAGAGTAACTCATAATATAAACCATTTCTTCAGGAACGACTGGTAGAATTGAGCCTCTTCTTGTGTTCTTTACGCCGTTAAAAATTTTCTTGAGGCTTTTTTCTGACACTGTCCTCTACAACTATAACATAAATTAATATATCCGTAATAATATAATTAAGATCTCAACACTGATACATAATCAGTTTTCTTCTCCTAGATTTGCTAATTTTATTGGGTATGCATGATATAAAAGCGGTTATTTGGAAGAAAAACCACCTGTGTTTGAACATTTCCTTTCAAAGATTGTGCAGTATTTTGCGATTTGTGCAGTTATTGCCGTAATAAGGTGTGTGTGTGGTGTACACAATGTTTATGCATGACACACTTTTTTACTATATATCATTACCATAAAACGTTTTCCCAATCAATTCATAATTATAACATTTGAGTATATAAGAAGTTCTGACATACAGTGAAACGAGGGGACTCACTATATATAAGTAACCAATGTCAATTACAGCAGCATTTAATTTTTATTTTATTTATTAATTTATATTTTCTACTTCATGAATTTATTTCTCCCTAACGAATATTTTTCATTTTGAAGAGTGGACGTTTCGTTGTAAACATTGGAACATTTACACCGAACCAGCCTCACACCTAAACGTCCTTACACAGACAAAACCATACACCGAAACGTCCTACACCGAAACGCCCTGCAGCAAAACGTCCTACACCAAAACAGCCGTATCCCAACGTAAATGTCGGAATAGTAAAAACTTTCCGTGTCATATCTCATTGACTGAAGATCAAAATAACAGCATTCCTTTGTACTAGGATAACATTTCAAACCAGGATAAAGGTTTAAACTGATGGCAGTGAAGGATAAACTGGGAAGGCGGCATTATTTTTTTTTTAACTATTCACATAACTTCTCCCAAATATCTGTTACATATCCCAACCTTTTAATGGATAACTAACAGTATCAACCTGGTGCGGTGTATTACAAGGGTTATCCTGTACCCAATTTAAACAATTGAAATGAAATGAAATCTTCAAGTTTTACGTCCCACGGTTATGCCGGTTAGGCTAAAGGAGACGGTGATGGAGAGAGATGAGTGAAATGGTGGAATGAAGAAAGTGGGAGGAAACGGAAGAACCCCGAGAAAACCCACGAGCACGGTGTTTGTCCACCACAAAGTTCACTTGGCGGGGGCTGGGATCGAACCCGGGACCCCAAGCACCAGAGGTGAACGCTCTACCACTGAGCCACCGCGCCCCCTTAAACAATTGAATATCGTTTCACAGTGTGAAACTAAGACTTCCGAAATATGCGAATATAATACTTAAATTCCAAGTATACATGTGTAACAACTTGCTGATATAGAGTAAGAAGATCGAAGATAGAATCTGTTCCTTGGAAGCTGGATTTAGCTCAAAAACTATTACTAGCTATGCGTAACTCACTTCTATAGAGATGAATGTTGAAAAAAATCCTTAATTTGAAGCACTTCCAATTTGAATGGAAAGTTACGGAAGGAAATAGAACGTATCGTTGGGCCGCTGACCCGAACACAGAAGAGCTTTTCGACATCTTATACAATTTTTCTATATGAAAATCAGATAATAACAATACTAATGATTTGCAAGAAAACAGCTCCTCGATCCTGTTACCACTTTCGTTTTATAATGATAAATTTTGAAACAGGAGACAGATAACTTTAATCGCTTCAAGTTTGAGCAGGTCTTCAACGAGTAAGATAGATCGTTTCCTCGGCAAGCTGACTCGATTGAACACATGATAGTTTTGTGAAGTTTTAATCTACACAGATAAAGTAATCGATGTATGACACTATTATCTCTATGGATTGTATTAGATTCGACATTTCAATTTGAATTTCAGGCCAAAATTTGTACATGTTTAAATATTTGGTTGTCTAGCAATATTCTTCAGATTTGAAGCTGGTAACACTGTTATCCTGGATGTGTAGGCCTTAATCAGAAATATTCGATTAAACATTTGGTTTCAAATGTAAAAGTTATAAAACTGCCTTCTGGCAACTTTGATGACTCGCTACGGTACCTGTGTTAAGACAAATTTACAAACATTGTAGCTTATTATGATATATTTATCATTTCGTTACGTTCACTGCGTTTTGTTTTGGAAGAAGATGGTAAGATGAATAATGTATAGAAGTTGTATCGTATAAGAGCTGTAAAGAGTAGTTACCAACCGTAGCTTTCAACATTTGTTTGTAGTACGATTCGTGAAGGCACTGAGTATATATTATTTATTTCCCTCCCTTTGCTTGATTGCAAATTGTTCCGCAGGTGTCAGTTTCGCTGATGTATACACTAGGAAAGTAGTACCAGAATCATATGCTGACATGTCACGATACGCTTTTGATATTTAGTTACTTTTCACATAACACTCAGTTAAAAAATAAAGGAATTGATTAACAAATTTTTCATTACCGTAAACAAGTAATAAAAATCTCATTTAAATTTCCTAGACGATTCTCTTGGATACAAAATTGAAAACATCTATGTTGCATCCATTAGTGTGCTCCAGTTCTGAAACTGCGTTCTTAGTCACGGAGAAATTACCTACGGGGCATTTCACACAACGTGTTAACAATAAGATAAAACTGGTTTAGCAAGAGCAATGTCGTTGTAAGCCACAAGGAGCGCAACATATTGCGTGTCACGCGGAGCACGACGTTGTAGGGATAGTGGCAGCTGGTGAGAGGAAGTTGCCGAAGACACGATGAGGGGGCTTAAGTTTCTCTGTGATCAACTCATATAAAACTGTGCATACCTTTCCCTGCGATAGTTTGAAACGTTTCTTTCCATAGAATGTAACTGTGTGAACTGAATTGGCATGTCATGAAATAATAGGAAATACAGAAGAGAAAAGTTTCACACTGTGTGTTTTCAATGATGTCCTTGACAAAATCAAAGTATGACTAACTGGTATTCGAAACACGAAATCTCTTACCATGAATTGGTGTGTTCCGATCCAAGGCGGCTTCCTGATTTAAAATTCGAACTACGCTAAAAAAGCAATGAACCAAATCTGTGGGGAACTTATCGACTAGAGAAAGGAAAACTTATCGACGAACTAAAATTATTTGCAGAGGTTCGATCTAAAACCGAAACGAGATCTTGTGAGTGAATATGATAGTGAATATATAAGTAGTGAGTATGAAGAGGAAACATGGTGAGACGATATTGAACCAGAGATGTAAAAAATCAACTCTAAGACGGCTAGCACGTCTTGCTTCACGGGTGCGATCAAAATTATATACGAATGTCCCATGTATGTCTTATGTTATACATAGCTCTTTAAAGTGTACAAATTCCTCCTTACGATCCCCCTACCATATGTAAATTTTTAACGAGCGTTTTTCAAACTCAAGATTATTGAATCTAGATTAAGGGCGAATCTCAGTCAAGACAACATTGAATCGTTTCTGTTAATGCAGTATGAAATGGATATACTAAAAAAAGTGAATTAAGGTGTCATAACTAACAAACTCTGTCATGATAGTACAGAATTGAAAATATTCATGATTTAAGGTAACAATGTCCTTGTTTCTTGTCATGTAAACAGATCAAAGTGAAAAAAGTTAAATGGTATATATATATATATATATATATATATATATATATATATATATATATATATATATATATATATAACGTGGCACTGCACCAATGGTAATCAAGCTGTTTGAAGCCAAATTGAACTACCATAACTGCATTTTCGAGATGTCAACAAGTACGTGTGAAACTTTAAACCCAGTATCTCCAATACCACAAAAAAAGGTAATTTGCTATATTGTTACATTATCTTTTAATGTGAGCTTATCTATCACTGTTTTCAAAGGCGCTAATTTATCAAAAATCATTAAAAACTACATAGTTCAATCTGGCTACAGATAGTTCGAAAGTGCATTAATTTAATTGCTTTCACACAGCTCACCTGACAACCCCATAATAAAAGGGGTCTAAGTTATACATGACGTTTCCAATAATGTTTATTTATATTCAGAAATGTACTCTCCGCAGCACAATATGCTAACTAGATATGCTAAAAAATCGTTAATTTGAAGCACTTCCAATTTGAACAGAAAGTTATGGAAGGAAAGAGAATGTATCGTTGGGACGGAGGAAGTGAACATAATATTTAAATAGAGAATCGATTACAAGAAACAGCAACCTGATAGATTTTGCCATTCTTCCTCTGAGAAAATAAGTATTAAAATTGAATCTAATGGTTAATTTATACAACTTCCCTATTTGACAGTGTCGGGAATTGTCATTATATATTGTATTGAGACGCTCAATCGCTTGCAGAAAACTGATTCTGGTTATATGCTATCGTTTCTGTTCTATGGCAATAAAAGTTGAAAAATATATTGAAAACGGTTATAATAGTGAATTTGAACCATGTTCGTTTCATGTAGTGTTCTGTGGGTAATCATGATATGCTCAATTTAAACATTCAATTGTTTGCATAAAGCCGCCTTTTCCTATATGATACCTCTTCTGCTCTGTAAGGATAAATGCTAAAACGGGAAATGGCTAACTTGAAATGCTTACCGTTTGAATAGAGGGTTAACGGAGGAGATAGACCTATTCTTAAGAAGCTGAATGGATTGTACGAAACCGTATCTCGATATCTTTTATAGTCTTTACTCTACAGAAATCAGTATTGAAATTACCCGTTTAGAAACTTTCAAAATATTCCGACTTGATAAAGCGCTGTGGGTTGTTATATGGCCATTCCAAACACTCAATCGGTTGTACAAACCGTTTACTACTGACTGTTACCGTTTTCGTCCTATGATGACAAATATTAATACCACAATGGTTAATTTGAATCTATCTGCTTTGAATAGCGGTTAGTGTAAAAATGTGGCATCTTATCTTACAACGGAAGTACTAAACTAAACCATTAGTGTATCTCTCATTGTAAAAATGCAATTCCATTCCGCGATTGTCATGTAGAATTAACTGTTGAAACCTAGATTAATATTAAATTTAGACACTTCTTGATTTGGTAGAGTATTGTCAAGGATCGTGTTATGTTTGACACTCAATTGTTTGTTGAAATTTTTCTTCTTGCTATATTTTCGTTCTCTGGCGATAAAATTTAAATCGGTAGTGGCTAGTATTAACCAGGTTTTATTTGTATAAGATTTCAACGCAGAAGATGGAACATATGCTTGAGATGCTTCATCCCAGGCAAAAAATCACTTCCTGAGAGCTTTTACAATGCTCATTCTACGGAAATCAATTTTGAAACCAGAAGTACTAATTATATGCAGGAAAATAGAGTAGGTTATGCTAGTTGTTAAATTTAACTTTAATTTTTAAGGCTTCACCTTCAATTTCCTGATTTTATATCGAATAGCTCAGAGTTTACATCTTCAATTGCAAAAAGTATGGACATGTGCAAAAAGCCAGTTTGAAGTTGGGTAAATGCTATAAATACACGAGTACCGACAAGATAAGAGAAAACTGATCCTGGTGGAATACAGTCAAAAATAGTGTAAAAAAAAATATTTAAAAAGTTAAGAAATTATGCAATTTAAAGAAAGGGAAAAATACGTGGAAACACAAAATGTATTTAAAAAACTTATATACAAGTAAACCATAAACCCTTGGCTCCATAACATCTTCGTCTGTCTTGGTTCCTTGTACTCTCACGCTCCTGCACTTTCGATTGGATCATAAAATATATTCCAATGTGCAAGAAATCTCATAAAATAGACAATAGTTTTTTTCCTAAAACAGTCATCATTGTGCTTTTCTAACGTAAGCCTGCATACAAGAATGAAATGCTGCTTAGAAGGTGTATTTTTCCATTCTACTATGAAACCGTTGTTCAAAAGGCGGGATGTACTTAATAAATTTGTACTGAGGATTATATTCCTAATATGGGCTGTAGAGGGCAAATTTACACGCAAATAATTAAATAAATAACGTTTTGCTGGCATTTTGTGAGTACAACAGTACACCGCAATAAAATTAACTTGACATAGCTCTGAAATCAATCTAAATAATAATCGTGATCTCAGCCTACAGGAGTACTATATAGAAGAAAGAAAACCCGTTAAAAAATACACTTTTCAAATGTACTAGGAGGATATCCTCTGAGAAAATGCTGCTGCTCTTAACAAAAATTGACTCTAACGTTGCTTTGAAATGGATTTCTAGTCATAATGACCATCTTTTAAAGGAAACCCACAAAGAGGAAACCAACGTCGGACACACTTTTTAAAGGTATTAGGATTCTATTTTGTAAAAAAAAAAAAAAAAAAAAAAAAAAAAGTGCGTAGTTTTTTGCACTGATAAATCTATTCTTAATCTTGTATTCTGAAAACTATTCTTAAAAGAAAAACAAAAAAAAATCCTGGGGTACTTGTATCTACGGCCTTTCTCATGTGTGTCTAAAATCTAAAAGCAGAGTAACAAAATTTATTTCACTCACTTAGTAACGAAGACCTGATCTCAAATTGCATCCTCTGCAGGTAGAAGCAAAATAACTGCCAATAGCTGTTAAAGTTCGAAACATGTTTCAAATAGAATGATTAGGCATTTTTCATATTCTTTTTTTGCCTGGGATATTCTTACATTCCTTTATATTCTCAAATAAGATCTCAATTCATTTCAGTCGCCTAAAAAGAATGAATGATCTCAGAATTATATTATCTGCAGTTATAATCAGAGTAGGACCCGTTCTGATCAAAAAGTTTGAAACAAGTTGATGCTACGATCAAGATTTCTATCCTTGTTTATCAGTACGGACTATAACACTTCCCCCTTCATTCATTAAAAAAAACCTCAGGATTTACTTCCCTCTTCTAGTAGGAATAGCACGATATCAAAAACAGAATTCTAAGATAGGCTCAGAGCAACGCAAACAAAAATTTCGAATCGGAAAGCGCTAAAAATAGAACGAAATAGAACTTTCTTCCAGCTAGGGATATTCTTACAAATGTCTAAATTCTAGAAAAAACAAACTCTAAATTTGTTACACTTAACTGCTAAAAATGAAAAGAAATAAATTATTCGTTTCTCAAGATTGGTTGTGGAATAGTTGCAATTGAAAGGTACAAATCCGAAACATGTTACGAAAATGTTTGTAAATCTTATTCTTGAAATACCATCGATCTTGTAGTTGATACTAGTTTTTCCGCTTCTCAACGCGAAGGATATAATTCGAAATTATCTTATCCGTATTAACTGAGGGAAATGCATTATTTATTGTTATCTGATACAATATAAAGGATACAAGTATGTTCGCAGATAACAGAAACTAAAATTATCCATTTCTTCTGTTTCTTACCTATTAAAAATTTTGACATCACATTTACGCGCTCTGAGGAACTACGGTCTTACTTCAAATAACGTTCTCGGTATTCGATGAGTGAAATAATTAGCTATAGTGTTCTACAATCTAACAAAGGATAACAATATCTTAGGTATGAGCTATAAAAATCTTCCAAATCGTTTTATCTGTAACATGTTTTGAATCTGGATCTATTAATGGCGAGCGTTCGGCTTTTAAACATAGGAGTTACAATTTCGAATTACGCCATTTTGTAAGGTAAGTGAAATGACGTTAAATGTTGGTAGACCTTAAAGAGAAAACGTACCCAAATATGAGTCACAAATTATTTCCTACTTTCGTATTTATTTTAGACGTGTTTCGACATTGTAGGGAGCACTGATGCCTAAAATTGTTATAAATACTTTTATACATCAGTGGAGTAACTGCTGAGTTGATTTTGAGTTTAACGTCCCGTTCAGCAGCAAAGCTATATGAGACGTGGACCTACTGATTAACGTGGAATCCGAATCATATGAGCTCCCGCCGGGAATCGAACCCGGGTCTCCCACGGCAAAGGCGCGTACACTAACCGCTTAGCCACATGGAATAACCCTGTATTGTCCTGGATTACTCAATAGGTTATTACTAATAATGTATATTTTGCAGTTATTTTTCTTGTTGTATGCTATGTTCAAACACTGATATATATATATATATATATATATATATATAGAAGTCTATGTAAAAATTACTTTACTGCACAAACTTGTATTTTTCCTGTAGCAGGCGAAATAGCACTAGCTTCAGAAAAAAATAATGCATAAACAAAATATTTTGAAATAAGGAACTGATGAGAATAAATATGAAGACCAACGTTCTTGCAATTTCCATGTCCATTGCCGATACAATTGCCACTTCTAGTCATAATTATAATAATAAATATTATTACAAAAATTGCGCTAAATTAATACCAATGAGCGAGAACTATTGAGCCTAAAAACTATGTATTCGATACTAATTGCAGCCCTATTTGATTAATCTCTCTTCTCTAGTCTTCGCAATATTTTGGGCTCTTTGACCTCTATAGTACTCTTTTACATATTGTTAGTCATAAGTGCATGTTAACTTGCTGTTATAAATTAGTATATCAACCGAGCTTCACCTTTCTTACATGATGACAGAGAGGGAGAAAGTAGATTTCTAACATCATCTTTAACACTTCCATTTTCCCTGTTCTGGTAAACCAAATAATGATACATAGCCTACAGTTTCTTCAAAACTGTGATGTCTTGCATAAAAGTACTTTGAAGTATACAAACTCTACGGTTTGAATTTCTATACAAGACCAGCCAATATGAAAACATTATTCGGTCGATGTTTACTATAAAAGATAAAGAACTAATTCGTAATAACAGTTCAAATAATACCGTATTGTACATAAATTCATTCACAAAGTAGCTAGCAACCACTGTAAGTTACATGAAAAACAAAATTCAATGTGCTAAATCATGACACGGAAAAAAAATATTTGGGAGTTAAGGAATCCACATAAGTAACATATTTACGTTCCTAATGTATTGTGTTACTCTGGAACACAAATATGCAAGCAATGAAAACATTTCAGGATGTTACTTATAATATCTTTGGGAACGTAAAAATACATATTATACACGTATGATATGTAAGTTTATGCTATACACAGTGTTTTGCGCTATCCTTGTTTTTGTGTATACTTATTTGCGTTGACCCAATTGGTACTAACCAACGCATCCTTTTGCTTCCAATCAGACCAACATCCTGAGCCTTGACTAATTTACATAGCAATCTTTTTCTTTTACCGACCATCAAGCACATATTGGTTAGTGTTGTTTGTACAGCGGTGGACACTTCTAAATGGTACACCTTAGCCGTAAATCTCCATATGGCTGTACCATTTAGAAGTGTCCACCGCTGTACAATAATTCTTGTATCGCCTACGTGCAATAGGACCTTAAAGTGAGCCTGTATGGAGAAATATATGTCCATATCTTAGAAATGATTGCTGAATACATTTAAAGTCGACTTTCTTGAAAGAAATGAATACCGGTATGAAATGAATTTATGGTAAGTCTTTACTTTGACTCCAACTGTCACTTTAATCGGTTCTTATAGGTTCAGTTACTTCCTGGAACTGTTTGTGCGTGAGACACTTGTTAGAACTGTTCGTGCCTTTGGTGTGACGTCTTAGTTCATATTTTTCCCACTAGGTGTTTGTGTAGTCATATGGTAGTTGGTTAGTGTGATATCACATGTTTTGTGTGCATGTATGTGTGTGCTGCTGTTTGTGGCATGCGCGAAGCTCGTAATTGAATTGGTTGAATTGAGTTAGAGAAAACCTATCATAGTTGTGGTCTAAGCTGAAGATATTTTCGACGTATTGTAAAAGTGGACGTTTATTGGTTTCTTGTTTGTAATAATAGCAAGTGTGCTCGGTTTAATAAAACGACGTGTGTGCGGAAAGGAACATTTTTCAGTAATTTTGAGTATTGTGCATGTGTTCTTGGTATCTTATTTTTTCGTGTGTGGAATCAGCAGTTATGAGTTCATTATTCATGAGTGTTCTCCTATGGCGAAATGGTGAGTGTTTTCTTTTTTTAATTCATATTATTTTTATTCTTGATTTGTTTTGCATTTGAGTATTAGGCAAAGTTTGCTGCTGCTTGTCCTATTGTCTTGTTGAGATGTATTTTTTTTTTCTTTGTCATGCACTGATTTATGATTAGAGACGAGTGTTTTTTTTTTAATTTTTCCCTTCTTATCTTAGCTTTATAGTAGTGGTGTGATTATTTATTATTATTTTGGATGTTTTTATGGTACTTGAGCAGGGGGTTGGGGGGCGGTAGCCCCCCATTTAGATCTGAAAATTCATAGTCACCGCTTCACCTGAATTGATGTTTAGTAACATTGTGGCCCTTGTACTTATAGTATAATTCTTAACATCGTTTAGTAACATTGTGGCCCTTGTACTTATAGTATAATTCTTAACATCGTACATTACTTTCACTGTGTTAGTATTTGTAATCGCATCACATGAATCGGTTGAAGTCACTGTTTGGCTCAAAGTAAAAATTTGCCGAATTTATGTATGTATGGTCATCTACAACTAATGAACATGCATTGTTTTGTATAGAATACTCTTTTTTCTTGCATTTTATTAATGTTTTTCAAAGCCCTCCGGAAAGGAGAGGGTAGACTCATTCGAGATAAATCCTAAATAAAATAACAAACGTCCATAGTTTTTGTTACAGTATAACCATTTTGCATTAAGATTTCGAACATTTCAAGATAAATTTCATTCTCACGATCGGTCACTTTACCTAAAAAAAATACAAAACACTATCGTCGAGCACCCATATTGTAAATGTATACAAGAGTAAAGAATTTGGTTAGAAATTCGTAATTAATAATAAAGAATTATTATATTATCATGTTTCGAACTACATAAGATTTGTAACGACGGTATTGATCTTATTATCATAATTTTGTATACAGTTAGTCTATGTGTGCCATCTCATTTCCAAATTGGAGATTAGTAATCTACATTCGAGATATCTCCCATACCTAAATATTATTCATGAATTATTGCCTTTAACCTTGCAAACTTTCCGAACCAATGTATCCGTATTATTAATCTGAGCCAATTACTTTATGAAAAATTGAATATTACCTTTCTGGCCGAACTGAATTTAAACTATTTGTTGTTAATTGTTGGGAGTCCTTTGAGTGTGACGCGCAAGTCTCTTGAACCACTAGTTTTCTTGGCGTTTCAATATCACTTTCAAATGCAGGATGTTCTACGGCAAATTCTGATTTCACCGTATCAACGTTTAGTTTCTCATCCAAAGAATACATAGCTGCATCCTTCTCCATTGTTTGCTCTCCTTCCGTTGTAGATAATACTAATTCTTTGTTGTCAGTCATCAGTTCATATGTCCACCCTTTCCCTTCGAGTGGATATACCTGTGGTAAGTCATAATAAATTTCTTCTTTGCACATCAATTCCAACTTAACAGGTGACTCACCAGCCATTATGACTTCAAATGTAATAAGAATTTGACACTGTTCTTATACTTCCCTTGACTTTTAAGCTGCCAGTGTTAATGAAATGATTGACAAGACCGTTCACAGCAACTTTACACTTGCAATCAAACATACGATCAGATTTTAATAAAATACATAATAAATGCAGTTTGAAAACAGTAAGTTCTTCTTCACAATTTTTATGTACCAGGTAGCAAAGACCATTGGGCAGTTATTACGTGTATTAAGCGTATAACAAATTATAAAAGCGAATTACTTAACAAAAGAATTATAGTACAGAGTAGATAAGTTATGTCCCCTTCAGGGAAGAATACAAGTACGGTTGAGGAAGCGGGGAACAGAAGGATGTAGTTGTTGCCCTCTGAAAACTTCTACGATAGTTTATCTTGTCTTGTCTTATGACTATTATCAGTCAAATAGGTAGGTGCACCAGCTCACTAGTCGTATGGGCTACAAATGCTAAATGGTCAAATGTGTACCTCAAACAGAGGATTTATGATTCAAAAGAAAAATTGAGTAAAATGCAGGACACAATCGGGAAGAAATGACATAAGTCAGGAAAATAGTCAAAGTCAGGGAAAGGTCAAAATCTTTAAAGAAGTTCAGACAGGGAAAGAGGGCGAAAAGCCAAGATGAACAGGACAAAAAAATTAAGGGTAAGTGAGAAGTATAAAATGTAAAAAAGAAAGTGTATAAAAAAGAAGGGAATGTATGTACGTGTAAATGTAACAGAAAGTGTAAGTGTAGTGTTTGTGTATAGTAAGGCCCACTTAACCTTCTTCCTCTCGTAGCACCACCAGACACGAGGCACCCGCTATAACAGCCACTGCCGAACTCCGATAGTTTATTACTCTCCAAAGGCAAACTTTTTCTCAGATTTTCCAGGTATATGGTGAATGCCATGTTTGTGTGAAATCCAAAGAAATGCTCCCTTCTGATCATTTGGGGGGGAGGAGATGCTGTAAATCAAGCTTCAGTGACACCTTACACATGGCTAGCCAGCAGTTAAAGAGCAGAGAAATTCCGTCTTAGTCTTTAAAATGAGAGACGAAAAAAAAATGTTTGAAAAACTTATCAATGAATATATTGTATTTGAGAGTAAATATGTGACTCATTTTGCTGTAGTTTAATTTATTAGACTACAGGGAAAATCTAGAGAGATTGCTTGAAAAAATAAATACAAGTTATTTGACACATTTTTCAGTCTCGATACTTCCATAGCCAGAAAACAAAATTATAAATCAATTTACCTCGCATCACCATTGAATTTATACTTCTTGCAGCTAGCATTCATTATCGACTCAAACAACTTTTATTATTATTATTATTATTATTATTATTATTATTATTATTATTATTATTATTATTATTATTATTATTATTATTATTATTATTATTATTATCTCTTATATTTTGATTTAAAGTAGTTTTGAACTCAAAAATTTGACAGGATCTGTGATTACTGTTCTTCGTGGTGATTACCCGTTTGTTAATTTCGTAGCTTTCTTCCTGAAGAAGAATATCATCATGGTTTATTATCTAAAGGAATTAGCTGTTATTCTTACAGTTCCCAAAACTTTCTTACAGCACTTACGAACATTAATGATGGAAATGCAAATATCGGGATAATTTATACAAAACTGAAGGGTAGTTACTGGGATACATATAGTATGTAGTTGAAACATGAATTCAAATGTTTGCTTTTGATTGGTAAAACAGGAAATTGTCAACAAATCTTTATCTTGTCGTCTAACAGCTGCTCACAGTTTTTAGAGGAAGTTTTTTCCAAACATTTTTTTAAGTAGTTTGTTTTGTTAACAAAATTTCAATAACTAATTGCCAATGGTTACTCAAAGTTAAAATATAACCTCCTTTCTTTTTTGTATCTGATCAAAATACTTGTAATTACGGTTATGAAAGAATTATCCAACAACTTACGAAGGTGAGCGATTTGACCCAAAATTATTCATTTCAGTTGCAGTTATGCTTGGCTATTAAGGGCAAATTATGGGGCAATTGATCAGATTTGACTCTGAATCTGAACAAATTTCAGACTGATTAAAACTATATACATATTAATAGAAATACTTATCAGGCATACAAATAAGCAGTAGAATTTAGTAATAAACTGAATGGGACAGTCTGAAAGATTAGTGAAAAACATAAATTAAGAAACTCGAGCAGAAACAGCAAGGTAACAATCAAATGATATTTCTGTTCATACGCTAAATATATGCCCTTTAACGTACAAACTTTATATTTACTAACATTCAGATATAAGAAATAAATGACAAATTAAGAGTACTTTTTAAAAATGCTCACTTTTAAAGGATGAACAACGAATGATTAAAAATGGAATACAATGCAAGCAATTACATACATTATGACCACCCCACCCGCAGCAATAAAACAATCTTTCTTTAATTTCAGTCATCATATCTTAAATATATGCCTCTTTATCTTAAATATAATATACACTACTTTACTACTTTAAATCCATTTTTACTACTTTCTAAATTGACAATTTGAGTGCAAATGACAATGCAGAAAGAAACGCGCCTTATTTCTTTTATCCGTATTTCTTTTTCAACTCACAGCTGAAAAAACTACTCTGCTCATGACGTACTTGAACAATCGTAACAGACAAAAAAAGAAACAAGTTTTGTGAAATGGAACACGTTCTGATTTACTGGTTAGCAAGGTGCCGAGAAAGCAATTTTTCTTTAACAAACATAATACACTACAAGGATGCTTGAGTGGTTTATTTTTGCCTTGTTTAACGCAATTTATTACTACTTTCGTAAAACTTTTCGTAGTGTGGCACGCCTTGCACCCAAGAATGTTTTTTTTTCTTTACAAAGCAAACAAACAATAGCGGAAGCAGCTGGACTCTGATTGACATGAGTATCTACGGTAGGCGTTGCCAGCTCGATGGTTGAGGGTCGCGGTTGAAAAACCTTTTCAACAGCTGGGTTGTGTTTGTTACTTTTTCTTTTTCTGTTTTGCCTCTTTCTACAACAATATTTGAAAGAGACACAAGAAATTCCTTGGACTCGTTTAACTCAACATTAACGTGATTAACAAGAGGAATTATTTATTTTCCTACATTTAATTGACATTCGGATATTTGTTTAACATGTTCAAATTTATTGTCAAGTAATTTAATTTTAGACTGATTTAATACATCACCTGATGGTTGAGAAGTAACGCATGGTAAAGTACTACAACTCTCAACACACTGATTTCCCACTGTTTTTAATATATTTTTTGGGGGGGATACGAGGGCAATATCCCACAAAATACCTTCAAACTCAAGTCAAACCCATTCTGTTATTTTTAGCAAATTTTATTTCTAATGTTACTGTCTTAAGTTTACAATCTTCATGCTTTTGAGTGCTTTTAGAATTACTAACTTTTGAAGAAGCATGTACAAGTTTTACAAACTCAGGAGAATCAAATAACCTAATCCATCTTGGTGGTAAAATTTTACAATTTTCCTTCCGGTCATCACTGGAACCCCTATTACCCCTAACACTTTGATACTTTAAATGCCTTTTGTATATGATTTCTGCTAACTTTACTTTCGCAATGCGTACGATGCGTACGAGTTTTCATAATGAATTTTCAACTTATATTCCGTGCCTGACAAACAAATACATTCTAATTCAAAAACACATTCATCTTTGACTTTTTGATAGAGATCAGATTTGCGTAATTTAAGCATTTTTGCAACAATTTTATCTTCAATTTCCGCCCTGTATTCTATGTTCATTTCTAAAAGAGATTTTGCAATTTCGTGCTTAGCTCTTTTACGAATTTCACACACTTCCTGATCTACTTTTAAAGCATTCTCGACTTCTAACAATGTAAATGCTTCTTTTCGATACCTGAATTGACTTTCTACTATTAGGTATTCAGTTACTTTCCAAATTCTCCGCATTTTATCCAAAACAGGTGTTATTTTTCTATTTACGAGTTTGATGATTAATTTAATAATGTTTCGAAAACGGAATTTAATAATACCAGAAAGGCACTACAATCTGTGTTAATAAAACATACAATTAGCGTCGGTTTTATTCAATTTTACCAAATGTCCTTGTTCGGCCGCCATATATAGGTACAGTATCAGGGTTCGATCCTCGTACGATCCTCTTCGGGAACACATATATAAGTATATGTTTTTCGTGTCCTGCAGTTCCCTAGGAGGGCTTACACATTTACGAAAGTCCGGGATTCGATCCTTTATGTTTCGGACGTTTTCTTTAGACTTTAATAGCAGTTTAGACTTTCTACCAAAGCTGACCATTTAACCATTGGACAACACGGTTCAGAGTTCGGGTTAGAACATTTTGGGATATCGTTATAAAAGCTGATACTAATCGTATTTTCAATGCCGATATAATTTAAAAATGTAAAAATTATTATGTTGTATAGGCATTAGTTATTTTTGCTGGAAAGAAAAGTAAATTAGATTACCTTTTAAACTAGAAAATATAAATTTATACCATGATAATTATTTTAATAAAGGATATGCAAAATTTCACTTTTCACTTTAACAAACAACATTGAAAGTACACAAACACATATTACATTGCATTTTGGCATTTTAATTCAAATAATTGAATATGATGAAATGTAACACTTGGCCCAATTATTCTTATTACAATCGCGGAAGGCGCGGTTTACTGGTTTTATTTCACTACATCGTTAGTTTCCGCAATTTCGCACTGTCACTTTTCATACACTTTGATGCTGGAAGAAAATTATTTTTGGTGGTTAAAGTGGGACATCCTTAAGGTTGGGAGTGAAGTCCCTCGCTTTACGTTCATTTTTTGGGTGGTATTGAAGTTTATTTATTGAGCTGTTACTCCTTGTCGTTAAGACGATTTTAAAAGTATCTGTTATGAGCGAACGTTTTAAGATTTCAATCTTTTCTTTTGAGACAACATTTTTATTAACGTTAACGCACTATAAATGCGTTAAACACTGTACCTAACTGCATAATAAGTGTACCATAATTCGCGCAGTTCGTTCGTCTGTTCTTCCGGAGCTGACTCCTTGGTTATATGCTGTTGTCACACCAGGAACAATTGTCAGACTAACTTAGTTTTCTCTCCGTCTCCTTGCGTTTTTACGCAGCGGACAGGCTGACAAGGCAGCTTGGTGATGTCAAAGTTAAAAATTGTCAAAAGTAACTATGACAACCCATAGGTAGGAATTTTTGGAGACGAAGTTTGCTCCTTGCGCTGAATTTTAGCACCATATTTGTAGAGACGAGAGGGTCACCAAGATTTCCGTCGCAGACGCGACACACACACACATATTCATATTCCTTTGTTTGCTGAGAGGAAATTTTCTATGAGTGCTTTTATACGAGGTGTACTTAAAAGTTAAAATTTTCTTCATTAATATTCGATGAAGTGAACCATATGGTTACAATACTCGTCGGTCTGTCTGCTGTCTCTGACTCGAATATCTCAAGAGGTACTCAGACTTCTGTTATATGTGAATTAACGCATGTTATTTCGAGAATTATGTAGGGAGAAAGGTCGTACTGTCGTGTGGCAATGTTACACGCAAAATTATAAAGATAAGTCAGTATGGTGTAAATATTGTGAACATAAAAATGTATGCGAAAATATTGAGACATGTTTCTTCTGCTAGTTACAGAGACTAATTTGTTTATATCATTTAAAACAGTAATATGTTTATAATATCAGTAGTAGAATCAAGTGTAGAAAATCCACTTACATATAAATTTAAACTGTTTAGCGGTGTAAAAGTATGTGGACTTACTACACCACTTTCCCCATACATTTACTTGCATAGAACATATTGTATGTAAGTATAGATTTATGCGTACTATTTAAATATAATAAAATATTAATAAAATAGCATAATATCATTCAGAATATACATCTTAAATAATGCTCTGGAGACAACAGTAATAATATACTGTGATAAAGAAGCAAATTTAACTTAGAAATCGTAATATTGTAATAGAATGCACTTTTTTGTGATTGCAAATAAATTCCCGGAATATTTCTATTTTGGGGAATTTTCCCGAGAATATTCCCGAAAAATATCTTCCCGGGAATTTACCCATCACTAGCCGTGAATAGTGATGTGTAAATTCCCAGGAAGATATTTTACCCAAAAATGGGAATTTTCCGGCAATTTATGTACAATCACTTAGAAAATTGTATTATATTCTTATATTCCGATTTTAAAGTTAAATTTGTTTCTCTGCAGGTAAATATGTGGAAAAAATGTATAATAAGTTCACAAACTTTTAAACCTCTAAACAGTTTAAACTTAAGTGGATTTTCTAAACTTGACTCCACTATTGACATTATAAACGTATTAAATTTTTAAATGTTATAAATAAATTAGGTTGGGGGGAACTGTTAAAACACATGACCCAGCATTTTATCAAAATTTGCGCATAAATATTTATGTTTACAATATCGGCAGGTAGTGACTTATTTTTAAAATTTTGCACGTAACGTTGCCACACAGAAACTTTCTTTCTACCCATTTCTCGAAATTTCCCTGCGTTAATTCACATGTAACAGAAGTCCTAGTACCTCTTCAGAAATTCTAGTCAAAGAGAGAAGACAGACCGTCGTCTATTACTAACGGTGGTTCGGGGTTTATTAATAGTACTTCATAAATTCTTCTACATAAATTCTACTTTACTTACAAAATGGTTCCTCTTAATCATTTGTAAATTAGTACTTTGCTACTCTTTAGTGCAAATGGAAATGGAACTTTAAAAAATCATACTATTAGTTATATGAAGTACAATGAACGAATTTTATCTTTTTAATCTCCAAATTTTTTAAAACCTAGAAATAAATCATAATAAATGAAAATAAAATATTTAATCGTATGGTTCTTATAATTTGGAAGATAAAAGTAAAGAAATTAAAATAAATTCCTTCCCCGGAATTTATATGTCAGTGATAAACCCGGGTATATTCCCATTTTTATTTTCCTTCCCACCAGGAATATTCCCACTGCCCAATCACTAGACGTGACATGAATCATAATACATTTCTCATTTGTTGTTTGCTACTGAGCCAGAATGAGTGTTCCAATCAGGGTTGGAAACACATACTGTTTAGTACTAAAAAGTATTCTAATGTAAGATATTTTTGGTTGTCATTTTTTTCAATATTTGTTGCAATAGACATTGACAAAGATTTTAGCTAGATGGATAGATAGAAAACACATAGATAATATTACAAACTTTTCCCGGCTATAGATAACATTTTGATTTATACTAATATCCTGTATTTAATAAATCTGGGTTTAGTTTCACTATACGTATCCATAGAAGGGGTGAATTCAAGGGATTAGCCTGGGGGGAACCTCTCCCAGCAGAAAATGCATTCCCTGCGGGGAAACTTAAAATTTCAATCGCAAAATGTAAAATTGCCTCACCCAATTATTTGCTTTCCTTTCAGTGCACGTACTGGCAAAATCCGATCTGTCAATAAGACGAAGCCCCATTCTATATAAATATTAAACATGTATCACCTTAGAATAACAACTATTCAATATAATCTATGTCTCTTAACGCTATCAGCGAGTTTGGCAGAACATGAAATCGTGAACTGATGACGAAAAGTTGATATTTTAAGAGGTACTATACTCTAGCTCTATATTATATATTAGTATAGATTGAGATAGGAAATGAAAGAAATTGAAGATTTTTTGATCATTCAATATGATTTCTGATTTCAACAGACTTCAGCTCTTGAAAACGAACAGCTCTTTATTACTTCAAGTACAGCCACCTAAATCCCACTTTTCGCATATATTATATATTAGAAAACATTGAGATAGAAAAGGAAAGATAGAGAATATACTTCGACCATTCCGTGTGATCTCTGATGTCAACAGACTTCAGTTCTAGGAAATGAACAGCTCTATCGTTATTTGAAATAGAGTGATCCAAATCCCACTTTTCGCATGTATTATGTATTAGTAAATATTAAGATAGAAAATAAAAAAATAGGAAAGAATCTTCGATCATTTCATATGATTTCTGATCAAGTCTTCCGTTCTAAGAAATGAACAGCTCTTTCATTATATGAAAACAGAGCGATCTAAATCCCACTTTTCGCATATAATATGTATTAGTAGAGATTAACATAGGAAAGATAGAGAAAACCCTTTGATCTTTCCATCTGATCTCTGATGTTAACCCTTAAATGTATACCATGGGTCTAAGAGGCACGGCACCTTGAAGAAAGTAAATTGATTTGGTCATTTTTCAGATTTTCATGCTAAATTTCTCTGACATCTTTCAAAATATGTTAAGGATTATCTTCATAGAAGCAATTTACTTAAATTGACTAAATAACACATTTATTGATAGTTTTTTCATTTATACCTCGTTATTACATAACATGAGTTTCAGAGGCCCGCTAAAGCTTTTATGCTAGTTTGCCCAGTATCACTCACGGAAACGTTATGTTTTTTTTCTTTCTTAAGTTATACTTATGTGTTTTTCTGCTTAATGCCAAAGAGAGGGCGTAATCCTCTAATGGCTGGGAGTTGATGTCTCTTTGCTCCTATAAAATAATTGATGAATAAATAATTATGAAGTTAATCCTATTCCCTCACCCTTAAAAAATCTGCTTTTGAAGTGAATGGTGTCTCAGAAGTGGAAGCTCCTGTGATTGTGGCGTATCTGGAGGAGAGTACGATAAGAAATTGTTTTGTTTTATATGCATTTTCAGTTATATATAAAAATCAGAGTTGCGGGTGGATTATTTGCACGTTTGTAAACCCTGAATCTGGCAGAAGAGTCAAATCGATTTCCAGACCTCAGTTAATTATTTAGTAGCATAAGAAGGTGAAAACGTTAAATTTCCTGAGTTCTCGGTTTCCTGAGTATAGTATGGGTGCCCTAGGTTGAATTGAAATCTAAAGAAGTTACACGTCCGTTTTGGTATAGTTGTTCAATGTGAATAACGTAACTGAAGTAAAATACGGTATATGTATGTGTCACTAAACACATGCACCAGATTACAATGTATCTACCATTTCACAGACAATTCACAAGTCAATATTTATCTGTCTCTCATAAAAATCTACACTTTAATAACTTTATTTTCAGTGTCAATAAAGTACAGATAATTTAACTTTGCTATTTGGTTTGCTTTTCTTTAGGAAAAAAATAAAAGTATCGTTAGATGATGATAAGACATATTACGGAACGAGGGCTGGTCGAGAAAGGAGAAAGATAGCTCGGGTATAAACATACATGCCTCATATGATGAAGATTCAGATGCGTAAACGTTAGCCTCAATTTCTTCAACTCAATTGTCAGATTCGTGTGATAATACTGCAAATACAAATGCTTCTTCATATAGACGTACATAAACGCTTCAAGTGAATAACTGTGTCTCTAAATCTAATAAACTTTGGTCTTGTGATCATCCGTCAAATTCTTAAACACCGGTCTGGAACAATACGTTTCAAGGATGGACCTACTCGTAACGCAAGTACTTCTGATATCAAAAAGTTCATTTTTGCTCTTTATGTCTCCAGAAATACTTTCCGAAATTTTGATATGCACTAACAAAGAAGAAAGAGGTTAGCAGTTGAGTACTTGGAAGTATGTAACTTCGAAAGGACTCCAAGATTTCATTCGAATATTATTATCTGAAGTTGAAAAAAACGGAGACCCCTCAGTCCGTGAGTTATTTTGTTCTGATAGTAATCCACACTATCGAGCGTCTGTCTGTGAATAGACTTCAAACAAGAAGAAAGTTGTTTGACGATAAAAGGAAAAGGAACGAAAGGTTAAAAGCAGATCGACTGGTTCCTTTCTGATACGTGACGAACAGTTCGTTTCTTTTAGAGGACCCTCTATTCGATCAATACATAACTAGGAAACCAACCAAGCATGGACTTAAAATATATTTTTTGTGCAATACGAAAAATAGCTATATATAATGATAGAATGATATACACGAGTGGAGAGGCAAATAACCCTGCAGCCAGTGGCGTATTTACGACGTTTTTTCCTGGAGGCTTTGCCTGAAAATTTGAAAATTCTGCAAGATATTTCATATAATTCACTATAGTAAGTAAGATTTCAGGGGCTTAAGCCCGGAAACCCAACTCCCTAAATACGCCACTGCCCCTAGCAGAAGATTTCGCCAAGAGATAGTTCTTGAGTTTGCGTAGTTCTTCTCAGCACAACGCACACATACTAAAACGTTATTCTAGAGATTGAGAAAAAACTAGATATAATCATATATTACAATAAAAAGAAAGAAGCAGTGTATTCTGTGGAGCAGATGCCAAGAAACTACACTACAAAAGTGATGACCATGTATTTTGTTTTTCAACATACTAGATGTAACATGTTTAAAACATTCCTAGTGTATGTGTCACAACATGTAATATCTTTCCCAAGAAATCATTCAAGGGAAAAATTTTTCTAAAATACGCTAGCAAAAGAACTAATGTTACCGTATATTCAAGAAAGAAATACATCTTCGAAAAACAACAACAACTGCATTTGAACTCTGTGGACTAAATCCCCGTGAGAACTGACGCGAGTCTTTTCCAGAAAACACGAAAGAGATGCTATAAATGTCTATTAAGCAGAGACAGGAAAACAAAAATGGTGTTTCTAGAGTCACAAAAACTATATGTGGTGAGCACAGTGTAATTGTGTGCAGAGAATGCAAGCACTAAAAGCTTAGGTTCAAAAGGAACAATTTGCTGGAGATATGTCACAAAGAGAAGTAACCGCGTGTTATCACATAAGTTGACTGTAAACCAACTTCAAAGTTTAGCGTATTAATATACTATAGTGTTATGTACTAATACAGTTTATAATATATATGAGTAGAGTGGTGAAACTTTGTGGCTTTTTTTGACCTACTGCGCTTGCGCAAAGCGTTCCGTTTCCAGTTCCTGTTCCGGTTCCGATTCCTGCTCTGACCTCTGTTACGACTAAAGTTCCAATACCTCTTCCGCTTTCCCCGGAGCAAACTACACGCAACGAGTAGCCTTTTACGACTATGAACAGCACACAAGAACACGCACGCGCATAAACATTACACACAATAGCAGACTATGAACGACCATAACACTGCCGGTAGTGTTTTTTCATCTATTACATAACACCAGGGATGTACTCGTTCTCTTTTACAAGCACTTTTTATGTGAAGAAAGACAATGGCAACATAGTAGAGTGATTAGAAAATAACAGCATTTAAAAAGTCTGATTATTCACACACACACACACACACACTTGATTGCTCATGCGCAGTAAAAGTACATTTCCAATTTAGTAGACATTGCATACATGCGCAGAAACATTACAGTTCAACTTACATACAACAGCAAGACTATGAACGAACATGACACTGTAGGTAATGTCTTTTCACACATTATATAACATCAGGGATATAGGGTCACAGTGGCTCAGTGGTATAGCGTTCATTTCCGGTGTTTGCGATCCCTGGTTCGATCACAGCTCGCGCCGTATGGACTTTGTGGTGGACAAACACCGTGTACGTGGGTTTTCTCGGGGTTCTCCCGTTTCCTCCCACTTTCTTCATTCCACCATTTCACTCATCTCTCATCACCACCGTCTCCTCTAGCCTAACCGGCATAACCGCGGGACGTAAAACATAAAGATTTCATTTCATTTCATCAGGGATATACTCGTTCTGTTTTATGAGCACTTTTTTTAATGCCAACATAGCAGAGCCGAGATTAAAAAATATCAAAAGGGTTATGTCTGTCCGCCTGATTCACTGATTGAAATTTTGATGCTTTAAGGATGTTATTAACTTCTACATAAAATCAGGGCATACATTTTGTACTTACATTTTCAAAACGAAACAAGAGGACTAAAGATTTTTGAGAATACTTCGACAATCAACAATCAAAGTGTTAAGATCGGAAACTGGTTTCTTTGAAAACAATTCACAGTTCCAAAATAAATTGTGTCATCTCTTTAATTCTTTTCAAATTGAAATGATAGAAATTATTTCTGGTTTTAACACTGATTATCATAAATCCGATCCGATCCTTATTTTTCCATGGGGTCTTTACATGATGTACAAACCTATTACATTTTAGGTTTGACGAGTATGGTGGCTCAGTTGTAGAGGGTTTACATTCAGTACTTTTGGGTCCCTGATTCGATCACGGCTCACACCATGTGGACTTTCTGATAAATTCAAAAAATCTACAAACACAATGTTGTTCATCTTAAACGAACGTTGTACTGGGATCGAACTAAAGACTGTCGCAATATAGATAAGTGTACAGCGTTTCCTTAGTAAAAAAAAGACGTCCGTACGGTTTCTTTTCAGATCAATCATTCTAAATGAAGTTTCTTAATTCCTAAAAGAGAAGTATCGGAATAATATCAGCATTAGTATGCTAATTTAAAAATCCTATCATATATAAACGTATTAATCGATCACAAAACACAAATTTTACGTGAAAATAATAAAAAGATCTCAATTTCACTATATTATTATTATTATTATTATTATTATTATTATTATTATTATTATTATTATAATTAAATGCACTAGATTTATTACTACACTGTTTAGTATAAATGAAAAATATTTTCTGCTTCTTTATGAACAGAAGTCCACTTCATTGACACCCATCAACGGTAGAGTTCGTTTCCCGTCAAACTTG